>NW_016107413.1:3844635-3908064 GCF_001604975.1 Cebus imitator
CAGTTCAAGCAATTCTCCTGCCTCAGCCTCCTGAGTAGCTGGGATTACAGGCATGTGCCACCATGCCCAGCTAATTTTTGTATTTTTAGTAGAGATGGGGTTTCACCACATTGGCCAGGCTGGCTTGAACTCCTGACCTCATGATCCGCCCACCTCAGCCTCCCAAAGTACGGGGATTACAGGCGTGAGCCACTGCGCCCGACCAATTGTCTTTTTTTAAAGTGACTTCTGGTTTCCATTTTCCCCTAGTCTTAAATAAACTTTCCTTTGAACTACCACAGACTCTTATTTTCACCTATATTAAGCATAACCTAAGAAATTATCGTATAAACAATCTTCTCTCCCTTCTTAGATTGATTAGAAATTACAGAAACTATGAAGGTAAGAAGTACGTCTTAACATTATACCCTCACAGTGCATGTGCCCCTGTCTTGGTCCTGCCTAATGCAGTGTGGTTCATTTACCATGATATATTAAGGTCCCTTAGCTATAATATAAACTCTTTTCCTAAACATGATGGAGAATGGCCCTGGCACTAGTAATTTAACATTGAATTGAGTAGGGGCAGATATTATGAATAATTACAAAGTGTTTAAAAATAATTTTATCAACAGTATTAAATAACGTTATAATAGTAACATTTAAAATTATTAGTAAACTAAGTTGGGCATTACTTTACAGATCTGTTCATATTTAGCATCAGAATAAAATATGCAAGTCAAAAACTGAAAAATACATATATAACTTTTAAAAGATGACCAAAGTACTCAAGACTACAAAAAAGTTTTCTTTTTAATGTGTTAGATTTATGAGTCCACTGTGTCTGTCAAATTCAAAGAGAAATAAGAATGTTCCATTTTCTAAATACACAAGTTATCACTGAAAGACCATTGTAAATTTTACCTGGAATATGCTTCTTTGGTGGTTCTGCATGATAAAAGTCAACAATACACTTACAAATTTGTATCCTCAATTCAGAACTTGGTATTTTCATTAAGTCACCTGCCAGAAAGATAAACAGGTGCTACTTATTAACACTGTCATAAGCTTATTTGTAGAATTTAGGCATAAAATGTTAATAATATGATGATTATTAAAAATATACTCAGATTCAAACTGGATCATGTTCAATTTATATACATATTTTTTATACATATACTCACACACCTACATACATATACATATAAACAGTACCCTGGATCCATCCTTATACATTTGGCCCCTCAATCAATTCAGCCTCACCTTTCCAGGGAGGTAAGAATGATGCTTATTAACACGAATGCTAGAACCAGACTGTCTAAGATTAAATCCTGGCTCTGCCATTTACTACCTGTGTAAACTTGTGTCTTAGTTTTCTCATCTATTAAACAGGTATAACAATAGTTATCACATTTAAGAGTGTTGTGAGGATTAAATTAGCTAATATGAGAAAAGGACTGAGAAAAGTGTCTAGCATATTGTAAGTTCTTTATGTGTTAGATACTATTACTATTTTGAAAAAATATAGAATTTTTCTCCCTAACTAGAGGGTCAGTAATTTTTTGCCTTTAATAATGCATTCTTTGCTTTAGAGAAGTTCCAGGTGAACTTTGCTCTTCAATTTGTTGGCAGACTGGGAGAGGGTGAGTTTTTAGGGAGTTGCCCCACAGGCAAAGGTAATAGTTTTATGTTCAAGCTGTCTGCGTGGGGTTGGCGAATAGGAGGGTTCCTTTTCAGTCATATCTAAACTATACTTAAATTGACTTCAGACTGTATTTCAAACTGGATTGCATCTACTCTGTTGAAGTCCTATAAATATGATCCCCAAGGGTATCTGAAAATGATCTGTGTAACTCTGGAAATGATCCAGGTTCTCTGAATGCCTGAGAACAGCTATAGTCAGTAGTATCAGCCTTAGAACTGAACCAGAAGTGCTTGGACTCTCTGAGGGTAAAAGATACTTAGAAATTTCTCTTTTGCATTAGCCCTTGTGTGAAGCTCATCTCTGGAGGTGGTCAGCAAGTGGGGAGGCAAGTGGACAGGGGGAGGAAGCACAAAGGAAAGCCTGACCCTAGCTTTAGGAGACTCTGTCTGCAAAAGATACCACTTAGAAAAGACAGTTTTAAGATTATTCTAATTCTAAATTTTATTTATGTTTTGGACTGTTCTTTAGAATTGCAAAATAAGTACTTAGGTTTTTAAAAATATTAGGCAACAGGAGCAACAAAGCTTTTCCGAGACTGTCCAAATATGCAGGCTTATGGGAAATTCTAGGAACTTTCGTCTGCTTTTCCACTGTTTTAGTTCCTGTAAATTTAGATAATTTATCATAGCTTTCTGTTTCATCATCTCAGGGCAGAGTACCAATTTCTTCTCTCATCCATTTCCAGAATCTTGTTTCTGAGTCAGAAATATCTATGTATCATTTGGAAGAAAATGTAATATAACTTATTAGTACATAGTAGAAACTGGAAGTTATTACTAAAAATCATGAATAGTTTTTGTTCAACATTTCATCTTATATTCAGTTATTTTAAACTAATGTTTCAAGCCACTAAAAAAAACTAAGAGACAGAACAGCAGTACTTGCAGTCAGTAATCAGTGAAGGAAGCTCATTTGAAGTTAGGAGTTCATACTGTCTTCAAATGAGATAGTAGTGACACGTTCTGCAGGCAGGGGACCAGTCATTAAGCAAAGAACAAGCTGATAGTAAGAAATGGGCCATGTATTTATAATAAAAGTGACTGCCAACACTCTTGGAAGCAATATTTAAAAATAATGGCAACAGGGGTATTTTAAAAAATAATGTTACCAACAAAAACCATACTTTTTATCCGTTAATACTACCATGTCCTCTTTTGGGTTAGATTCTCATTGTAAATTTCCACTGATGATAGAGAATCACAGAATTAAAAATTCCCATTATTTCCGAACCTGCCTGCTTCCTAAGGTGTTTTTCTTTAACGCCCTGTCCCAGCCCCATGTTTAACCTAATCTCCACGACTCTAGGTCACAAAGTAGGTGAATCCTAGGCAATTTTTTGAAAGTAGCAAAAATTAAAATCCATAAAACCTACTGAGATATAAAAGGGTTAGTGTCTATGTTAAAAATAAAAATGCTTTTTTTCTTCATTCTAGTTAAATCTCTAACATCTTTCTGTATGGAGTATAATGCTGGGAACATAACTGTTCAGTAAATATTTTAAAAAATGTATTGGATCAATTGTGTATCTTTTATTCCTCCTGTACAAATAAAGACCTAAACTAATAAGTTTAAATTTAATGTAGGATTTGTTTTGGGAACATGCTGTCATGTCCCAGGAGCTGACTCAAAGAGCTAGTGTTTCCCTTATTTAATTTCCTAGGAAATTGTTTTCTTTCTCAAGAAAATCAAGCAATAACCCATATATAAATGCCTGCCCTTTTATGATATTTTTCATATTTTGTGTACAAAATACAGGCATCTGCATCTTTATGTGTATTATGCTAAAGTTCTTAATATGCTATCATTTTATGATTTGATTTAAAATTTTAGATCATTTAATGAATAATTCTATGATTGTAGCATCTAAGTATTAGAGTTCAAAGTTGAAATGTTTTTGTGATTACTTAAAAAGGGGGATGTATACTTTCTGATACAAAAATAGTTAACAAACATTTCATCAAATTAAATAATAATTCATTAAACTAAATAATCAGCCTGTCCTTGTACTTAAGGAACACAGACTTTTACTGGTATCATGAAACACCTGAGCAGAATACAGTACCAGAATTATCACCAAGCACACTGTGATTAATTCCCTACCAGAAAATAAGAGAAGATCCTAGACATGGAGAAGGAGTTCTCTTAGTCAAACTTGAAGAAAATAGATATTTCCTTGTCAGTAGGACCTGTCATGTGTTACATCTACCTTAAGGAAATCTTAACTTACCCAGAAGTGCAATTGAATTAGCAGTATCTTCAGCATAAGTTATTTCATCCGATACTTTCTTTTTCAAAAATGGCAAGCTTCAATAAGAATAGTAAGAGTAATTTTTAATAAGGTATTTGATTGAAGCATCATTTGTAAGTGGGGGAGATTTCATTTCTAAAGAATAAATTAATAATAATATTCTATTCTTTAGCCCTGAGGAATTGACAACTATTAATTACTAGTTGTAATACACAGTATTATACTTTAATAGTATTATAACTGTTTCTGGGACCTGGCACGGTGACTCATGTCTGTAATCTCAGCACTTTGGGAGGCCAAGGTGGGCAGATCATGAGGTCAAGTGATTGAGACCATCCTGGCCAACATGGTGAAACTCTGTCTCTACTAAAAATACAAAATTTAGCTGGGTGTGGTGGCAGACAGGAGAATCACTTGAACCAGGGAGGCATGGACTACAGTGAGGCGAAATCGTGCACTACACTCCAGCCTGGCAGCAGAGGAAGACTCTATCTCAAAAAAAAAAAAAAAAGTTTCTAATGAACTGACCAAAAAAATTAAATTAATTATAAAAATTAAGAGATGGAGCCGGGCGCGGTGGCTCAAGCCTGTAATCCCAGCACTTTGGGAGGCCGAGGCGGGTGGATCACAAGGTCAAGAGATCGAGACCATCCTGGTCAACATGGTGAAACCCCGTCTCTACTAAAAAAATACAAAAAATTAGCTGGGCATGGCGGCGCGTGCCTGTAATCCCAGCTACTAAGGAGGCTGAGGCAGGAGAATTGCCTGAACCCGGGAGGCGGAGGTTGCGGTGAGCCGAGATCGCGCCATTGCACTCCAGCCTGGGTAACAAGAGTGAAACTCCGTCTCGGAAAAAAAAAAAATTAAGAGATGGATGTAAAAGCCACAGGTTAAGGAAGCCATTTTGCATCACTTCATGAATAAAAACTTAGTAACCCTCTTTCTCTTTGAGGTCAAAATAGTAATTCTATCAGAGTTAGTACAACATTGGAAAATCTGATACAAACCATAGATTTAAGTTCACTAATAACTTAAAAACCGGTTAAGAGCTTTTCCCGAAATTTCCAAAACTCTAGCCAAAATCAAATAATTTATTCATTCTTAGAGATCAGTGCCTTTTTCCTTATTAGCTGGGTTAGTTACTCACCACAAAATAACAGAATGCTTTTGCAGACATCAAGGCATTCAAGTTTACAAATATTACTATATTAGAATTGCATTTCATGCCATTATAACAAAGCTATTTGAATGTAACTTATTTATAAATCTTAAAGATCTAGCACATAAACCTGGGTCAATCTAAATTTCAAAGGAATTATAAAAGTTATTCTTAAATATATAAACTATCTTGACATTTCATGAGCTCAGAATGTGAACCTCCTATGCTATTTAAAGTACAATATATCCTGGGCCGGGCGCGGTGGCTGAAGCCTGTAATCCCAGCACTTTGGGAGGCCGAGGCGGGTGGATCACAAGGTGAAGAGATCGAGACCAACCTGGTCAACACGGTGAAACCCCGTCTCTACTAAAAATACAAAAAATCAGCTGGGCATGGTGACGCGTGCCTGTAATCCCAGCGACTCAGGAGGCTGAGGCAGGAGAATTGCCTGAACCCAGGAGGCGGAGGTTGCGGTGAGCCGAGATCGCGCCATTGCACTCCAGCCTGGGTAACAAGAGCGAAACTCCGTCCCCCCCCAAAAAATAAATAAAAATAAAAAATAAAGTACAATATATCCTATATAGAGAGGACTTTAAATTCATGTTTTTGAAGAAAAACTAAACAAGTGGTTGAAAATGGCAGTAAGAACTATCACATGAGGATGCATATAAGACCAATTTGAATTTAACGAAATATCTGAAGAGCAAGCTACAAAAAGGACAATTTTGTAAATGCCACAGAAGTTCATTTCTAGTGTTTGTCAGAATTTGTCATTTGAAACAAATAATGTGTATTTGTTGTCCAGCTGCTTGTTGGATCTCTAAAGTGAAAGACTCCAAAACTAGTACTTTTTGTCAAACTTTTTCCTTTTCTAGCAAAGGCGACAACCTATAAGTTAAAGAAAGCATCAGAAGAGTTTTCAGCCAAAAAGTTATGAAAAAATTAGCATTATACTTCTTTTCTTTTTGAGATGGAGGATCGCTCCGTTGCCCAGGCTGGAGTGCAGTGGTGCGATCTCCGGTCACCGCCACCTCTGCCTCCCGAGTTCAAGTGATCCTCCTGCCTTAGCTTCCCGAGAAGCTGAGATTACAGCTGGGATGGCAGCTACCATCACACCCAGCTAATTTTTGTATTTTTAGTAGAGACAGGTTTGCACTGTGTTGGCCAGGCTGGTCTCAAACTCCTGATCTCATGATCCACCCAACTTGGCCTCCCAAAGTGCTGGGATCACAGGCGTGTGCCACCGCAACGGGCCAGCATTATAGTTCTGATGCAATGAGAAAACCATACTACTTGGAGGCCAAAATGGAAAGCCTTGGCATTATTATTCTATTTTCATTGTTTTTATCTGCCAAAAATGTCTTGAAAAGAGAAATGAGTGAGGGTGAGGCATAAAGAAGTTATCTAGACATATGCTGAAATTAGAAATGTAGAAAAAATTAACAATGTGAATAATTATGAAATATGAGGGAAAATGAAGACTCCAGTTAAAAAAGATTTATCATATTATACAATTAAACATTCAGTGACAAGTTTTCATAGAGAACCAACCCTGTGCAGAGCTCTGCAGGAACATGAATATTGAAAGTAATGCTTATGAACTTGGCATTCTAGGACTTGCAAAGCCTTGAAATTTAAGTTTTATATTATATAATTGTATGTCAATATAATAATTTCCAATTTGTTCCTGGAAAACACCAGAGCAACCATTTATTTCTTTATTTCCCATTGTTCCTATTAAAAAGCAAGGCATGGTATAGATATTCAATACATTATTTTGATTATTTTATCCAGATATCAAAAAAATTAAACATAAGTGGTTACAAACATTTCAAATATTATTACTGCTAAATCTAAAAGTGAGAGTCAGAACCTATCATATATGCATAGTTTTACTAAACTTTTCTATTACTTATATATTTGTATATTAGGGTAAATAATTGCTATTTTAAAAAAATTGGTAGAAAGGTTCAGAAGGTAAATAATTTGTCAGAAAGGTTTATTCCTCCCTACTACATTACGTTTAACAACTAAAAATATTTTAATATATACCTAGATTAGCCACTATGTGGCACCAAGGACCATACACTCTTAGTTTCCTGAACTTGTTAGGGAACCAACAGTAGAAAGAATGAGACATGTTAATTTTATAATTCTTACCTCTAACTTACATTGTTAAAATGTATGTCAAATATGATTGTTGATGTTTTATTCTCTCAAATTTCAAAAATCAAGTAAAACATGACATATAACCGAATATATCTTTGAGACCCAAATTTTCTAAAGACAGAGAGAAAAGCTAGACTGAAACTATAAGTATATCCATAAGTTCACTCAAGGATTCTCTGAAAAATACTACAATTCCTTGGTTACCTCTAATATTTATCATTCACTTGATAGCAACTAATTACAAGAAAGCATTTCAGTATACTTACAGTTTAATCTCTTGTGGCTAGCAATCTCAGAGCACAGAAAATTGATTACCTGAAGTCTCAACTGCTGGAATCAAGGGATGAACTGAAGTTGTCTGAGTTCTGTAGCAACCTGCTACACTATAATGCATAGTATGTTTGTGACATAAGAAACATAATAAAATATTCCATGCTAATATAAAACAAAGTTAAAGAAAGATAACTTACCCACACAATTTTATGATATCATATGCAGATTCTACAAAACGAGGCTGGTTTTTTATTTTTCCTGCACACAGATTCAGAATTTTAAATATCTGTGCTAAATCCCTTAATGGCTTTAATATGTTTAGTTAAGAAATAAAATTAAGATTAATATTTTTGTTAACATACTCTTTATAATAATTCTGTGAAAAAAGTCTAGAATTCCAACTATTTTGTTAAATGCAGTAGATACTGTTTTAATTATTCTTATTTTGAGGTCTAAGAAAGGAAATTTAGAACAATATTTTTTCAGAAAACTATTTTCTTTTTGCCTCAGTAAACTCCTACTCACAATTTTTTTCCTCTCACAACTTGAGTTGGATTACAAACTGCTACAACACAGATTTAGTTGATCAATAATTTCTCCATTGGCAATGAGTAATAGCACATTGAAAACATTAACTTATTGATTAGGCTCAATTATACCCTTCATCTTCATCCCCCACCCTGCCCACACAAACATATTCTGTCTCAGAATGAGCAACTCAAACCTACTTTACTCCACTATTTTATTAACATTAAAACTCAGATGAATTTTCCTGTATTTAAGGTTTAAATTGGTTAGGATTTTATCTGAAACTAATATGAAAGCAAAATATAGCCTTTCTAGATCTTCAGATTAAGGTATCTTTTATTTTATCTATTAAAAATCCTATTGGCACATAAACACAATTCATTGATTTTGTTTTACAGCTAAGAAATTATGGTAGATGTGACTTAAACTTCTTGGTGAATCTTATTACTTCTAGCCTTTCTCTAGGACCTCTTAGGAAGAGATGGGAGAGCTGGGCACACTGGAAATAAAAAGCTCTGTTAACCTCCAGATAAGTGACCAACACACTTCTCTAACTTTGGTAAGTTTTACCACTTCTATAGCCAACCTGTGAAAAGCATTCAGAAATAGAGCCAATTGCCACCAATGGTTTAACCTGAAGAAAAACAATGATGGAGGTGTGGAGGTGTCAGGTTAAAACAGGAAAAGAAACCACCTGTTACTAGACTTTTTCAGCTACCAGTAAATAGGGCTTTATATACACGAGCCCTAAAATTGAACAGGTCAAAATAAAACCAAGGCTAAAATATAATAATAAAAGATTTAGATAAAATTATAAGAAACATGGCACAAACACAGCTCACTGCAGCCTTGAATTCCTGGGCTCAAACGATCCTTTCACCTCAGTCTCAGCCTCTGGAGAAGATAGAAGAACTACAGGTGTGCACCAGCATACATGGCTTTTTTTTTTTTTTTTTTTTGGTAGAGACAGGTCTTGCTATGTTGCCCAGGCTGGTTTCAAACTCCTGGTCTCAAATGATCCTCCTGCCTCAGCCTCCTAAGGTGTTGAGATTACAGGCATGAACCACAATGCATGGGCTTGATACCTTCTTTAGACCAAGTCAGAAAACTGTTCAAGATCATTTTCAGGGGTGTCCAATCTTTTGGATTCCCTGGCCCACACTGGAAGAATTGTCTTGGGTCACAGATAGATGAAATACTCTAACACTAATGATAGCTGATGAGCTAAAACAAATTGAAAAACAAAATCTCATAATGTTTTAAGGAAGTTTACAAATTTGTGTCGAGACACATTCAAAGCCATCCTGGGTGGCATGCATCCCATAGGCTGAAGGTTGGACAAGCTTGATTTAGATGAATACTATTCCAAGTGTGGTCTATGGACCACTGTCAGTTCTGGATGTGTATTTACCAGTCTATGACAAAATGAATACAGAAAGCAAGAGTGGATATATGAAAACTTTTATAACAACCTAATATTTGTGTGATACTTTTATTTTATTTTACAATAGCATATATATGTAAACATTTTTTTTTTAATGGTCAGCTGCGGTGGCTCACATCTGTAATCCCAGCACTTTGGGAGGCCAAGGTGAAAGGATTATTGGAGTTCAGGAGTTCAAGACCAACCTGGACAACATAATGAGATCCACAAAAAAATAAAGCAAGCTGGGCATGGTGGCTGCATGCCTGTAGTCCTGGCTGCTTTGGAGGCTGAGGTGGGAGGATCACTTGAGCCCAGGAGTTTGAAGTCACAGTGTGCTATGACTGCATCACTGTACTCCAGCCTAGGCAACTAAGGCTGGATGGAGACCCTGTCTCAAAAAAAATAAAAAACACCCAAAAACCAAATCACAACCCAACAACAAACTGGTTCTTATCTACGCGTACTATCTGTTTGTTTGTTTTTGAGACAGGGTCTCACTCAGTTGCCCACACTGGAGTGTAGTGTCACAATCTTAGATCACTGTAACCTTGAATTCTTGGGCTTCAGCAATCTTTCTGTCTTAGTCTCCCCAGCAGCTAGGAATTTGGGCACACACCCACACCTGTAATGGCAGAGTCTTGACATGTTGATCTATCTAGTCTTGACCTCCCAGCCTCAAGCAGTCCTCCTGCCTTGGCCTCCCAAAGTGCTGGGATTATAGGTGTAAGCCATCACACCTGGCTTTTATGTACAGATAGTTTTAAGATACACTGGTTTCCATGTATTCTGATCAGGGTGGTAAATTTAGTGGGGATAATATATTTATATAATATTTTGCAGATTATCAAGCGCCTGCATGTATATAATCTCATCTCATCTTCCTAACAACCTTATGAGCTTCTATTACTTTATAAGGGTGGAGAAGTGAAGAAGCTTATCAAAGGTATACCGCCCATGTAAATTAATAGAAACAAGACTTTGGTTTGGCCTTCCTAACTACACCCACTGTTTTTCTGAATCTACAAAAAACTGACATTATCCACAGTTACTTGTGTTATATTGTTTCTTCAATTTTATTTACATTTTCTGATAGAAAATACAGTTTTGTAAAAAAAACATAAAACATTAGATATTTTATGTGGTAGACAGAATAATGGCCTCTCCAGTTTTTCTGTGGTAGACAGATTAATGGCCTTCCCCAAGATGTCCATGTCCTAATTCCTGGAGTCTGTAACTATGTTACATGGCAAAGGGACTTTTCACATATGATTAAGGATTTTGAGATGAGAAAATTATACTAGATTATCCAGGTGAGCCCACCATAGTCACAGGGATCCTCATACAGGAAAGAAGGAGACAGGGAGGGTCAGAGAGAGAAGATGATGTGATGACAGGAGCAGAGGTGACAGTGATGCCAGTGGGTGGACGAGAGCATGAGGCAAGGAATCCAGGAAGCCTCCAGAAGCTGGGGAAGGCAGGGAAATGATTCTCCTCTAGAGTCTTCAGGAGGAACCAGTGCTGTCAACATCTTGACTTAGTCTAGTGAGGTAGATTTTGGATTTCTAACCTCCAAAACTATAAGATAATAACTTTACGTTGTTTTAAGCCATCAAATTTGTGGTAATTTGTCACAACAGGAATAGAAAACTAATACATTTTCTAACAGAAATTCTCTTGTTTCAGAATAAATGAAATGAACATGTATACATACACATGTAAAGGATACAAGTCCATTCTGATAACACTGTACCAGTTTCTTGACAAATTTAAGTTGTTTTTCTTCTAAGCCATCCTAAAACAAATGACCTGTTTTAGTTCTTTTGTGCTATTAAATCTGTTGAGATTTTAAAAAGTTCTTCAACATAAAAAGTAGACACATTAATATTATCAAGTAATTCTTAAATTTCTATATTATAATGTAAATATTATAAAATGTTTTCTGAAACAGTGAAGGTAAAAATAAACTATTAGAACTGTATGATCTAGCAATATCACTACTGGGTATTTATCCAAAGGAAAGGAAATCAGTATATTAAAGAGATACCTACAATCTCATGTTTATTGCAGCACCATTCATAATAGCAAAGATATGGAATCAACCTAAGATAATGAATGGATGAATGGATGAAGAAAATATGGTATACATACACAATGAAATACTATTAAGCCATAAAGAATGAAATCCTGTCATTTGTAGCAGCATAGATAGAACTAGAAGATATTAAGTGAAATAATCCAGGTTTAGAAAGACAAATATCACACATTTTCACTCATGTGGAGGCTAAAAAAGTTGTTCTCATGGAGACATAGACTAGAATGATAATTACAAAAGGTAGGAAGACTGTGATGGTGAATATTTGATAGCAAAATAGGGCGACTATAGATAACAACAACGTAGTATGTATTTCAAAATAGTTAGAAGAGGGGATTTGAAATGCTCCCAACACATAGAAAAGATAAATGCTAGAGGTGATGGATATCCTAAATACTCTGGCTTGATCATTACACATTTTATGCACGTAACAAAGTATCACAAGTACCCTATAAACATGTACAAATATTATGTATCAAAAATAAACTATCATTTAATTTTGATTAGGAAATTGGGAATCAAAACGAGGTTAATATAAAAGCAGTAATTGTTTCCAGAAATAATATTAACAACAACTGAAGTACACTGAATATTTTTTCTATGCCATGTACCACATGGGCACCATATATACATATCACTTCATTAATTTCCACAATGACCCTGTTAGGAAGATACTATTATGATCTCTCTTTTCCAGAACAGGAAACACAAGCTGAAACACTTTAAAGTAATGTGTCCAAAATAAACAGCTAAAAAGTGGTGATGTTAGAAGTCAAATTTGGAAAGCTGACTCTAGAAATTGTACTTTTAACCTCTAAGATATGCTCAGTGTTCTATGCAAGCCAAACATCTTAAATCAATTAAAAATGAAAATAAGCAAAACTTCTACATAGTGATATGTTTCCATGACTGAATTCCATCTGTCCTTTTAATCTTAAGTGTTTCTGAAAAGCTGTAATATTGTCTACACTTTTTCTCTGTAGCCTTATTAAACAGCTAATGGGAGCTCTATGTAAAAGCTGTGACATTGTCTATACTTTTTCTGTGTAGCCTTATTAAACAGGTAATAGGAGCTCTATGTAGTTGTGTGTGTTTTTTTAATGCAGATATAGTCGCAATAAATATAACTTTTCACAACAATGTTAGCCAGCAAAAGATAAATTATTCCAATAGTCATCTTTTCTCCTTTCTATGTAAAAAAAAAAAAAAGAGAGAATAAAAAATGTTAAAACAGTGACCAAATTTTTGTGCCTACTATTCATAGGATATTGTTTTCTTTTGATAGGCTATACTGGGGTCAACCCATTTTCTGGTTACTAACAATATGTATTCCTTTTTGGAAATCACCACATAAGTTCCTAGTGTGTGCTGGCTTTTAGGCATTCAGTCAATTCTTGGTAACATCAGGTGGTGTATGAGCATGTGTGCACACACATTATCTTTTCTCTCAATGCCTACTCTCCCAATTTTGAGTCTTCTGTCTAAAATAACTTCATTTTCATTACATCTTATATATGATTGGTCTCAAAATAAATTATCTATGTGTATGTGTCTGTGTGTACCTATCCCAATTTCATAATTAGTACACCATGGTACCGTGTTTTCTACCATTCCCCTCCTCCAATCCTTCTTGGTAACAAGCACTTAACAGAGGCTAGATGATCTTCTCTGCTCTTAGGATTCCTTCTGTTACAGCCACCATGGGTTTGTCCATCTCATAAAA
Source organism: Cebus imitator (assembly GCF_001604975.1). Lineage (NCBI taxonomy): Eukaryota > Metazoa > Chordata > Mammalia > Primates > Cebidae > Cebus > Cebus imitator. The sequence goes on from NW_016107413.1 coordinate 3,857,938, forward strand.
GCAACTATTCTCTTCCTCCAGTCTCCCCACTTCATTAAATATATCATACTAAATTTAAACAGTCCTTGAATATAAGATATGTACTATTTGAAATGTTTTCAACAAAAGAAGATAAACGAGACTTACATTTGAAGGAATGTATGTTACCTTTCAGGGAAATACTTTGTAAGTAATGCAATGGAGTAATTTTCTCTCAAAGCTTACTCACTTTATTAGTCTCTTCAAGAAGTTTGATGACATGGTTAAGGTCCACAGGCTTGAAAACACCCTAAAAAACATAAAACTCTTAATATTCTATATCAATAAGTCATATCTAACAAACTAATTTATATTTTCCCTTTGTAACTTCAGAAATGTCTTATGACACTAACATAGTAAGGGGAGAATGAAAAGTAGATGAAAACTTAGAGGAATAAATAGATTTTGGAGTAAAAATAACCCTTCTGAATTCTAGTATTACCTTATAATCTTAATGTTTTAAAATTTCCTCAGCCCTAAAAGGCCTAAGAAAATATTTAGAATAATAGCCCTTCCATACCTTGAGAAATAAAATTATCTTTTACTTGCATATACATTAAACCAAGTTTGCCTATGCAGATCTATGGTAAGAATAGCTTGTAAACTACAGGTAGGAGATTGCTTTTCTGAACTAGGTATCCCCTTCTCTCAGTACCACCATTCTTCCAGTCATCTACATTAAAAAAAAACAGGAACTTGCAAGTTTCTACGGATTTTACATCTTAAATATTTCTTGAGCTCATCCCATCTTACTGATTTATTCAGTTCTTAGCTCTTATTCAATTTCACAGGCTTCCTGCTGTTCTCCCTGCCTCCACTCTTGCACCCTTCAACACCATCCTCTACTCTACCATCAGAATAATAAATCTCAAATCTGAACATGACCCATCTAAACTATCCAATGACTCCCCACTAATGCCCCTCACCTCTCCTCTGTTTTCACTCATGTTGTTACATTCCTATTCCTCTCCTTGGTTAATTCTCACAGGTCCTTCAAAACGAGGCTCAGGTATTACCTTCTCAAAGGATGAAAAAGGCTAGAAAAATGCTGTGCTCTCATAGCACCCTACGTTTACATCCATTAAAATTCCCATGACATTGTTCTGAAAGGGTCTATATGTTGGTTCCCCACCACTTTCTGCCCCAAAGTTCACTTAAGAGCAAAGATTTTTGCTTTCAGGCTTTCCCAGCATCGAACACTGGGCCTGACATATAATATTGTTAGTTGCTTAATAAATACTTGGAAAATGCAAACAAGAAGAGGCTATATAATTTTATAATAAAGTTATTCATAGGTAAACGGGGAAGGAAATGAGTTCTATCATCCAAAGTATAAGTAGCAGACCCTGAGCAGCCAAAGCAATCCTAAGCAAAAAGAAAAAAGCTGGAGGCATCACACTGCCTGACTTCAAAAGATATTGCAAAACTATAGTAACCAAGACAGCATAGTACTGGCATAAAAACAGACACATAGGCTAATGGAACAGAGCAGAGGACCCAGAAATAAGTCCCTGCATTCACAGCCAAGTCATTTTTGACAAAGATACCAAAAACATACAGTGGGGAAAGAATGGTCTCTTTAATAAATGGTGTTGGGAAAACTGGATAGACATGCAGAAGAATAACACCAGCCCCCTATGTCTCACCATATAAAAAATCAAATAAAAATGGATTAAAGACTTAAACGTAAGACCCCAAACTATAAAATTACTGAAGAAAACTTTGGGGAAACACTTTAGGACCCTAGTCTGGGCACAGGTTTCTTTTTGGGTAGGACCTCAAAAAAGCGCAGGCCACAAAAGCAAAAATAGACACACGAGATTACATCAAGCTAAAAAGTGTATGCAAAGGAAAGAAAACAATGAACAGAGTAAAGACACAACCTAAAAAATGGGAGAACATATTTACAATCTATCCATCTGAAAAGGAATTAATAACAAGAATATACAAGGAACTCAAACAACACAATGGCAAAACAAGGCCAGCCACGGTGGCTCACGCCTGTAATTCCAGCACTTTGTGAGGCCAAGGTGAGTGGATCACCTGACATCAGGAGTTCAAGACTAGCCTGGCAAACATGGTAAAACTTTGCCTTTACTAAAAATACAAAAAATTAGCTGGGCATGGTGGTGGGCACCCATAATCCCAGCTACTCGGGAGGCTGAGGCAGGAGAATCGCTTGAACCCAGAGGTGGAGCTTGCAGTGAGCCGAGATCGCACCACTGCTCTCTAGCCTGGGCATCCAGAGTGAAACTCCATCTCCAAAATAAATAAATAAATACATAAATAAAATACAAACAGCAAAACAAAAGAAAATGAAAAAACCCCAACAACAAAAAAGTGAAATAATCCAATCAAAGGTAAAGTATTTATGATGTACAGAGATCTACAAATTCTCAGTGTAGTTTTGACACTATTTATATTTGAGGTTAATGCATTGCCACCTGACATTTTATCCTTAATTCAGTATTAGGTCCTGTAACGCCATTACAGGAGTTAAGCTCTCCCAGTTTCCTTTGTATCCTCTTTCCTGCTTTCATGCTTACTTCTACTTTAAAACAAATGTTTGAAAAGATGATGTAATGATATGAAGCATATGAAAAAGGGGAAAAAAATCCTACTTATTCCTATCATGTAAATGCATCTATTTTTATTTTTATATATTTTGCTTTTCCTTATATGCATAAGTATTTTATATAATGTAACTTAGTGTTAATACCATGGCAGTTTCTGAGTTTTAAATCTGCAATACTTTTCCATATTTCTACATAACAATTATTACATTGTCTTAGGTTTAGAATTCCCTTGCCTTTAAAAATTACAAATTCTTATATTCTGATCTCAAGAAATTTCTTTCAAAAACAATTTTAAAAAATGAATCCTAACTCAGATGTCTTGGCATCAAAAACAATTTGTAATGAAACATTCTAACTTTAAGTCTGTGGAGTAAGTATCTGAATAAGCTCATTTACTCAAAATTATATTTATATGTATTTATTTTTTTAGACATAGGGTCTTACTCTGTCGCCCAGGCTGGAGTGCAGTGGTACAATCATGGCTCACTGCATGCCTCAACTTCCCTGGGCTCAGATGATCTTTCTACCTTAGCCTCCTGAGCAGCTGGGACTACAGGGGCACCCTATCCCACACTTGGCTAATTTTTATATTTTTTTGTAGAGATGGAGTGTTGCCATGTTGCCCAGGCTGTTCTAGAATGCCTGGGCTCAAGCAATACGCCAGCCTCAGCCTCCCAAAGTGTTGAAATTATAGGCATGAGCCATCATGCCCAGCCATGTTTACTTTTAAAAATAATTTTTAAAAGGATTTACTAAATACTAATCTATACCTGGTCTTATGGTACCACTAAAAATAGTTAAATATTACTGTTAAATAGTTAAATTTACAGTTACTAAAAATTTTGGTAAATAGACTTACGCCTATTTTAAGATGTGGGGATTTAGCAGTGATATCCACCACTACCTTAGCTGTCTTTTCTCTTTTCCTCCTACAGTCTCAGATTTTATACACACACACACACACATACACACACACACACACACACACACACACACACACACACACACACAGAGTGGGTTTTTCTTTTCTGATTTTCTACAATATTTGCTTAGAGAGTTAGACAAGGATATTAGAATGAAATGCCAATGCAGGATTTTTTTTTAAGGCTAATCAAGTGAAGCAGTGGGAATGAAGAAGGAAGAAATCCTTAATTGGTTGTAATCAATTAGCTGTAAACAGCACTGCACTCAGGCCAGCCCAAAGCACAATTTCCTTTCTAATATTTGTGTGAATTTTCAGATTTTTTCTCCAAATGAGGAGAAAAATTTTTATAAGAACAGGGAGTAGTAAAGATTAAAGCATAGATTTCTCTTAGATTTATCTTGCATTATCCATTTCATGTTACTCTAGGTTTTACCTGCTTGGCAGATTTTAAAAGATTTCTTTCTCTCCGTCTACCTTCCCTAGCCTTTTCCTCCTCCTATAACTATTGATTAGCAGGTTTTTTATTTCAGGAATTGTGCTAGGTGTGGGGAATAGCAATGTCCTCACCTCATGCAGCTATTCGTCTGGTATAGGATTTTATAGAAGGCTTTGCATGTATACAAGGATCTTAAAAAGCTGTTGGATGGATTGAGACTGAACATATTAACAGACACTGGTCAGACTATATATGACAAAATAACTCTGGCTGACAACCTCTGCAGCAATTGGCTCAGAAAAGTCAGAATTTGGCCAATGGCTGCCAGCTTTCCTGGTTTTTGTCCCCGTGCTTCTAACTTACGACCAGAGAAAGACAAATATGCTTTCCAATTCAATCACAGAGGATACCCTGCTTCTAGCTAACCCACCTCCAGTTTTCCCATGTCAGCAACCTACAATCAGAATATACCTGAAGACTCTCCTACACCTTTTTTTCCTCACTATAAAGCTTTCCAGGATGCGTTGGAGTCTCTGCTAAAAGCAAGTGACAGTGGCTGACTCCCTCCCCATAGCAACCCTATAGCACCTCTAAATAAACAGGCTGTTTATTGTGGTTGTCTTCATTTATTTCCACAACATTTAACAAGAATTTAATTATGAAAAGATCATCTCGTATGCTGTATGAGACTGAACTGAAGAGGACTAGGTTGGAGGTAGACCGTAACTTCAGGTGTTGAGTAGGTAGCAGTAACCGGTATAGAAAACAGCAAATGAAATTAAAAAACATCAAGGAGGTAGATTCAGCAAGACCTAATGACTGAATGGACACAGTAGGAGAAAGAAGGAAAAAGCTGAAGATAATTTCCTGGCTTGAGGAATTATATAAATGATTTCAACATTTCCTGAGACACAGAATGCTGGGGGAAGAGGTGTGTGTTGGGGGTTGGACATGAGAAAAATTTGGTGCAGAGGTTTCTGAATCATAGGTTTAACATGATAATTGCAGATTTTGGGTAAATGAGAACACATAAGCAGAGAGTAGAAACAAAATAGAACATACATATGTAAATATCAAAATACTAATAAAATATTTACAAATATCAAAATACTTCAGATGTTTATGAGGAAATTGTAAAAATATCCACAAAACCTTTTAAGATCAAAAGTCTAATAAATTGTGTTGGAGAAAATTAGACTTACTTCAAATTACAGAATGAACTTACTTCCCACTTTACCAAGGGACATTTCAGAGGGGAGAAACCTGCTCATTTGATACTCAGTTACGGGGAAAAAGACTAACACTTACAGTGGTCCTTTCATGTGTCCGGCATTTTTTATCTCAATTAATCTTCAAATCTACCAAGTAAAGGTAGCACTATCATCCCTCTTGATGAAACTGAGGCCCTGGGACCTAACTTGTTAAAGCCACATGGCTATTAATAATTAATGGGCCAGCAGGTCTGTCTAATGTAGAAACTCTGATTCTTTGTTCCTTAGTTCTCTGACTCCTCAAGGGACAACCAAGGAGTTTCTCTCTCTCTCTCTCTCTCTCTCTCTCTCTCTCTCTCTCTCTCTCTAAGGAGATGGGGGTGTCCCTATGTTGCCCAGGCTGACTTCGAATTCCTAGGCTCAAGCGATCCTCCTGCTTTAGCCTCTCAAGTAGCTGTCACCATAGGCATGTGCAGCCAACTACAGAGGTTATTTCTTGCGAAAAACCTATAAACAGGGCTAGGCAATTTTAAGCACACAGTTCATGGAAGTATTACAGACAGTGACAGGATACGACATCAACTAGAAGGTTGTGAAAGTTCTCGTAGGTTCTCAGAGGGAGACCAAATTTGAGCAAGGAAGTTCAGCCATGATACCTATGCCAGTCAACTAATCACTATATTAATTCTATAAATAATATTAAGCACCTACATTGTGTCAGGCATTGTTCTAGGTGCTAAAGATAAGGCAGCGAATAAAACACAAAATATGCTGTCATAAAGAAATGATATGTTTTCAGGGAAACAAAAATCAATAAGTTGTATATTGCACAAGATGAAAGTCTTGGAGAAAATAAAGGGAGGAGGAAGTGCTGTGATGCTCAAGGAGTAAAATTTTACACCCGGTCATCAGTGAAGGACTCACAGAGGGTAACACTTCAGCAAAATCTTAAAGGAGGTAAGGAAACCAGTCATGGATATCAAGGGGAAAACTTCCGGGCAGTGAGCATAATAAGTATAAAGGCCCTTAGGCCGAGACATCTGGCATGCTGGAGGAGAAGCCAGGAAGCCAGAGTGGCTGGAGCACAGAGGCTCTGGAAGCTAAGACTTAAATTTCCACTCTGATCTCAGAGAAAAAAAATTCTGGGAAGGACACAAAACTACTGAAATATTTCTTACTCTTAAAGGAACTCATGCTCTGGTGGAAGAGACAAAACTTACACAAATGAAATAATGACTAACATAAAGCAAGTGCTAATTAGGTGAGAAACAGTATGACTCAGAGCCAGGACTATACCCATTCATGAGGAGACCATGAGGATGAAAATCAATGGAACGCACTTCCTGTTGGACAGATAGGATCGAAAGGTAGAGTAAGATTTAGTGAAATTCGGAAGAGAGGGTAGGACATTTATATTCAATAAATATACGTCCTATATACCAGGTATAGTGCTGCATGATGTATTGGGGAATATTACAGAAAAAAAAACACATAAGGTTCCTGCCCTCATGGAGGTGGCAGTAATCAGAGCATACAGTACAGATAAAGTATAACTCATGTATTGGAAAACCCAGAATGTGGGACAGAGAAGTAGAATGGAGGCACTTTAGGCTTTGGCAGAGATCTTAGATACCATCTAGTTCAGTGGTTCTGAGGCTAAAAATCATTTGAGGAAACTTTTTCAAAGTGTCCCCGGCTCCACACTGGGGATTATGACTGAGAACATCTTGGGTAGGGCCCAGCTGTGTAGTTTCTTTAAAAGACTCCTCAGATGATTGTAATGATCATGCAGGTTAAGGGAACACTCATCAAATACAGGCTGGGGAAGAAGAGAAACAGGCCTAGAGAGGTGAAGTAATTTAGTCAATGTAGGCCGGGCGCGGTGGCTCATGCCTGTAATCCTAGCACTTTGGGAGGCCGAGGTGGGTGGATCACCTGAGGTCAGGAGTTCAAGACCAGCCTGGCCATCAGGGTGAAACCCCATCTTTAAAAAATATATAAATAAATAAATAAATAAAACACTTCCTGGAAGGTGCATACATTTAAAAAAAATTAGACAATGTAATTATATTAGATAAAGTGCAATAGAAGCTACTGTGGAATTCTGAAAGGAATAAGGTGGGGCTGAGGGGGAGGAAGGAAAATGATAAAGTGGTGTTTAAGGAAAACAGATTGGGGAGAGAGGACGAGGTGTGAACCAAATGGCTAACTAGAAGGAGTGACATTAATCCAGGATCAAATGAGGCATTGTGCTGACAGAGGAGAGCAAGTAGTATTTTTAAAGCTCCATTGGTGCTCCTCGTTTCATCTGATCTGATGGGGAGAGGTTTGAAATTTTGCTTTGTTGTTTTTACTGTTTCATAATCTGAATTTACATGAAACTACCTCTTATGACTTTCCAAAAATTAGTTGTTGTAAAACTCTGTAGAACTGTTCATACCATCCTACAGCTATCATGCACTAAGCATTGTTACTCAAAGTGGGAAATGAGGTCCTCCAACTAGCAGCACAAGAATCATCTGGAAACCTGTTCAAAAAGCCGAGTCCTGGGATCCATCTAAGACCTACAGAACCAGAATCCACATTTTAATAAGATCCCCATGTGCTCCATATGCACATTAAAGTTTGAGAAGCACTGCTCTAAAGGGGGTTGGGATTCTTTAGTATGAGGGGATCAACATTAAATAGAAAATAGATAAAGCGTAGCCAATTAGATATCTTGTGATTTCAACATATTAAGGTGAATTTCACTGCCAATCCTACCATTCTCCAGGGATGAAGTGCTCTTTAAACTACATTACCTCTACCTTCCCATAGGAAGCCAGAGCCACATAAATCACTGGGATTAATATTAAAAAACAATCTGAGAACTATCTTCCTATTTGGTAGGTTTTTATACCCTGTGTATTAGTCTGTTTTCACACTGCTACAAAGACATACCCGAGACTGGGTAATTTAGAAAGGAAAAAGGTTTAATTGACTCACAGTTCCACCTGGCTAGGGAGACCTCAAGAAAAACAGTCATGGCAGAAGGCAAAGGTGAAGCAAAGACCTTCTTTACAGGCAGCAGGAAAGACAGAGAGAGAGACAGCAAAGAGGAGGAGTCCCTTATAAAACCATCAGATTTTGTGAGAACTCACTATCATGAGAACAGCATGGGGGAAACCACCCCCATGATCCAATCTCCTCCAACCAGGCCCCTCCCTCAACACCTTGGGTATACAATTTGAGATGAGATTTGGGTGGGGACACAAAGCCAAATCATATCACCCTGTAAATATCATCTGAATTTATTCAATAATTTAATAAAGCTGTTATGACTAGAGTCATTAATAATAACAGAAAGTTACCATTTATGGGGCACTTACAATGCATGTGCGGGACACTGTGCTAAATGCTTTACAAATACTTTAAACTTTAATTCTCACAATAATTCAGTGAAGTGGGCATTTCTAAAAATATCTTTTACAGACGAGGAAACAGACACAGAAAACACAAGCAACTTGTCCTAAGTTCCTAACAATTAGAAAATAGCCACCAAAATTCTGGTACTATTTTATTGTTTTGAAACTGAAAAGCATGATAAATCACTTTAAAAAAGAAGACACTGGAATTATGGCAGTAGGGATTATAAAAAAGTTTTAGAGAGAAAATTTGAAGATAGAATGCTTACATAGAATATGTCTATGAGAAATTCACAACATGAAACAAAAATAACAATTCAAAATCCCAGATTCCTAAACTATTGTTTTCCCTATTTACTAATAACTTTACTCATAATCTATATTTCTATTTTCCATAATTCCATCAATAAACATTTCAAAGTTATTGAAGTTAGAAGAATCTAATACTCTGCAAATACCATTTGTTATAGCTTAGATAGAATTCATACGAGCTACTGCCTTTTACAAAATATATTTTTGTGAAAGATGCAGGAAAAAAATACCACTTAAGGCAGAAGTGAAGCATACACACAAAAAAATGAACAAAATAACCCGTACATTTTACCTGCTGCCTTAGGCAGCAATATTCAAGCCTATTTCTTTAATTGTATAAACTAAGGTTAGGGTAACTGAAAGCTACAATTTAGGTCTGTAATAAAGAAAATGATGCAAAACAGCTATCAAAAGCCCAGGTAGCCAGAGTAGCATTTCTATATTAGGAAATCCAGCCACAACTTAGAAACATCTCCGAAGGGATAAAATGAGCAGACCGAAATATGCATTAAAACACATATTATTTCGGGGGATCCAGTCTCACTCTCACATCCTGGAAGCCAGTGGGAACAATAAAAATTCTAGAGAATCCCTTAGCTTTAAGGCCCAAATAATTTTAGGAGCTATAGTTCCCTGGATAAAGGATGATGACAATGACGATGATGATGTTGATAACTGCATGTTTTCAATATATACGCCACTGTATAAGTTCTCTACATTATTATATAAGTTTGCTATTTGTGTTATTTCATTTAATCTTTATAATGAACATGGGTACTATCACTATCTCCGTTTGACAGAAAGGTTAAGATACTCGCCTTCGGTCACATAGCTGGTAAATGATGAAGCTGACAATGAACTGAAGTAGATGTCATACTCTCACTTTTAGCCACTAGGATATACTGTCTCGGAAGCACACACAGGCAGAAGAGAAGTTTGGAAATGTGCAGTGGTTTGAAAGAACTGGAAACAGTTCCAAGGGTCTTTCCTAAACTGGCCTTATGTAGAGGCCTAAAAGATTATCATTTTTTCATTCTAGGGTCTCTAGACACCATTCTATGAGTAAAGAAACTAAGTAGCTCAGTTAACTTTTCATGTACTTAGGGTCCTCATTTGTAAAAGCAACCACAAACAAAAAACAAGAAGGCTGAGTGATCACTAAGATTTCTCCCAGCTCTAAAAAGTTCCTATTCTATTTCTTTGGGGAGAAACCACCTTTTTCCTCAGTACTTTGAAAATGTTACTACTCCTAGAACTGGTTATTAACAAGTCAGAAACATGAATTAACTCAATTTGATTGCTTTCTTCTTGGAAGAGAATCCCAGGCCCTTGGAAAGAGCGTTAGTAATGAACGAAAAGAAATAAAACCTAAAAAGGGAGGAAATGCACACATATTCACAGGTATACTTGTTTAATTTGGTATGTTTTGGACTATTTTGGCAACTGCTTTTTAAAAGTATTTTTCCAAAAAAAAAAAAAAAAGTTGCCCAATTATTCTTGCAGCAAGTAAAGGAAGACTGAGAGCCATCCATTATCAAATTCACCGACTTTTCAGTTTTGCCCCCTGCCTAGGAGTATGGCTGTACTGTTTGTTGATCTTTCTTGCAGCCCAGGGAGTGGAGAGCTATTGTTCCTCAAAATTCTCCCCGCCCAGATGGGAATAGGTCCACAAAGTCGATTAGGCTAATTCCGCTAACACCTGTTTCTCCTCTTGCAAAGTGCTATTGCTGGGCAGGCTACCTCAGACCTCAGAGAACTCAACCCTAATTCTCATGGTGGAAGAGGTCCCCAGTCAACTGACCACTCCCAGGGAACTCTCCAAGGTTCCAGAATGTGAACGCAGGAGACAGGGTTCCTGACGCAGTCTGAGACCTGAGAAGCCTCATCAGGAATTCCCACAGTGGCCTCACACCATTAGTGTGAGGCAGGACAGGGTTCCTCCGGGAATTCGCGGCTTTTAAGGCACTATCAAGGCTCTCTGGGAGAGCCTTGGAATGGAATCTTAGTAGGCAACAAACAACTTGGGGTTTCTAAACCCCTCCGCCACGAATGGGGATCCAAGGGCTTCAAGTGGAATTTCTCAACAGACCAACCTGAAAGAGTGAATTCTGTATTCATAACAAAAGCAAACCCCAAACCAAACACAGTACAAACTCAATCAACTCTCTTCTCTCCTAGTCTCTCCGACCTAACCTGTAACAACCAGCTTCCAATTTCATTGTTTAATTTGGTATGTTTTGGACTATTTTGGCAACGGCTTTTTAAAAGTATTTAAAAATGCTTAATTTATAATTTTAACACCGTTTTCTTCCCCTCTCGGTGCAGGCTTTAGTCGCAGCAAATCTAAGCATGAGAAAATTTACATCTATGTCAAGAACATCATTCGGTAACAAGGATCTACCTATAAAAAAGTTCAGTGCAAACAGTGATCTGGTCATCAAATCAGATGTCGCTAAGAATGATTCGTTTCCTCCCAGGAGCTCCGTGGCCACTTTTACAAGAAGCTCGGCAAAGCCCAGCCCACTCAGTTGGCTGGGACCCTCTAGGAGGACCACACAGCGCTGGTCCCCGGACAGGATGGTTGACAACAGCTAGCCCTTTGCAACCCGTGCAGTTCGCAGGGGCTTGGGGGATCCGTTATTAGCTCTGTGCTTGGAATCTCCATCCTGCGGCTCTCCCCATCTTCACTCCTGTCCCTAATTCCGCTCTTGCTACCCGCAGATCGGAATCCAGTTCCCAGACCTCACCCCCACCCCCATCCCCTCCCCGCTCAAAGCACAGACACCTGTTCATACCTGCGCCTCATCGTCCTCCGTCACCATCCCAACCACAGGGATTTGACGGGAAATGCTAGACCTGTTCCTGCAGTCGGATTCCTGGGCCTCGGCCGTCGCCGCGGCTTTCTCTGTCCACATTGCCGGTGGCGGCGGGGTGGAGACTGAGGGGTCTTCCTGTCCTACAGTGCGCCCGCAGCCGGTGGTGGCCAAAGAGACCCCACTATCGAGAAGGGAAGGCAGCCTGAGAGTCGCTAGAGGACCCAAAATTCCGCCAGGGATCTAGGCCACCGGCATGCAGTCCGCACAGCGCAGGGCCGCACCGGAGAATGACCCAGGCGTCGACCCCCGGCCGGTTGTTAACACAAGCCAGCGCGTTGCTAGGGGGCGGGGCCAGAGGCGGCGGAGACCGTGGCTCCTACGGAAAGCAGGAGAGCCAAACCACTCCGCGCCCGGGGTGCAATTAGGCTTTGGGGCTGGTTTGTGGGCGTGCAGTGAAGAGCCTGCAGGGGGCATCTCCGTAAGTAGTGGGGAGTGGTGCCTTAGGCGCCCGGTGCGTTTCAGTCTTGATAGGCTTGCTTCAAACAGGCATGGGTGGGTGGAGGGATGAGGGATGTCTATGGGATACGTTAGCGGTGATAGGATGGACGGATGGTGTTGAAAGCGTTTCTCACCCCAAGGAAATGACCAGTCTTGCTTAAATTCCCCAGCTTTTATCTGTGTTTTAGCAGCCCAACTCGACAGTTAAACAAACAAGGAATTGTACAAAATGTGAAAAGGGTTTTGAGTCACATTACTGAATCTAGAGCGAGTTATCACTTGGAAGTCCCACTTCTCTCATCTGTAAAATAGAATTGTGAGGAATGAAAGAGATGACAGTGTTTGTTAAGTGGTGCTTGGCGTAGCACCCATATGGTCGAGATGATCATGATCTTTATTACTGTTTGAGAACTAAAAATTAAATCCTGAGCCACCCAACCGACTGAACGGACCCCTTTTTGGCCAAGAGGACCCCCGATAAACTTTAAAAACTGAACTCCTGGTCCTGGCGGGACTGAACGATGGACACGCCTCATTATACCCCCCATCCCCTCCTTTTTCACGTCCCCCTCACCCCTGGTCTTTTGAAACAGAGTCTCACTGCGTCCCCCAGGTTGGAGTGCAATGGCAGGATCGTAGCTCTGCAGCCTCCAACTCCTGGCTCAGATGATCCTCCCGCGTCAGCCTTGGGAATAGCTGGGACTACATACAGGTGCACATGCCACCAAGCTCGTCTCCCCCTCCCATTGAGCATCAATGTTAAAATAGAGATCAGAAGACTAACAGAATGGACTGCAGCAATAACAAATTATAAGCAAGACCTAAGGCCATGCCAGGCAAGTGTTAAGTCACTCACACCTACACTTAAAGAATAACCTACGTTTTAATTGTTGCAAGGTTTTTCTTTTTCTCTAGCTGTTAAATAAGCAATATTGAAATAATGGTCAGATGTTGACTAACAAGACCCTCCTGTTCCACAAGTCATAACTGCTGCTTTGATTGGACAAAGAACTCATTCAGTAACTTTCCCCTGATAAAAGACCACCCACCGTGGACTGGTTCTGGCAGGTTTACAGAGGGTGAGCACAAGTACCTTCATGTCTCTGCTTCTCCTTTTGATGTATAGGGCCTGAAATGCATTTAAATGTTAAGTTTCCACTCCACAGTGAGCATGGGATACATGTTACATGCATGTTTATTCAGCACCCCTCTTCGTGAAGATTCACAGCTCCTCTTATAATCTGTTGAATATGTCTGTTTAGTCAACTCATTCAGCACGAAGCTCCTGCTCCAACCCCCCTCCTTCCAAGTGCTTCTTGACCCTCTCTGTCAGAGGCTGGGCTTCCTAGCCTGCAAAATGGCCAACCTGCAGGATGTAACCCTTTATAAGAAATAAAGTCTCCTTTCTAAATTTATAGATATCATTATTTTTCAGTTGACATGTTGCTACCTATCCATTGTAGCCTGAATAAGAATACAAGGGTCAAGACTTTAATGGAAAGTTTCTCATGATAATCATCAATATAATTTAACAACTCAAACACCGTGACTGAAAAATTTTAAAAAACTTTAATTCTTTTTATCTGTTTTTTAAACGTTCAAAAATTATTCAAGGTTTAAATGTGCATTTTTGTATCTTCCATAGAATTTATGAATTTAAAATCAATTATAAACTCAATGACAATAAATGTTACTTCACTTCTCAGGGCTTCTCTTCTCATTTCTAGAATGAGGTTGATAAGTGATTTTAAAGGTTCCTTCTACCTCAGACACTGAATATTTCTGGCCCTAAAAGAAAAATGGGAACACTAGATTGGGACTGGCAGCACTTGATGGTAAATCCTAGCCAAAGAGACCAAGTTTTGTTGAGAGAGTAGTGAGCACTTCTAGCACCTGTTTCTACACTTCTAGTCATTCTTCCACTTTCTCATCCTCAGCCCTCTGAAACTGTGAGATCACCAACACTTGGGGTCAAAGTCTATTAGCACTTTTCAGTTTTCATCCTATTGTACTAGTCTGTAGCATTCTACACTGTTGCCCCTCTCCTCTTCTTACAACTCCCTTTCCTAGGTTTCCACATTCTTTTTGTTTTTCTTTCATTTTTACAGCTACTCACTGGCATCTTTAGGGCCCAGCACGCTTCTGCTGCACCACTCTGCTACCTAGCTACTGACAGTTACCTTTAGAACCACTCTTAGATCTTATATATAGAGGCCAGTTTAGTAGGTCTAAGGTTGCTTCCACCCAGGAAGAGTGCAAAGAGTATGATAAGTGTTTTATTCATATGTCCCTTAATTGCTGTTACACAGTCCAAGTAAACCACATCAAAAGACTGAAACTACTTGGATGAACACAATGGAATCCTGTGAGAATGGCACCCCAAACTAAGATGGTGGCAGAGACGTAACAATGGTATTATTTGTTTATCTTTTGTGTGGTCATGCTAGCATCATCTCAGGGTCAGAAAAGATGAAGAGGAGAGAGGACAAAGGTAAAAATTCCACTTAAAGTAGAGCTTGCCTAAGAGACATCAAGTGACACTTCTGAAGCGGATAAAGGTCTTTAAGCCTCAGTGACCTTAGACAGGCACCTTCCTCAATGGACCTAGCTGAAGAGACTTTCCTGACTAGTGAACAATGGGGTATTTATTTTATGTAACCAACTATGTGAAGACCTATATATTCATTCTGCCCTATATCCAGAGTTCCAGTTTCCAATGCTTAATTAGCATAAGCCCCATGAGCTCCCCACTTCTAACATTTAAAAACCCCTGACTCTCTCTCCTCAGTGAAATTCTTCATGGAGTGAGTTCTCTTGCTTGGCAAGTTAATAGACTCTGCTTTGTATTATTTTTTTTTTCTAGCTCTAATGGTATGGAAGGATGGAAGGGTCCTCAAATATCCCACAGCCAGCCATCTTGGGTGAATTACTTGTAGTTTTCCAAAGATGCCAGCAGGTTTCTTCCTGTATAACATTTGCATTATGTTGTACGTGCCACCATCTTCAGATGGCGAATCCCTATGAAACTCAGTTCACATGACATTTTCTAGGAAATCTTTACATCCTTCTTTTCTGTGTTGGGTGCCACCTTGTCTGTCATTCTGTTTTTGTACTCATCACATACTTAATGATATCAACTGGTTCAGCAACTGGACCCCTTCCTACTGTACTGAGATTCTTGAAAGTCACTGTGATACGCACCCCAGACCGTCACTATACTGTCTAGAGCAGTAGTTTTCAAAACTTAATGTGTATCAAAATCCTCTGAGGAGGTATTTAAAACAGAATCTCAAGCCCTACCTGCAGAGTATCTGCTTCAGTAAGTCTGGGTGAGGCCCAAGGTTACGCATTTTCAAACAGTTTTCAAACATGTTGATTCTATTGGTCTGGAGAACATACTTTGGGACTTCCTGGTCCAGATCATACTAGTTACTCAAAAAATGTTCATTAAAAGATTTCAAGGCTTATAAATTACTTTTTATTTTTATTTGAAGCCAAATTAAAGCATTTTGTAAGTTATCCAAAGTAAGGTAAAAATATTCCAGGTCCTTGCTACTCAAAATGGGGTCCTTGGGCATTACTAGGGGATTTGTTAGGAATGGAGGCTCTCTTGCCCCATGGTGGACCTACTGACTCAGAATCTCCATTTTAACAAGATCCTCAGGTGATTAGTACACATTCAAAATTGGAGAAGCACTGCTCGTGTGTGTGTGTGTGTGTGTGTGTGTGTGTGTGTGTGTGTTGTCATTATTATTGCTTTGGAGTAGTTTTAACAGCCTCCATAAAACTGGCTTTCACTATTAATTCAATTTGTGGATTTTCCAACTCCATTGTTCCCAAATAATACTGGGTTTATTTTTTCTCTTGGTAAGTGTACAAAGATTAAGCTTCATAAAAGCTTTAATTTTTTATATTAGGTATGTTTATTTAATTTTAATCATTATTCATTGATTCTTCTGTTATGACACCAAAACCCAGAAGGATGAAAGGGTGAAAGGAGTAAATTATTTCAGCAAAAAAATAAATAGTAGAGAAACATGAGAAATGAGTTATACGTATACAAGTGCTTAAATCTGATAACGATTCTGCAGAATTTAATATCTGTTAAGTTACAAATTGCAATTTCTGAGTAGCACTTGTAGACTTAAAGATTAACTAGAAGTTTTAATAATATATTGACTTACAATTTTTACTTTTAAAAGTAACGAAGCTAAATATGTTTTAAAATAAATATATTACAAATAGTGGTTCTATTTCCTTCTGACTTTTTGTTTGTACTCTCCCTAATTACCAATGTTTAGTAAAATTATAATTATTTGTAATCATATGAATAATTATATATTCATGAATTAAGAACATGTCTACTAGTGTTTTAGACTACATGTGAATGTGATAGTCTCTAAACTAATGCCAGATGTTCTAAATGTTCAAGCAAATGTTTATCCTGAGTCAGAGACAGGGTCTCACTCTGTCACCTAGGCTGGGGTGCAATGGCATGATCTCAGCTCGCTGCAGCCTCAACCTCCCTGGGCTCAGGTGATCCTCCCACTTCCCATCTCCGACCTTAGCATCCTGAGCAGCTGGAACTACAAGTGCATGCTACCATGTCTGGCTAATTTTTGCTATTTTTTTGTAAAGATGGGCTTTCACCATGTTGCCTGGGTTAGAGTTGAAACTCCTGGGCTCAAACGATCTACCCATGTGGCCTCTCAAAGTGCTAGGATCACAGGCAGGAGCCACCACTCCCAGCTTATACTTCACTGTTTTAAAAAACTTTTTTCAGATTGACAGCATAGAAACAAAGCCTAAAAACAAAACAAAAGTAATTACCTCTTTCCAACAGAATCATTAATGCAGATCTGGGAAGAATAATTACGTGGAACAGAAAACAAAAGTAAAAGAATAGCTACCTCTGAAGTCAACCATTCTAATGAAAAATATACTAACAGTAATCCAAACTGCAAGTGATTTTTAAGTAGGAAGCTGCAGGAATTACTTATGTTTAGTGAAAAAGTAAATAAATTACAATAAGTGAAAGGAAGAATTTATCCGTCGCAGTGGTGGGAAAAACTACAGGGAAAGGACATAAACATTCTGAAAGGTCGGAAGGTTTTGCAGAGTCCCGGTGAAGATCTGAATACTCATTTCTTCCATCGGCCAGGGTCTGTGGGACAGACCCGGCAATAAAGAGCTACTTTTACCCAATCAAAGCTTCAGTTCCATGACATGGGAATAATTACATGAAATGAAAAATGTTCCTGAGATTTTGGAACTATTTATTGTGTTTAAATGGTGGGTAGTTATAGTGAAATAACCCCAGGATAGAACTGTCTTTATTGTGGAGCAAGATTACTCAGACAAGTTTGTTCCAATGACATTAGTTATTTGAGTTCTCTATCTAATTTGACTTGTTCTGATTCTGTGACCCTTGTATTAGTTTTCAAGGGATGCTGTAATAAATACCACAGACTGGGTGGCTTTAACAACAGAAATTTATTTTGTTACAGTTCTGGAGGCTAGAAGTCCAAGACTAGGGTGTTGGCAGGATTGGTTTCATCTTGAGGCAGCTTTCTTTGGCATGCCATTTTCTCCCCTTTTCTTCACATGGTCTTCCCTCTGTGCATGCCTGATTCCTAATCTCCCCTTCTTATGAGGACACCAGTCATACTGGAGAAGGACCCTACTCTATGACCTCACTTTACCTCTTTAAAGATCCTATCTCCAAATACAGCCACATTGTGAGGTAGTGTGAGAGTTAGGATTTCAATGTACCAATTTTGAGGAAATACAGTTCAGCCCATAACAGATCTCAATATCTTTTGAATTATAACTTGAATTCTTATTAACAACATATTTAAGAATAGAATATGTTTAAGGTACAAATGGTATTCATGCCTAAAGGACATTGATATTTCACAGAGTAGTGCTAATTTACTATTCTGATTTTACGGTGTATCACTGTACATTTGATTAATGTGAATCTGCCCCTGAGGGATTTATCTACTCTCAGGGGTCTCAACAAATCTGGATTTTGAGCCTGCAGGGTCCTGTGCCTGACTTTCTCAAAGTCATCATTTATCTCATTTTACTTCCCATTAGAAGAATCCACTACCTAAAGTACTGCTCTAGTGTAGGTTCCCAAAGTCTGCCAAAAATAAACAACACCAACATTCACCTGCTGCCACTCTATGGGGAGGGCTTTCTCTGAGAAACAGAAGTGAGGAAAAAAATGGAAGTGAGACAGTAGGAGAAGGGAACACAAATGCAGGTGTTACTGAGCTGGTCACAGCTTTGCAACAAGCGCAGTTAACTGCTCGGTCTTTGAGGATGTTTTCATGAAGGTCTTATGAATTGTTGCACTTTAGAACAGCCTATCTGGGGAAAGGTAGGGAGAATTTATCTACTAGCTTCATCTTGTGCTATATCTCCTTGATGAAAGTTCACTCCTTAAATAGGGTTGCCAGATTTAGAAAAATTTTTAAAAGGTCAGTGCTGATAATAAAAATTAATTTCTTATTTGTCTGCAATTCAAATTTAACTGAGAGGCCTGTATTTTACCTGGAAATCGTACTCTCAGCATCTTGGCACCTAAGCATTTCCAGGCAGCAGCTGGGAAAGCCAGAACCTCCACGGACAGAGCTGGTGCACAAGCACAAAGGTCAGTTTCTCCTTGTCAGTGTCACAGTGGACAGGACTCCTCAACATGGCAGCAGCAGCAGCAGCAGCAGCAGCAGCAGCAGGAACTCCTCTTTACGACAAGAGGGTAGCACTAGGCCACTGGCCAGGAGGCAAGGCATGAGGAGGAGGCAAGGGGAAGTAGGCATGGCTGCATGGATGCGAGGTGATAAAAACATAATTTTCTATAAAAATGAGTAATGATTTATTATATCTCTTTTGTATTTATCATAGACCATATTGTACTAGATACTGGGGATTTAATAGTAAATAAGACAAAATTTCTGCTACCAGGGAGTTTACAGAATAACTTGAATATTGTATGTGTCCTGATTTAACGATGCTTAATGAATGCTAGTAAAATGAAATAATGTAACAAAATAAACATAAATGGAGGTTTTTCTAAATTACTACTTTGGTAAAAATAAACAAAACCCCTCCGAAACTATCACATCTATTGCTTTCTGAATGCTTCTGAAAACAAGTAACTCAGAAAAGTATTAGAAGGCCTTCATCAATACTGAAATTATTATTCCGTGAGAAAAAAATTCACTTGTATACAACATTTCAAAAGAGAAGTTATAACATTAAATAGTACTTTTTATTTAAATGTTTATTTCCTAAGTAGAATTAAATAACTAAAATTTAGATATAGTTTCAAAATATTATCTCATATAAATTTTCATGCTAAAATACAAACCTGTTTTATAAGGGAGATCTATGAGAATGATATAAAAACATGGCAGGTAATTTGATAGCGATATTTTGGAGATTACAGAATTTTAGTAATTACTGATCACACAGTTAAAAAGAAGACAATATAGTCCAAGCAGATACAAAATATCTAGTGAAAAATCAAGGCAAGAAAATGAGTATAACTAATTAACAATGGAAAAATCAATTTTAATGTGAATTGCACATTATCCTTTGAAAGCTTATAAAAGTAAGAATTATTGCAGTCTAGTTAATTCAAACAGTGTTAAACAGCATCAGGACAAAGAACTGAAGGGCAGACAGGATTAATTTTCACTTCATATAACAAACCCAGTTTACAATGGCTTAAATGCAGGAAAAAGCAGTGGAAATAGGGAAGTAGTCAGGTCTTTCTGGTCTCTAATCTGCCTTCCTCTTCCGGTGTGGCCTTGATCCTCTGAGGACAGCAGCCAGGGCTCCTGTTATATCCACAATCCCAGCAGCAAGATAAAGGGATGATAAAGGACACATGCTGCCTTCCTTTAAGGAGACTTCATCTCACTGGCCAACACCTATTCACATGGACACCTAACTGCAAGGGCAACACCTAGTCACATGGACACCTAACTGCAAGGGCAGCTGAGGAATGTAATGGGCAGCAGCTTTTAAAGAAGTAAATAGGAAGACAAATTCCAGTTCCAGCTCAGTCTGGATATCTGCAAAGCTGCAAAAGACCTTTAAAGACAATTTCAAGAGAATATTTCCTTAAAGTTGGCAATTTGCAGATCATACAAAGGCATCTGGTTCTGTGATTTAATTTAGCTTGTCTGGCCACTGGAAGAATCCATACAGTCTGCCTTAATTTTGGATGATGGAAATTCAATAATTTATAAAGTTAAAAAATATCTCAGTATGTTAGGCTGAACAAAACATTTTTAGTATTCACTGTTTAAAATTCACTGTTTAAAGGTAAGAACGGATTGAGTTTCCACTGAAATTACTACAGTTTCATTTAGAGCTAATTATTTGTACTGAATGTATATCAGAATTTGTTTTACTGAATGATGAACAATTGAGGGCAGGGCATCTCATTTCACAATATAAATCTTAACACTGTGAGGTATGTTATACTATATGTATCCTGCTTTAAGTCATGGATTTACAAAACAATTTCAACACATTTTAAGCTGTTTACTTATTTCAAAACAGGGGTTTCATAGACTGACACAGGTATAATTAGTTCAGTGTTTACGGTATTCCTAAATAAATATTTACTTACTACATTTATGATACTTTATTTAAAGTATCACATTAGAAACTTTATTTCATAAATAAATCTTTTTTGGTGGAAACTGTACAGAATTTATTATGAAATAGCTTAATGGCAAGTGGTAATTTAGAAGAATTAAGTTTTTATCATATTACATAGGAGATCAATAATCAAAAAAATTGGATACATTCTTGAAGCCCTTTTACATAATTTCTATAATTTGATTGTAATGAAAGTATGATATACCTTAAGTTACGGTTATCAGATTAATTTTTGAAAGTAAAATTCCTTAATCAAGCCAAAGTTATGCTGCTTTATAAGAAATTAATCAGGTAGTTTAGAGCTCATTAGCCGACCTGTATGTAGCACAAAATAATCATCTCTGATAAATACCTATAAATATATTTTATTCATACTTTTAAATATTTTACAATTTAAATAAAAAGCTTACATGTAGACAAATCTGGGCTAAATTTCATGTATGTTTTGAAAAATAATGTGAGCACGAATATATTCACATTTAAATATCATTTTAAATCTTAATAGAGGAGACATATGAAATATTTACATAAAAGCTAAGTAGCATGATACAGCTTATGGTTATTTTCCTCATAGGGAAAAATTATTTATTTTATTTTTTTGCATAGGATTAAGACGGCGTATCTTTTCTAGATTCTTACAATTTTCTAAGCGGCACTTCTCAAAACACAGACTAGGTAGCAGATCTCCACTGTTCAAAGTTCTCATCATCACTTTCTCACATTTAGCAATAGCAAAATTCAGTCTTACTTCTGTGGCCAGAAGAATGATTCAGAAAAATAATGATTATAAAAAATAACAATTAGGAAAAATAATCACATAGAAGTAAAATAAAGCAACTAAACATCAATTAATAGTTTTGCATTTTTAGAAAAGCATTTAAACATTTAGAAATGTAAATAAGACTTACTCTAAAACTTCAAAATTATTCAATTTTTATACTACTGAAAAGATGATGCCATTTGAAACAACAGATGCATCTTTTGTACGTTTTCATAAAAGTTTGTTTTTCATATATAAAGGCCTCATTTATCTGTAACAGTGGTATTTTTATTTATAGCATTGGCTACTTAATAGATACATGCAACAATATATACTTTAATAGTCATCTAGCTTTTAGGAATATTTCATTTCATTTTCACATTAACTGTTTAGCATAGTCTTAACAGAATGGAATTTGAGGAACAAGAAAATATTGAAAATATGCTGTTATTTTCATTAGTTCACTATAATAGAATGTTTAGGTATTTGCCTATAAAAGTTATCATTGCACAACTGAATTCCCACCAAGAACTAACAAGTGATTACCAAGTGGGGAGAGATATATTTAAAATAAAGAAAATGTAGAGCTCAGTTAGAAAGTATAAGATAATAAAATTCACCAAGAGGAGAAAAGAGAATCATGAGTGAATTTCCAAACTGACAGTGCAGTAGTAGGAAAAGAGTCACTGGTGGGTAGCCTCTACTAAATAAAGTCTTTATTTTTGGCAGCTGGATTCAATAGTACCTATGTAGATAAGTTCAGGAAGAGGAATGCATATAATTGTATCTTGTTTATAATTTTCTATTTTAATAAGGAAATAGCAAATGTTGGTGGAGGGAATGTAGGGCATTCTATGGTTTGAGCAAAATGCAATTAAATGTGGAATGCTAGCATTGAAAAATTTTATGAATAATCTGCATGATTATATGTCTCTAGAGTAGATTTATAATTAGCCACTTACCCTAATATCCTTCATGCTGGTAAACTGCTCCCTAATGAATGGTTATGCAGGCAGGAGAACTTCTCAGGAAGAGAAAAGGAGAAGACCAGCTCTACAGAGATTTTTGAAAGACTGTGATCTCAGGGATTTGTTAGCACTGCTAGGGTACTTCATTGCATAGAGAGGCATCTGGACTGCCATGGGTCTCCAGGATCATGTTCCAAGCAAGAATAGGGTAAGTAACTACGAATTACCCTACAGGCAGTAATAATTTATTATTATTATATGTTTATACATTTTTTGGTGTACACAATCCACTCTAAACAATGTCAGTGCCTTTATACAAGCATCTAGATTGGCATCATGAACATAATGCATAGGGATGCAGTGGGAGCTCTGTAACTTAGTGTTAAAACTATGACCTCTGGAATATGACTACCTGGACTTGAATGTTCACTCTGCCACTTATTAACTGTGTGACCTTTGACAAATAACTTTCCTATCCTTCGGTTCCTCATATGTAAAATGAAGATAACTACCTATCTCATGGGGTTGTTCTAAGTATTAAATGTGGTAATACAAGTAAGGTACTTAGAACCATGCCTGACATATCACAATCCCTCAAGGAACATCAGTATAATTCCATACTATAGCAAGTGGTGACTGGTTAAGGTGCTACAAATATCAGCTGACAGACCACTTGTGTGCAAACTTGATACTTTTATTCTAAGCAGGAACTATTAAACAATTTCTAGGATTGGTCCTCTATTAGAGACAGTACTTTTGGAGGCCAAAGGTTACTGAATCCTATTCCTGATCATATATTAATATAAAAATGAAACTGCTCTGTAACACAATAAATAAAATCTTTCATGAGGTATGCATTATCAGTATGTATTTCATAATATATTTTAAATATAATTTCAGGTTTAATTTGTCTTTTTGTGTCTGTTCATATAATCACATTGCTTCATACAATTAATTTCATTCTTCGAATCCTATTTTATGAGAGAAATACAGAATGCTATCATGCACCCTTACCTAGATGCTAACATAATGTGTCCTTTCTTAAAAATAACATATAATAATACATTTCTACTTTTTAAGTTGAATAATTAAAACCTTACTTAATCTTCAAAAAATATATATGTCCATTGAATTATTTTAAAAGCTTAAAATTCTGCTGGTTTCCAAATTGTTTTTGATATTATATTATTAACTGCAAATATTTTTGCCTGATTATGAAATAAAGTAACAATAGGGTTACAGTTGTGCAAAATAAAACATACCTAAATTACAATAATATGTTGACTAGAAAAATTCATATTGGTAAACCATGACATTTGTGAAAATTAACTTGTAAAGAAAACTCTATCACTAATTCAGCTGAAATCTCATTTAACAAGTTTCAACCCATGATAATTTGACAGCACACTTGTAACTGAATGTAGAAGTCATAAAAATAATGGCATGAGTAGAATTTTATATGGCAGCTGTGAACACCACTTATCATCACATTACTGTGACCCTCTCCGGGGAGAGATGAGGGATTGTTCCTCCAATACCTTCTTCCAGAAGTTGGCTCTTTTCCCAGCCTTTTTTAATTCGTTTTAGCTTTTGGCTTATGCATGGAAGGAGTAAAATGATCTTACCCAGAATTACAATTGAGGGCAAAACAAGAGCCAGAACAAAGTTTGGTGGTGTATAAAATCTGTAGTACTCTTCTTCAAAAGCTCGTTTCCATCCATAAATTAAAACATGGAAAGTACTTATGAGCAGAGCAACATATCCAAGTGTAGACTTGGACCAGGGGAGGAAGGAAGAGAAACAAAGATAAGAAACAAATGACTGAAACTCATAAATTAAGCTACAAGATATACAATGTTTACATTTGGATAAAACTATTTTGTCTTAAATTACCAAGTTAACCTTTGTCCTCCACTGAATTAAACAATATTGATATTTTTATATGTGCATATATATGTATTATTTATATGCACACTTTATTTGACACAAATGAGGCCCTACTGCATACACTGTAATATTCTTACTACTTCATTTATTTTATCAAGAACATTTTCCTCATGTCATTAAATATAAAAATGACATTAATACTGTATAACATTCTATTGAATGAATGTGCATAATTTATTCAACCATTCCTTTTTGATGATAATTTACTGTGTTCCAACTTTCCTAAACTATAAATGTCATGTTAGTCCCTTTTCCATATTTTTAACCCTACTATTAGAAACCAGTCCTAAGACTGGTTTGGTCAAAACATCTAGCTTTTCCTTAAGGGTATTAATACATATGCTAAACTCTTCTTTATAAAAATTATTCACATTCCCACCAGTTGTATATTAAATGTGTACGTGTGTGTATACATACACATAAATATAGTCATGTGCCACATAAGGGCATTTTGGTCAAATATAGACTGCATATACAATGGTGGTCTAATAATATTACATACCATATTTTTACTGTACCTTTTCTATGTTTAGATATGCTTAGATACACAAATATTTACCATTGTGTTACAACTGCCTGTAGTATTCAGTACAGTAACATGCTGTACGGGTTTGTAGTGTAGGAGCAATAATAGGTCGTGGTTTGTATAAATATGCTCTATGATGTTCATATGACAAAACTGCCCAACGACTCATTGCTCAGAATGTATCCCTATTGTTAGATGACACATCACTGTTAATACATAAACAGATATATGATAAAATTAAATAAATTAATTTAAAATTGCTAAAATTAATTAAATTAAAATTAAATTAGCATCCTCATGGACATACACACACATATACACATTGGCTAATAGGTAAATATAAAGAATCCTGCAGTATTAATATAACAGCAATTCAAATACAGAGTTTATTAAGACTACTTCAGTTGGCACTTTACAGGTTAAATTCTAAAAGATCAGCATTCTTTAGTTCCCTAAATTATTAGGCTTAAGACTGCTTACTTTGAAAAATGATCTGTTATATAAAAAGAATATTACATCAGTATAATGACATAATGTCTAACTTTACTGGGAAAATTTCAACCCTTCAGCAGGCAAAATATTTGCAATTACTCATCTAAATTTATAATGATAATTTGCATCTGTCTAGAACCTTTTATCAGAGAGCCTACTATTACTTTTCAGGTATGAATTAACTAGCTGTTGGGAAAGTACTCTCCCTTTTCTTCAAAAAGGAGAAATAAATTCAGATAAGCATTATGGCCTTATTTTGAATGAGATTTTTTACATGACCTTAAAAAAAAAACAAGCAAATAAGCAATTAAATGAAACAAAACTTAAGTGTACCACCAAAGATCACGAATTTGCCTACTGTGCTGTAAACAATTTGGATACAACCAATGCAGATTTAGTGAAAATATAGGTAGGGTCTATGTTTCAGTTATATACATGTATTTATATATATATATATATATATATATATATATTTTTTTTTTTTTTTTTAGACAGAGTTTCACTCTTGTTGCCCAGGCTGGAGTGCAATGGCGTGATCTCGGCTCACTGTAACCTCCGCCTCTGCCTCCTGGGTTCAAGTGATTCTTCTGCCTCAGCTTCCCAAGTAGCTGGAATTACAGGCATGCACCACCATGCATTTTGTATTTTTAGTAGAGACATGGTTTCTCCATGTCCATCAGGCTGGTCTCAAACTCCTGACCTCAGGTGATCTGCCCACCTCGGCCTCCCAAAGCGCTAGGATTACTGGCATGAGCCACTGTGCCTGGCCGGTTATATATTTTTAAAATATACAACTTTTTAATTTAGATGTTATTGGAGAGCATGAATGTTTAACTATTAAAGAATACAATGGTGCTTTGAAATCCCTTTACAGATATCCATACATATTAGTATACTACTGATATACTAAATACATATACTAACAAAATTCTTAAGGCTGGTTGCTTGTCATAATTCATTAATCTAGTTACCTAGTTTGCAACTGCTTGTGTTTGTATGTGTGTGTATACACACACATTTCTTTAAAATATTCAGATTGATATCTCCACTTGAGTTCAAATTAATAAGACTTTTCTGGACAGATCAAAATGAATCAAAACATAAAATAATTTTTCATTCACTTGGCTAATAATGAATTGAGTTTCAATATTAAGTTTGATCTAAGCTCATCCTTCCCCAGTTTCTTTGTTTTTTTCTCTTTTAAAATAACTTTTCATTCTTAACATAGTGTACCGGAAGGCAGTCCTGTTAAAGCCTTCCAGTACAATCATGTACTGACTGGCCTTTCACCTACTTAACCAGAGCAGTCCTAAGCTGGCTTCCAGCATAATGTATTTAGATGCATAAATACAGCCTCAAAGGCACCCTTATTATAAGAAACATGTTTAAAATTCAGCTGTTCTTAACAAGGAAATCCTATCTTGCCGAATTCTTCAACAAACAAAACCCCACATACCTGAATAAAACTGAATTCTCTCCAGTTTAAAGCATTGCTCACTGAAGGGATAGAAGTGACTGCCAGGAGGGAAAGTAAGCCAAGGCTCATTATGCCAAAGGAGATATACATTTCAATTCTCCAAACTTCTTCCTCATTCCAAGAGTTTTCAATATTTGCATGAACCTAACAAGAAAGCAAATGTGAATTTTCTTTATTTAGCAGAACATTAACTGATTCAGCACAGCATTCACTCTTGGTATAAGAAGAACCTGGTCATATATGGACATATTTAAGTTGTACCATTTAGTCTAACAAACCATTACAGAGAATCTGTTACCGGATGACACTGCTTCAGGTGTAAGGGAAAGGAGAGTTAAACAAAAGGAGGACAACACTTTCTCTTTCCTTGTATATGTGCTAGAATAGAGGAGCAGAAAATTTCCTTGTATATTTGCCATCGAATTTGTAATACATCATGACAGGGACTCTGGAGTCTAAAACCATAAAATGCCTAGTGGTTGGTTCTAGGGTGACACAAAAGAAGTTACTGGCAGTTAAACTTAGTTTTGAGGTACTTTTACAAGCTGTTTTAAACTTGGTTGAGTATCTGGGATATAGTCTGGCCTTAGTTCAACTTGGATACAGGAGGGAATTTCTAAACTACGTCAGTATCTTCCTCCCTCACATGAATAATGTATCTCTCTTTTATCTTTCTTCTCATATTTTCTTCCTAGAAAGCTGTGATTTCCCTGGCTATAGAAGCCTATCGGGCTCAAATATTTATCCACTTGAACTGCTTCATCAATATGATTCCCAACCATCCAATTGTGTCATTTATATACAGTATTTTTCCAAATGTCTTTTCTTTATATTGATAATGTGTATATAATCAAGTCAGACAGTTAACTCTGAATTTGAGGTATTTTGTGTAGGGACTACTTTTAGAAGTTCTATTTACACTCATAATTAGAGTACAAATCAAGTATTGGAGTCCTTCAGCTGAAATTTTTGATTTAAGTATCTATTAATGAAAAACAGATTATAATTTAACAACAGTTTAACTTTGTCCAATTCTAGTTGACAAAATATACTTGAAATGTAACATAATAAGCTGCTTTTTAGCCATTAGTTCCCTGAAGCAATCATACCATCATCTTGAAAGAGGCCACAGAGTTCTTACCATCCTCTTATTTGATATCTGTACAATACAGAATAACAGCATACCCCAGTGTACTCAGAGACTACACCCTGGATCTACCTGCCCTCCCAGTTCATTCATTCATCCCACAAATGGGCTGTTTGAGTGTCCACAATGCTCGGCTCAGGTATAGAAATTGGGGATATATCAGTGAAAAAGATGGACAAAGATGCCTCTTCTCATGAACTTACATTCTGATGGGGGAAGGCAGACACTGATAAATGTATTTAACATGGAAATAATCAAGTGTATTAGAAGATGGTAAGAGCTATTAAAAAAAGAGAGGTAGAGCAGGGTAAGTCAGAGGGACTGGAGATACTGGTTGGGGTGGAGGCAGGTAGCAGCATTTAATATGGTATCCAGTGTAGGCCTCACTGAGAAGGTGAGATCTGGGCAAATGACTGGAAAAAAGTAAAGAAGCCAACTGAGCAACTATAAAAGGCTTAGTATCCCATTAAGAAGACAGAGAGAGAGAGTGTGTGTGTGTGTGTGTGTGTTCAGAGAGTGGATGGCTTAAAGTTTACGAATTAAAAAAAATTATTTTAGGTTTTATTGTTGAAACAAGCTTAAGTATATCTAGATGCCACATACTTGGACCATGATGCCTTGGATCCTTACAAAATGCACATGCTTTTACACATTTCATTTGTTTTGATACAATGTTCTTGGCTTTCACTGAGAAATGTCATGCCAAACAGCTTCGGGGAAACCTCTTAAATTACATTCGTGGATTGGGAATTATTGAGGAAAACCATAGTCTACCTCATCATCAAGCCCCTTCCATGAAGTGCTCCCTGAGATTTTTTTTCTTTTTTTTTTTTTTTTTTTTTTTTTTTTTTTTTTTTCCAGATGGAGTTTCGCTCTTGTTACCCAGGCTGGAGTGCAATGGCGCGATCTCGGCTCACCGCAACCTCCGCCTCCCGGGTTCAGGCAATTCTCCTGCCTCAGCCTCCTGAGTAGCTGGGATTACAGGCACGCGCCACCATGCCCAGCTAATTTTTTGTAGTTTTGGTAGAGACGGGGTTTCACCATGTTGACCAGGATGGTCTCGATCTCTTGACCTCGTGATCCACCCGCCTCGGCCTCCCAAAGTGCTGGGATTACAGGCTTGAGCCACCGCGCCCGGCCTTTTTGTTTTTTTTCTTTCGAGAGCTAAGTGCTAGAAAAGCTTCACCCCTGGAACTATTATCTTTTCTGCCTTTTGATAATAAGAGTCTTGTAAACAATAACATCTTCTTTCTCATTATATTAAAAATCTCAAAGCCAAAATAGAAGATGTGTAGATACTATTAGCAGAGAAATATTCTACTTTTTTCTCCTGATCGTGTCTTCCTGTTCTGTTTTACATTTTTACCAGTTTCAATTTTATTATATATATTTAATGACAGTTGCCTCATCATTTTGTGGAGCACAGCCAATTATAAAATATTACAATAATAAATTGTTGAATACTGAAAACATTCATTGCAATCATAACATTGAAAAAGGGAGAGATCCCAACCCTCTACTTTTCTGCTTTTATTCTGTAAGGGAAGGGATGGTAGCAGCCTGTACTTGAAATAATTTTGAATTAGTCACATCATTCTTATGCAAAAACATTGTTTAAAGAACGATTCTTTTACCTCCCATAGTATACCAAAATCAAATTTCCATTACAAGGTATGTAAAATTTTATGTTTTACAATTTATATTAATAAAAATAATTTTACTAGCATCAGATAAATAACAAGCATGTTCGGTACCTGCTGATAAGCCATGTTGAGAAACAAGTATCTCTCTGATCTTCTCATCGGTAAGCAGAGGCTATAGGCAACATGGACCACAGTGAAGAAAAAACTTAGTAATCCAAGCTGTTTTCTACACTGTAACCACGTTTCCAACCAAGGTGGAAATCTCCTATACTTGGTGCCATAATAAAGCTGATAAGCAGCTGCCAGGAGACCTGCTAGGTATACCAGGGAGAGCAAAGTAATGGCAACTATAGGTAAGGTTTTATTCACAATCTCAATAGGAATCTTGTAAAAGTCACTCTGTTGGTTTCTGGCATATGGATGAATCACATCTCTGACAAAGGAATAAAGGAAGAAAAATGTAGCCAAGCTTATAGCTACTACCACTGGCCCTCTCCAGAGAGTAAAGAGCTGTAGGGGTAAATTTTCAATCTCTCTGGCTGATGATAAGGATCCCAAGTCAACGGGAATGAAATTCAACTGGCGGGCAAGCTCAATAACCTGTTGTCGGGCTTGAATATTGTTGCTGCATATGTAAACCTGTAGGAAAAACAAAAAGACTCAGCATTACTATCATTGTTTATAAAAATGGTAACAATCGCATGCTCCACTTACGGAGTATCACCTGTGATGACCGTGAGTGATCCACATGGTTAAAGATCAGGGATAAGACATTTATGAATATATTAACCTATTATTAATAGATTTTAAATAGTGTCATAGAAACAAAAAGTCCTTACCACTTATGCTAACAGGGCAATGAAATGCAGGAAAATGCAGCTGCAACCTGGATCATCAGAGGGGGGCTCCCGGGGGGAGGCAGGTGGAAAGAAAAGTATACTTTTCTAGGCCGCATGGTTCAGTAGCAGCAGCCAGGTAAAGCCTCCTCTCCAGGGGTTTAGGTGGACTTTGAGCTGCTGGCCATGCCCCTGCCCCACTCCAGCTCTTTAATTCCCAAAGGGGACAGTGTGGTGCCAGCACCTCCTGCTGTTATGGACAATGTGTAGTTCTAAGACTGTGGCGGTTCTGTCTAGTGCAAACACTGCCCTTTACTGATATTTAACATGAGTGAAAGTGGGCATGCACTTTGGATGATGACATCTGCAATTAAAATCTTTAAATTATGTCATAGTGCTATATTTTTAATAAAATTTAATAAGGTTTTAAATAAAATTTAGGCTTAGAAACCAATACACCAAGTATCTCTGAAAAAACCCTAATAATCTCAGGCATATTATTTCATTGGTCAGTATATTAAATTCTTTCACCTCTAAATAATGATATACCTGACAAGTAAAAAGAATTATAAGGCGTAATTAATTTAAATAGAAAAGCAACTGTCCTTTTCTAAGCCTAAGATATTACTTTTACAGAAACTCTAATGACGTGATGGGTAGAGATGAGGGTAGGCTTTCAAACTATTGAAATCTGTTAGATACTGTAATATAGTTGAAAATTCAACAACTATTTGTTGAGCACCAAGTTCATTACTGGAGTGAGCTACTCTTATTAATGGGTAGGCCACCTCATTCAGGACTAGAAAAATATTGCTATAAAGTCTCCAAGTAATGTTTGGGGAAAACAAATCCCTAAATATATCCCTGAAGATGTTTGTATAAGGACTCTGAAATAGATTATATAGAAATATTTGCATGTAAACCTATTTACATAATGGTGACAATATAACACCCTTTGGATTATTAATCTTAGATAACATTAGCCAGATGAATGACAAATCCTTTTTGAATGAGCATTATGTAATCATTTGTGAACTTTAAAATATAGGTCCTTTTATAACAAAGAAGTCAGAAAAAAGTATTCTAAATTAATTTATTACAGTTGTTACAATGTTGAGATAAACTTTTTAAAATGCATTTGGAAAAAATTTTGTATAAATGATAATATGGTATAATAAGACTAAAACTAAACCAAACATTCAAAATAATGGCACAAGCACTACAAAATACAAATTTAGACTATTTCTGTAGCTCATTTTGAATTTAATCACTGTTCAACATTCTTTTCTGTTAAAAATTTTAAATTGGTATAAATATGGGTATATGATTAAATTCAAGTTTGTCTCACCAGTCCTTATTTCTAATTTGCTTATTCTATGTCCACTGCTAAACTTTGGTGGATATGCAAAAGAAAAAAAAAGGGATTCAGAAATATTCTTTTGCTGGTCATTAAAATAAAGACTGGAAAGTAAACGGTTATCATGACTGATATGCAGCATACAATGATATAACACTTAAACTTATTTTCTAAAGAACCTAATCAACTGTCTTTACGGACAAAAACAGTAGAAGTGTTTTATAATCATGCTTAACTGTAATGCATATGCACATTTAAAAGATTTTTAAAACATATTTTATGTGTTTATAAAAGCTCATTCCACAACGGCGCTGACAGAGCACCCCATTTGCCTTATTCTCAAGTTGAACTGGATGAAGTTCACGATATTTTCCCAGCTTTCCACATCATTTTGAGAATGGAAATGTGCCCTTACAAGGTCAGAACATTAATCTTCAGGTGCTCATACTTAGTTTTCAGATGATAATCATTGGAAAGTGTTAGAATTTGGTTTTAAAATGTTTGATATTTGCTTAGCTGTCTAACTACAAAATACCAGATAAATAAGCATAAAAATTTAAAATACATACCTGCCGGCTGGCATCCTTAGGTCCTAACTGAAGTGCCCAGGCTGAGATAACATTAAATCCTTTGACAATCAAAGAATCTGGGAATAATGAAGCCAAATATTCAGCATTGGATTCTGGGTACTGGTTTATCCTCATGTTATTGCTCACATCAATCAGGATTTTACCCACAAGCAGATGTCTCAGGTCCCACAGGGAGGTATAATGTTCTCTATGTATGGCAACAAATATTATATTTGTTTTTGTGAGAGCATCTTCATGATGGGTGACATCTACCACATGAGGAAAAAATTCAGAAGCAAACTTAGGATTTCTACTTCCTATGACCACATGATAGCCACATCTAATAAGTCGAATGGTCAAGGATTTGGCAAAATCTCCACTTCCAATTACACCAACAGTGACTTTCCTTGCATCTTTGATACCATTTATGCCATTAGGTAAAAAAGTTTCACTAAGGCTCTTAGGGCTTCCCATCATAGAGATTGATTCCATGTTACAGACTCTTCCAAGATCTCCAAGAATATCCTAAGGGAGAGAAAATAAAATGGTCATCAATTACCTATTGCTGAACATTAAAACACTTCTAGACATTGTAATAATGTCCTGTATTTCTAGAGGTAAAGTGTTTCACCACATTGTATAACAGAGAGCATAGTAAGACACAATTTGTAAGCTAAAAAAGGATCACTATTCTGGTTTCTCTTCATATCATATAAATCTTTTGGCTTTTAAAAAATCATCTCGTTGGGAAAATTAACTGTCACAAAGGTGATGTGCTAAAGTGGGGCTTCTCAAATTTTAATGTGCACACAAATCACTTGGGAATCTTGTTAAAATGTAGATTCTGATTGAGTAGGTCTGGAGGGAGACCCAACCTTCTGCCTTTCTGATGAAAGCAGTACCAATGCTGGTCTGAGGGCCCCTCTTTGAGCAGGAAGGCACTAGTGATGCAGAACAGGAAAGCCCCCAAATTGGGGCTTTCCCCAGGAGGGTACTTGGCTTTGCCCAGGAAAGAATTCAAGAGCAAGCCGGAGATGTTAAACAGCAATGTTTATTGAAGGAGCAGTTTACAGCAGCAGCAAAGGTGCTGCTCTTTGTGAAGCAGGCCTACCCCATAGGCAGTGTGCCCAGAGTGGCAGCTCAATGGCAGCTATGCACTCATATTTAAAGCTTCTTTATTTATATGCAAATTAAGGAATGATTTATGCAGAAATTTCTAGGATGAGGTGGTAACTTCTGGATTGTTGAGCTGTTGCCATGGAAAGGGGTGGTAACTTCTGAGTGTTGCCATGGAAATGGTAAACTGACATGGCACGCTGGTGGGCATGTCTTATGGGGAGGTGCTTCTGCCCTGACCTCAGTTTGGTCCAGCATCCCAACTCTGCTCTGGATTCAGGTTCTGCCTCCTGCCTCACTAGAGCACATGAGAAGAGACTGAAGTTTTCACTCAGAACTTCTTTGAAAAACACACTTGTAACAAGCATAATTATTCAGCTTCTGAGCAGATCAGAGGCAGCAAATCAGAAATACTGCTGGAGACAGAGAGGATTATGATACTAAGTGATGGCTCATAAGACAAGAGGAGAAAGAAAACCCATTTTTTAAAAAGCCATTTAAACCAAGACTGTCTACAGTCATTTGGGGTGGAGGTTAAAGTTCCCTATATACTTCAGTAGCTAGTGACTTTATTATTAAATGAGAACCAGATGAATCAGCTAACAATGAACCCTGATAAATAATAGTTTAAGAAAAATAGGCATAAAAATATAACAAAAGAGTAAATGCCATGAACTTCTATCATTCACCCTAGATCTTACAATGTATCATTGAGAAAGATAGTTTACCTATGGAAAAAGGGATTAGTAATGTGTTTATGGTTTTAAATTATGTAATATTTATGAAATCTTTTTCTTCCCCTTTGTCAGGAACATGGCTGTGCTTTGGTCAAGGATAGGCAGAGGTAAACATCCACAGTGACTCAGTGAGTTTAGTGCACAGGCATATAACTCCACTTGTTATCAGAGCCATGTATATGTACCAGAGAAGCTCACCACCATAGCTATAACATAGGGAAGACTCATCACTTGGCTCTAAGCCACTATTGTCTGTAAAAGGTGTAATTGCCCTGCTGACAATGTACAGGCACTCTTGTGCCCAGGGAAAGAGAGAGAGTCAGAGTTGCCTGTCTTTTCAGAAGAACACTGGTAGCCAGGACATAGCTTGGCTCACCCATGCCCAGAGAGAAAAATAGTCAAGCAGCTGTCCCTGAAGGCAAGGGAGACTGGGCCAGCAGCTATGTGTGTGAGAGCCACCAGACTAAGCATCCGAGACAGGACAGACAGTGTGAGAAAGCTGTTGACGATAGCTGCTGCTGAACAAAATCATCTTTCTCCTGCCTAACCCCCCGCACCCCCCCCCACCACCAAGTATTCTCTCTGCTCATCCACCCTCTCCCTTTGGACCTCAACATGACATTGTATTCGTTGGCTGCATAAACTATGATAGAATTATTCTTCCTGGAAAAATCTCTCAAATTATTTTTTAGTTAAGAGACTAACATTTGGAATAATTTGCTCAAGAATACAAATCAGATTGCCATGAATTAGTGTCAAAGTTGGGTCTGAAAGAAAAATACTCTTCCACTCTACCCTCATTGCACAATTTCTTTTATGCTCACAGCAGATGTGGCTCACTTCAGAGGATTTAATGGACTTTGCAGGCACAGGTAGAATGTTTCAAAAACATGTTGGGGTTTTTACTAAATGAAATTTGAAATGTCTAGAGCAGGAAAATTCAACTTTTTACCCTAGAAATGAGCCACATCCAGTAACTCCAACTTACATCAGTATATTAAATTTTAGAAAGACAATAATTATAGTAATATTACCTAATACTTATATAGGACATAATGTATTTCAGCTCTCTTGTATTTTTAATGTATTAACTAATTGAATCCCCACAACCACCCTAGGAGATAGATGCTAATAGTGTTGCACCCATTTTGCAGATGAGAAAACTGAGACATGCAGAAGATAATTAATTTATCTAAGAGAGAATACAGGGGAGCCAGGATCTGAACCCGGGTAGTCAGTCCAGCTAAGACATGTGTCATTTAGGTGCGTGTGAGGAATTTAAGGAAGGGTGTTTTTTTCGGGAGTATAGGTATCAAGGTGTAAGAATTATGGTTGTACTCAAATTAGTATATTATTCCTTTTTCTTTGGTCATTTCATTGCTCCTCATCATTACCTAGGAGCAATCGCTCCTGGGAAAGAAGAATATTTACTATTTTTAATTCAATTACATGTTTCATTTCACATCTTTCAAGATAGACCACTCCCTTGGTGTGGTCCATGCACTCAGAAGGGCAGACAGGAGTCAGGGTAAGGAAAAAACTGTCAATGTCCATTTGGAGATGTCACTGGCTATGATGGGAATCAGGAGCGGTTAAAGAAACCAGAAGTAATAAAATCCATGCTCACTTCATTCAAAAGTTAAAGATAATCATGTGCATTATCTAAGGGTGAAAAAGGTTGCTAGATTCACACAAGGGAATCCAAGTGTCCTATAACCTAGTCCTGAGTTCTTCTGAATATATACTGTAGCATCTCCCAAAATATAAGAATTGCAAAATCTTTAAATCTAACAATCATGATGATCAATACTTTTTCAAACTAAAAACAAAAACAAAACAATGTTAATTATCTGCTTATTTTACAAAGCAAGTTCAAACTCCTTCTGTAAATCAGAATGTGAACAGGTAAAAATTTTATTTTGCTGAGGGTTCCTTTATAAGTGACTAGTCATTCTTCTCTTGGTGCTTTTAGAATTCACTCTGTCT
Organism: Cebus imitator; assembly: GCF_001604975.1. Classification (NCBI taxonomy): domain Eukaryota; kingdom Metazoa; phylum Chordata; class Mammalia; order Primates; family Cebidae; genus Cebus; species Cebus imitator. The sequence continues at coordinate 3,894,374 of NW_016107413.1, forward strand.
TTTACTTTTGACAATATGACTACAATGTGCTGTGTGAAAGACATTTTCGTATTGTATCTGTTTGGGGAATCTCTGAGTAACCTGTATCTGGGGGTCTCCATCTTGCACTAGACTTGGGAAGTTTTCATTGTTGAATAACTTGAATGCAAATGGATTAAACTTTACACTTAAAAGATATAGACTGGTAATAGATAAAAAATCATGACCCAACTACATGCTGGGTACGAGCAACCCATCTAACCTATAAAGACATATAAGACTGAAAGCAAAGGGATGGAAAAAGATGCAAATGGAAACCAGAAGTCACTATATTTATATCAAATAAAAAAGACTTTAAGTCAAAAACAGTATAAAGAGACAATGAAGGTCATTACATAATGATAATGGATCAATTATAGCAAGAGGATATAACAATTCTACATATATATACACCCAACAACAGACCACTCAGATATGTTAATATAAATAAAATATTATTAGATCTAAAAGGAGAGACAGACTCCAATACAATAATGGTTGGGATTTCAACACCCCCTGCCAGCATCTGACAGATAATCTAGACAGAAAATTAACAAATAAACATTGGATTTAAACCATACATTAGACCAAATGGACCTAACAAACGTTTAAAGAACACTTTATACAACAGTTACAGAATACAAATTCTTCTCATCAGCACATGGACATTCTCTAGGAATGAGCATGTTAGAACACAAAATAAGATTCAACAAATTTTTTAAAAATCGAAGTCATATCAAGTATATCGTCAGACCACAATGGAATAAATCTAGAAGTCAATAACATGAGGAACTTTGAAACTGTAAGAATAAATGATTAAACAACATGCTTCTGAATGACTACTGTGGCAAAGAATAAATTAAGGAAGAAATCCAAAAATATCTTAAAAAAAAATAAAAACACAATACACTAAAACCTTCATGATACAGCAAAAGCAATATGTATCTACACCAAAACCTTTATGATACAGCAAAAGCAATAAATACCTACACCAAAAAATCATAAAGATTTCAAATAAACAATTTAATGTATATCTCAAGGAACTAGAAAAGCAAAAACATGCCAATCCCAACATCAGTAAAAGGAAAGTAATGATGAAGATCAGAGCAGAACTAGACAAATTGGGCCTTAAAAAACAATGCGAAGGATGGATGAAACAAAAAGTTTTGTTTTTTGAAAAGATAAAACTGATAAAGCACTTGCTAGACTAACCAAGAGTAAAAGAGAAAATAATCCAATAAAAAATAAGAAATGGAAAAGGAAACATTACAACTGATACCACAGAAATATATAACATCACCAGAAGCTATTTTGAACAACTATACACCAACAAACTAGAAAACCTAGAGGAAATGGATAAATTGTTACACACAAACAACCTACCAAGAGGGAAACGAGAAGAAATAGAAAACTTGGACAGACCAATAATAAAATGGTTGAGGCAGTAATTTAAAAACTCCCAAATAAAGAGTCCAGGGCCAGATGGTTTCACTGCCAAATTCTACCAAACTTTCAAAACAGATCTAACGCCAATTTTCTCCAATCTATTCTGAAACATTGAACAGGAGGGAATTCTGCCTAATTCATTCCATGAGCTCAGCATTATCTTCATACCAAAAGCAAACAAGTCTCAACAAAAAAGAAAACTACGAACTAATATTCCTGATTGAGCACAGATGCAAAAATAACGAAATACTAACAAACCAAGGGCCAGACATGATGGCTAATGCCTGTAATCTCAGCATTTTGGGAGGCTGATGCTAGAGGATCCCTTGAAGCCAGGAGTTTAAGCTCAGCCTGGGCCACAAAATGAGACCCCCATCTCTACAAAAAATTTAAAAATTAGGCCTGGTGGTGCACACCTGTATTCCTAGCTACTCGGGAGCTGAAGCAGGAGAATCGCTTGAGCCCAGAAGTTGAAGGCTGCAGTGATTTATGATTACATAACTGCACTCCCTCCTGGGCAACAGAGCAAGACCCTGTCTCTTAAAAAGTGTGTGTGTGTGTGTGTGTGTGTGTGTGTGTGTGTGTGTGGCAGCAAAGCAAATCTAACTTATTTAAAAAAAAAAAAAAAAGTACATCGGCCAGGCGCGGTGGCTCACACCTGTAATCCCAACACTTTGGGAGGCTGAGGTAGGTGGATCACAAGGTCAAGAGATTGAGACGATCCTGGCCAACATGGTGAAACCCCATCTCTACTAACAATACAAAAATTAGCCAAGCGTGGTGGCATGCACCTGTGGTCCCTGCTACTCGGGAGGCTAAGGTGGAAGAATCACTTGAACCTAGGAGGCGGAGGTTGCAGTGAGCCAAGATTGCGCCACTGCACTCCAGCCTGGCAACAGAGCAAGACTGTTTCAAAAAAAAAAAAGCACATCATGATCAAATGGTATTTATTCCAGGGATACATCCCAGGGATACAAAGATGGTTCAACATATGCAAATCAATAAATGTGATACATTACCTGAAGAGAATGAAGGACAATAACCATATGATCACCTCAATAGATGCAGAAAAAACATTTGAGAAAATTTAGCATCCCCTCATAATAAAACTTTCAACAAACTAGGCATAGAAAGAATATGCTTCAACATAATAAGGACATATATAATCGATATAATAATAATAATAACTATCGTTATTTCGAAATGGGGAAAAGCTCAAAGCCTTTCCTCTATGAACTGAAACAAGACAAGGATGCCCACTTTTACCACTTCTATTCAACATAGTCTTGGAAGTCCTACCCAGAGCAACCAGTAAAGAGAACGAATAAAAGGTATCCACATTGAAAAAGAGGAAGGTCAAATTGTCCCTCTTTGATGATGATATGATCTTAGCTCTAGATAAACCTAAAGATTTCACCAAAAAACTCTTAGATCTGATAAATAAATTCAATGAAGTTGCAGGACACAAAATCCCATTTATGATAGCTATAAAAATATGAGGAATACATTTAACCAAGGAGGTGAAAGATTGCTACAAGGAGAACTACCAAGCACTGTAGAAAGAAATTAAAGACGACACAAACAAATGGTAAAACATTCCACGCTTAGGAATTGGAAGAATTAGTATCATTAAAATGATTATACTGCCCAAAGCAGTATACAGATTCAATGCAATCCCTATCAAAATACCAATGTCATTTTTCATAGAATTAGAAAAAGCAATCCTAAAATTTATATAGAACCAACTAAGATCCTGAAGAGCTAAAGCAATCCTAAGCAAAAAGAACCTGAAACAAAATGTATTACAAGGCAATAGTAACCGAAAAAAACATGGTACTGGTATAAAAACTGACGCACAGACCAATGAATGCAACAGATTAGAGAATCCACACACACAAAAAAATCCACACGTTTACAGCCATCTGATTGTCAGCAAAGGCACCAAGAATATACACTGGGGAAAGGACATCCTATTTGAATACATGGCACTTGGACAACTGGATGTCTGTATGCTGAAGAATAAAACTGGACCCCTGTCCCTCACCTTATACAAACATCAACTCAAGGTCAACTAAAGACTTAAACGTAGGACCCAAAATGACACAATTTCAAGAAGAAAATATTGGGGAAACATTTGAAGACATTGATCTAAGCAAAGATTTCATGGCTAGGACCTCAAAAGCACTGCAACAACAACAACAAAATAGACAAATGGGACTATATTAAACTAAAGGACTTCGGTGCCGCAGAGGAAACAATGAACAGAGTGAAGAGACAACATATTAAATAGGAGAATATATTTGTAAACTATTAATATGACAAGGGACTAATATCCAGAATATACAAAGAACTCAAATAACTCAACAATATAAAAACAGATAATCCCATAAAAATGGGTAAAGGTCATGAACAGACATTTTTCCAAAGAAGACAAACAAATGGTCAACAAGTATATGAAAAAATACTCACCATCACTAATCATCAGGGAAATGCATATTAAAACCACAATGAGATTTCAAATTATCCCAATTAGAACTGCTGTTATTCAAAGACAAAAATAACAGATGCTGACAGGATTCAGAGAAAAGGGAACCCTTATAAACTGTTGGTGGAAATGTAAATTAGTACAGCCATATGGAAAACAGTATTGGGGTTGTTTCTCAAAAAACTAAAAATAGGATGTGAGGGCGATCTGGCTGCAACATCTGTCACCCCATTGATCGCCAGGGTTGATTCGGCTGATCTGGCTGGCTAGGCGGGTGTCCCCTTCCTCCCTCACCGCTCCATGTGCGTCCCTCCCGAAGCTGCACGCTCGGTCGAAGAGGACGACCATCCCCGATAGAGGAGGACCGGTCTTCGGTCAAGGGTATACGAGTAGCTGCGCTCCCCTGCTAGAACCTCCAAAAAAAAAAAAAACTAAAAATAGAGTACCATACAATCCAGTAATCTCACTACTGAGTATTATCCACAGGAAAAGAAATTAGTGTATCAAAGAGATACCTGCCCTCACATCTTTTGTTGCACACTATTCACACTAGCAAAGATACGGAATCAATCTACATGTCCATCAACAAATGGATAAAGAAAATGTGGTATGTATACACAATGAAATATTATTCAGCCTTAAAAAATGAAATCATCTCATTTGCAGCAACATGGATAGGACTGGAGGTCATTTTGTTAAGTGAAATAACCCAGGCACAGAAAGATAAATATCGAACGTTTTCACTCGTGTGGGAGCTAAAGAAGTGGATCTCATGGAGGTAGAGAATAGCATGAGAGATATCAGAGGCTGGAAGGCTGTGTTGATGGGAGGAGGGGATGAAGAGATGCTAGTTCATGGATACAAACTTACAGTTAGAAGAAATAAGTTCTAATGTTCAACAGCAAAGTAGGTTGCCTATAGTTAGTAACAATGTACTGTGTATTTCAAAGTGGCTAGAAGAGATGACTTGAAATGTTCTTAGCAAATAGATATGATAAATACTCAAGGTGATGGATTCCCCAAAAACCCCAACCAGATCATCACACATTCTATGGATGTGACAAATACTCATGTGTACCCCAAAAATATGTAACATGTAACAATAATTTGTTTTAAAAGTTAGTCTAAGCAAGCTTCTTCAAAAAATAAATTCTACTTCCTTCAATGTTCCGAAAACCCCACTGGCCAGTGAGTGTGACCTAAATATTGCTGACCTGGCTTGATACTATGCTTATGGTAGTGAGAGAGAGTCCCACTGTTTTGGCACATGGAGAGACACAACTGCAATCTCAGAGCTGCCTCTGAATGAGCTACTAAAGCAGTGGTTTTCAACCCTAGGTGCATGCTCTAATGACCTGGGGAGTTATAAAACACAGTGATCACGGGTCACCCCCCACCACCCAGTTTTTATTTAATTGGTCTGGGGTTCATTCTGAACAACATCATTTTTTTTAAAAGATAAACAGATATTTTATTATACAACCAAGATTGAAAATCACTCTACTAAAAGATTCAGAATTCAATCTAATACTTTCATGATTTGTCATAGTAGATGTGGCTTTTGACCCTCACTTAATTTTTACACTGTTGTTTGTAGTAATGAAAAATTACACTTGCAAAAGAGTAGCAGTTACTTTTGAATACAGGATGCTGAATAACATGCATGCAGTTCTTTCCCCTTTTCCACTCAAGGAGGAGCAGTATCAAAAGGTCCACTCATTATTTTGAAATTTCCTCTCTTCACTTTGTGGGAAGGACAAATCCTTAAAATGTATCACTCCCTGCACAGCACACTTTGTTCCTGTTGTTTCATAATATTCAAAATTCAGAATGTTTCCATGACGATATCTTTTCTTTCTGTTCTACAAAGGGATCCTCTCCCCAGTTCTTGAGGCATCACAGATCCTGCTGACCTGAGGAGACCAGTGTTTCCGAAGGACTAAGCACTGGAAGGGCACTTGTCAAACTCTAATGCTAATATGGTCACTTGGGGATCTTGTTAAAATGCACATTCACATCCTCTAGGTCTAGAAGGAGACTATAGATTCTGCATTTCTCACAAGCTCCCAGGTGATGCCCACAGTGTCTCTACCTTTGCATTTGATGTTATTCATAAGGAATCGAAATTAAATAACTGATACAACTATGTCATTTATAGACTGGGCATGGTGGTTCATGCCTGTAATCCCAGCACTTTGTGAGGCCAAGGCAGGTGGATCACTTGATGTTAGGAGTTCGAGATTCAACTGGCCAGCATAATGAAACCCCATCTCTACTAAAAATACACAAAAATTAGCCAAGTGTGGTGGCAGGCACCTGTAATCCCAGCTACTCGGGAGGCTGAGGCAGGAAAATTACTTGAATCCTGGAGGCAAGGGTTGCAGTGAGCTGAGGTTGCACCACTGCACTCCAGCCTGGTCAACAGAGTAAAACTCGGCCTCCAAAAAAGAAAAAAAAAAAAAAAAGGTAAAAGCAAAAACAACTATGTCATTTATAGAAAGTTTTCATGGTGTAGGGGTGAAAGAGCAGGCCTGAGCCTCTGCAATCACTTTGATTCTCTGATGTCTCAATTTCCTTTATTAAGTGGCAAACAAATAGGTTATACTTGACTTCGGTGGCAGTTTCCAACACAAAATAGGTCTTGAAGCTGAATAACAATGGTAATATCACCACCCTATATTTAAGGCTTCAACTTGGGAGCTCAATCTAGAAGTGTGTGTCACAGACATAGTTTTCTTGAATGGGCATTTGACTTGCTGTACACATTTAATACTTGAGAATGTATTATTACGATAGGGAATTCAGTCACACTCAGCTAGATAGCCTCTTAAGATTTTCAATTTAGAAGAATTTCCTGAACATTCCTGAAGCTGAATGGCAGAGGCTGTGCTATGTTAATTTTGAAAAATAGAATCTAATTGGTTTCACAGATAAATAGGGCATTTATTATTGGATGACAGCAACTCTGACAGGGCAGTCCGCAGAGGTTTTGATGACATTTCACAACCTGCTGATTTGGAGAAGCCATCAAGAAAACATAATTCTCCAGGGCCATGAGGTGGGGTGTTGTAATCTTCACTTCATAAGCCCACATCTGAACATTTCTTCTTCATCATCTCTCCTGCAAACACCCAGCTCCTTTGAGGCTCATGGTACTTCACCATACCAAGGACAGGGACACCTCTTCCTGTCCTTACTGCTGTCCTCACTGCTGTCCTCTACTGACTTCTAGTTTATTCCTTATGACTGCACTCTCTGGCTCCAAGTATACACATGGTTGTCCTCTGTAACCCAATAGTTGTCATGTTTTTCCTGGACTTTATCATTCAAGTGGATGAACCAGTCAATGTCAGGGGCTCTTGTTTTCTTGACTTATTCACTGGAGGTAATGAATTTTTGCCTCTACCCCACCTCAGTCACTCACTTCCTGAAATCTCCAAGCACTATCTCTTGGACTTCCAATAACCTTAGTTTAAATATTCACACTGATAACTCTGAACAGCAAAAGAAATCTGATCCGCTGACCTCTACCTCCACTCCGTTAGCCTGCTCTGGTTTCTCTTTAAACTCAGACTAGATTTATAGTCACTCCCTTGAAAAGATCCTTAACTCTCTTACTCCCCATCATATCTGCTTGGCAAAACTCTAGTCCTGGAAGAACCCAGCTATCCATTTTCTCTGTCTCTGTATCCACGTTGGTGAAGGTTACTGGAGAAAAGAACCAGAAAACTGAGCTCATTAGTTTCACCTTAAATTCACAATGACCAGTTTGACCTATCAAAGACCAGTCTATCCACTTATGTCCTGGAGGGCCTCCTTTTTGCATCCCGAAGGGCTATAGTTATGGCCTCTTTCCATGACATCTCAAACTTCACAGGTTCAAACCCAAACTTTTGCCACCCAGACCTGTTCCCATTCACCTGAAAATTTGTAAATGGCACCATTACCCACCAGTTGCTCCAATCCAAAAATTGGGAGTCATTCTTGAGTCCTTGCTGTCCCTCACTTTTGACATAAAATCCTGCACCAACTCCTGTTCTCCAACATATTTCATAAATCCGTCTCCACCAATACCAGGCTAGTCCAGGTATCTATCATCTCACCTGATCTCTGCAAACATTTCCTAATGGGTCAGCATACTTTCTCTTTTGACCCTTTCCAAGCCATCCTCAACAGCAGCTAAGATCATCTTAAAATATAAATCATCATAAAATGTCTCTCGTTAAAATCAGTGCTTCTTGTACTTAGAACTACAGCCACCTTCCTATGACATAAAAGGCCCTGAATGAGTCAGTCCCTGCTTCCCTCTCTAACCTCATCTGTAGATTGTCCACCCACAGCATCCTCTTCTAAAAGGAGAAAAGAACAGCCACTTTATGTACCTTTGGAATGTTCCATATGCTGTTCCATCTCGATAGCAGAATAATTCACTCAGCCCTTGTTAAATTTATTTTGTAGTATTTTATATGATTGTTTCTTTACTGTTTACTATTTCCCCCACTGGACAATAAGCTGCATGAGAGAAGAGCCATATTTGTCTTGTCCATCACTGTCTCCACATTGTCTGGCAGTATAACTAAGGATGCAATAAAAATTTTTTGTTGTGGAATGCATCGAAAAACGTCAGGACAAAAAGACATGTAATAATTCTCTAAATCAGACTTCTCTTTTTGTTGAAAGACTTGAGGGCCCTGAAGGGGTAGGTGATTTATCAATGTTATTGTTATGTTAATATCTCAGTTACCTCAATGCCAAGGTTTCTGGCCCAGCAGGGATAACGGATCTCCTGATGTCCTATGGCCTTTATCAAACCTGCAGTCTTATTCTTTTGCATTTTTGGTGTATCCTCTTTCTTACTTTTATAATTCATTTACAATCCATTCTTTAAAATTTGTCTTCACCTGTCCTGTTTTTTCAGTATTAAAATACAACTATGCTCATTCACCACATTTTCCATAGCACCAGCACAATAAAAAGTGACTTGAATAAAGCTTTTCATTTCCTTCCTGCACAATTTGCTCAAGTTATCATTCTTGATATTGTCTCATTTCCCCTGACAGAGTGACTAGCTAAGAGGCAGAAAGTGCAGCCATCCTAATGGGAGCACATATAGTTACGCTTAAGTTCCTAAACACCCTGCAAATTATTTAGGACGACTGTTTTTGTTGTTGTTGTTGTTTGTTTGTTTTCCATTAAATAGCCTCTAAACTTTAAAGCAACTGAGAGAGACTCGGAGTAAAAAAATTATAGGGTTAAAGAAAGAAAGAAAAATAAACAGAGATCAATAAAATGAAGAAATAATAAAGTGGAGAAAAAGGATGGGGAGATGGTTTAGAAAACAAAGGTTCCAAGCAGCGGGGCTGTTAAAAGGACTAGAATCTAACTCAGGAGGATGTGGGTGGGGGTGGGGGTGGGGCAGGGGCCTGAATTCTGTTTCTCCTACAGTGATGAGCAATAATTTACCACGGCCTGGACTGCCTTTCCACCTAAAAAACTATCTGCTTGAGGAGTAAAAACTGACCCCAGCCCTTCTCCACGGGGTAGCAGAGATAATCAATGGAAATCTCCCAACAAAAATTATCTTTATCTCTCTGCTCTATTTTCAGAGCAAGATTTTTAGGGCATAATTTTCAACAAGTTTTGGCTGAGGCTGAACGCAGGGCTCAGAGATAATTTAGGACAGCCAAAGAAGAGGCCAATTACTTTCTAACACAAATGGCCTAAACACACCACGATTACATTACTGGGAAATAAACAAAATGACTGCTAGAAATACCTGTTCGCAAAGCAGCACTGCATAATCTTTCATGAAATGCCCTGCATCAACCCAAAGTGGCAGGGAGACTATGAAGGAAGCGAAAGTAACCTGCCAGTCCTTTCCCGCTGGGACACATCCTACCTGGGAAGTCTCCTGGCCTTCTTTCTCCTGGGCCCAACCTCAGGACTTCTCCGAAGCTCCAGGAGACCAAGAGGAGGAGGAGGAGGAATTAGTGAGACAGACACCCTTCACCCTTCTCACTTTCCACCTCAAGGTGCCAGGAGATCAGGGACCCCGCAGCTCAGGGCAGACACACGCAGAGGGTGCCGAATCGGGTAGGATGGATACAGCGCGTGGCGCCGACTGCATCTTGACCCTAAACTCGGCCGCCGCCACTTCCTTTCACGCTCCTCCCCGACCCGCTCACCTCCGCGTCCCCAGCGCCCTCCGCGCTGGGCAGGGGCGAGACTTGCAGCTCCCCGGGAGAGGCGCCGACTCCCCAAGGGCCCACCCGAGCGCCAGGGCCTAAGGACTGCACCTCCGACTGGTGGCTGCAGGGTGGCTGCCGCGGCGGTCGCGCTCCAGCTGCTTCCCCGCCTACCCGAGCTAGACCGCGTACAGCCGGGGAGGAGGAGGGAGGGGGGTGCGCGGAGGCCGTGCTGGCAGTGACGCGCCGCTAGGGGCTGCGCGCCTGGACGGCGCAGGGCGCCCAGGGCCCGGGGAACGCTGGCGGGAGTCGGTTAGAGCCGTGGAATGCGGGGGAGGAGTCGGGGAGCTTGGAGGGGGCGGGATGTGTGTGGAGGGAGCTGGGGAGGTCCAGGGCACCGAGGGGGGACCAGCAGTGAGTGCACGGGGGAGACCTACACGCACGGCTCGGCTGCTTTGCGCGCCCCTCTTTCGCGAGCGGCCGAGTATCAGCCCTTTGCCTGGCTACCCTGCGGGGTTCCTCCGTGGTCTTCCGGAGATTCTTTCTGAAGCAGCTCTAGAATGGTCAAGCCCATTTTTCTGCTCCATTTCTTTTTGTAACGTGGGGTCACTTTTCCGCTCTAGACGTTATTTTTCTTAAGCGACTCCCACCCCAACTCGCGCCACGGGCCCTGGTTCCCACCTCCCCAGTCTTAGTTTCTGACAGCCTCCGAGAAACGGCTCTTTTTTCTTTTGAAGTGTTCTTTTGCCTCACCTTTACCCTACCCCGAACGCCTTTTGACTGGACTTTGTCCTTGGAATTAAATGTTCCGAAATGCCCTTTCATGAAAACTCCCTCGGATAGAAGGACCCTCACAGACCACGAACTGCAGAGATTATTCTGTTGACTTTGACCTTCACTCTAGCTGGTGCCGCGCGACACTTTGGTGTGGCGTGAAGGAAGGTTAGGCTGGGAGTCACGAGACCTGTGTTCCCGGGAAAGGCATTACCTTCTGGGGCCGCAGTGGCTTTGATTGTTTCAGGGGATTCCCTAGAGCACCTTTGGTTTTGGGTTTCTGTAAATGTTCTCTCTGCAGATTCAAGTAAAGTGCCTTTTATCTTTTGTGTAGAAGGTGTCAGTAGAAGCAAGAGATCTTTATTCCCAAATATAAAATCAATTTACCAAAAATTCTCAAATTTGGGGATTTTTAAAATACATTAATAAAGTACCATTTCAACGAATTAAGTTTAAAAAGTATCACTCTAGGTGGTTTATTAACCAGACCAAAAAGAACACAAAAACCAACAACGAGAGGGGGTCTTAGATCGATCACTGGGGCACTGCACTTTCCCCTTTGTAGTCTATACACAGAGTAACCTTTGCAAATGCTGCTTTGGAAATACATTCTTTGTTTGACTTAAAATGTAACCCCTCCCCTACCGCCAAGTATTATTAAGGTTTAAAGTTTAGGCAGAAGCTAAGGTTTTAACGATGTGTCAGGTTGTGGAACCATTGACAGCTGGTGGAATACTTTCCATTTTGGTTACTGGAAACAAGTAATTAGATCTAATATCAATTTTAAAAATTTCGCTTCAACAAAACTGTCAAATAATGAGATTCGTAGAGTGTTTTCTAGTAGTTCTTCTGTAGAACTTGTGGAGAAAATTCATGAATCTTAGCAGTTAACGAAAAGTATATAGCTTTTCCATTTACTTTAAAAAAACATAGTATTATATAACTTCCCCACATGGTTGTTAAAAGAAGTTGCACTTTCTAACTTCTAAAACCATAAATTATTGTGTAAAACATGTAGGTAAGCCATATATTTGAAATTTAAAAGCTGTCTCAACACGGGCTCTGACTATTGAGAAAAAAGATAAAGTAATGTGAAATCCCTTTTCCCAAATGAGAATCAATGAGTCAACAGTTTGCAGTTTCCAGAAGTGATATCTCTTTTGCAGGCTTGAACTATTAAATAAGCAAATATCTTTGATGGAAAATCCAGTGTTACCAAATGTGCTGCAGAATACTGTTAATATTGATGCAAAGCATGATTCCTTTAACTTCTTTCCATGGTAACTAGTTTTATCACTGTTTTTCAGTGGGAGTTGCAGAGTATGAAAATGATTTTGAAAGACGTTTCCAGGTCATGAGGTGCTCTCTGAGAAATTTCTTCTGCTCCCTAAAGCAGTAAGTGACTCAACAGAAGTGAAGCAATAATTTATTAAATGGATCTCTAGTGGCCTAGAGCCATTAACACAATTTTTTCCTTTGAAGTTATTATACAATTAAATAACTTTAGAGTGGTAGTTCCCAAAATGTGTTACTTAAGGCACTAGTTTGCCCAAATGCTGCTCTAGCAATTCATTCACTACAAAAATATTTATTGAGCCCCTTCTACATGCCCTGACTGGCACTCTAGAAACAGTGGTGAAGAAGACAGATATATTTTCCCATCCTGACAGAAGTTACAGTTTGGTGAAAACGATAAATTAGTAACAAGTGCAAATACAATTTATACAGATTTATTTACACAAATAAAAGTAAGTCATGATGTAAATAGATTTTGAGATAAACAATAAGTGGAATCTCTTCATTTTTGAGATCCACAATGTATATTAATGAATTAAAGGCTCTGAAAATTCCTATAGTAAAAGGATTTTACTTAACCTGTTCCCCAAAACCCCAAATTTGCTTTGATCAAATTTGTTTTTAAGCAGTGCTTTTAATAAAATACAATGATTTTTGTGAAATGCTGGTTCGTTTTGAAATTAAAGAATTCAATAAACATAAAATTCTGTTAATATCACCTTACATTTGCCAATGTACATCCATATACTTCAATAGATTTATATATATGTAAATATAATAATTTGTTTGAAATAGACTGTGTTTGCACATGTTTATAGCAGGTCAATTCACAATTGCAAAAATGTGAAACTAGCCTAAATGCCCATTGACAGTGAGTGGGTAAAGAAAATGTAGCATATATACACCATGGAATACTACTCAGTCATAAAAATTAATGAAATAATGGCATTCTCAGCAACCTGGATAGAATTGGAGATGATTATTCTAAATGAAGTAACTCAGAGTGGAAAACTAAATATCATATGTTCTCATTCATAAGCTGAAGCTAAGCTATGAGGCCTCAAAGGCATCAGAATGATATTATGGACTTTGGAGGCTTGGGGGGAAGTGGGGTGAGGGATAAAAGACTACATATTGAGTGCAGCGTACGCTGCTCTGGTAATGGGTAAAACAAAATCTCAGAAATTACTACAAACGAATTTATCCGTGTAACAAAAAACTACCTGTTCTCCAGAAACTATTGAAATAAAAAATAAATTGTTTAAGTATGATTTAAAAATACACTGTGTTTGAACACAAAATAATGTAGAAGCATTTATAAATCTATTAAAATGACTCAATGTACATCTGTACAAAACACATATTTATAATTAACATTGTTTCATGAACATATTTCCAGAGATCAACATGGTCTAAAATCTTGTAATTCTTCATGATATCATTCATATATTGGTATAGACTAGGTTTCTTTTTCTTTTCTTTTCTTT
>NW_016107413.1:3908394-3923513 GCF_001604975.1 Cebus imitator
TTTTTAATAAAGACGGGGTTTCACCATGTTGGCCAGGCTGGTCTTGAACTCTCGACCTCAGGTGATCGCCCGCCTTGGCCTCCAAAGTGCTTGGATTACAGGTGTGAGCCACCACGCCCCACCTAGAATAGTTTTCTTAACCCTAATCTTTAGGGAAATATATTTCTGACTCTTTTACTATTATAAGCAACACTGCTTTAACCTTCTTGAACAAATTACTCTGTGGGATAATAAGTGATGGGAATATTTTCTTGGGATATATTTTTAAATGTGGGTTGTTAAAATTAAAAAAAATTTTATTTTTCTGTTTACGTAGTCTCATATTTCTTTCTATAACAATTGAAAAATCATTATGAAAAATATGGATGTACTTTTATCTTTTAGATTCAGTATCTCTTTGGCACTGAATTTAATTATTTGTTTAAGTTGACTAAGGAAAGTTTAAAATGTGTATTATTTAAATATATCCATAGGAAATAGCAAAAATACCTGGAGGAATTTGATTGGATAGCTTTGGTCATAAATCCATAAAAGGCCTCAAAGCTATTTCCTTCCCAATGTACCTCTCCTCTGTGAGTTCTTCTAAACTAATTTTGTGGTAATTTAAAAAAAATATCTAAAGTTAAAAAAATGCTCAGGAAAGTTCAACTTAAGCATTGGCTCTAGATCTGAGTTGGTATAGATCAGCAAAATTGACTGACCAACAATGAATAAGGGCTCAGTGTAAGGATAACTGTGTTTGGAGGATCCCTGTAGGAAGGGAAAACTTTTCCAGGATTCAAAAGGAATATGTCAGGGCAGAATATCAGCAGGGCTTTGGATTTCTTCACAGCTTTGAAGTAAGCAAGAAAAAAATGGAGACAGTCAATCTGACCCAGGTGCTTCCAGCATCTGATGACCTGGGCTGAATTCATGGATATTGCCAGCTATAGAGTTAAAAATTACAGAGTTTCTCTGATGGTAATGAGATAGACTCTCCTTAAATATAAAAATATAATCATATCCTAATGTCACAACATGTCTTCATATTGATTTTTAAATCTTCAAACACTGGTCAAGCCCATTCTTTCACTCAAAGAGCACTCAGCTCTTTCTGTCTGTTGCTAGAGATTTAGTCTATGCACAGAACAGTGTTTACATGGCAGATATTCTTGAGGATATTAGAGCTCTCTAGCAAACATTTTAAGTGTGCATTTTTTAAAAAACAAATTATGAAACATTATAATCTTAAACATTTCCAAATAATTAAATTTGATTCTGGATCTCATGGATGACCACCATATAACTGAATACAACCATGCAATTTCAGAGCCCCTGTTTTTTGCATTTATCATTGCATTGGTGTGGTATTACCCTGTCAGACCTTAATGAGAAAACTCTTGCAGCTGAATAAAAAGACAACCCAATTACAAAATGGCCAAAGAATTTGAATACACATTTCTTCAAAGAAGATATGCATGGCTAATAAGCAAATAAAAAGTTGCTCAACATCCGTAATCCTTAGATAAACACGAATCAAAACCACCTAAGATACCATTTCACACCCACAGGGATAGCTATAGTCAGAAAGTCAGTATCACAATATCAAGTCTTGGTGAGAAAGCAGAAAAATTAGTATCCTCATACATTTCTGGTGGGAATGTAAAATGTGCAATTATTTGGAAAACAGTTGGGCAATTTCACTCCTAGTTGAGCAATTTCACTCCTAAATCCATCCCTCCATGACCAAAACACCTCCTATTAGGCCCCACCTCCAGGAGAACCGAAAACATTTTTACACAAAAATTTGCGCTCACATGTTCATCACAGCATTATTTATAGTAGCTCAAAGGCAGAAACAACCCAAATGTCCATTAATTAATTATAAATGAAATGTATATGATCTCATCCACAAAATAAAACATTATTCAGGTATAAACAGGGATTAAATACTGGCACAGATTACAACATAAACCTTGAAAAATTATGCTAAGTGAAGGTGCCAGACCCATAGGCCCACATATTTTATGATTCCATTTATATAAAATGTTCAGAATAGGAAAATCTATACAGAAAATAATTTAATAATTGGGAACCTACTGTCTGGTGGGGAAGAGTGTGGGGCATTGCTATAAAGGAATGCCTAGGCTGGGTAATTTATAAAGAAAAGAGGATTTTTTACTTACAGTTCTACAGGCTATACAAGAAGCATGACACCAGCCTCTGCTTCTGTTGAGGGCGTCAGGAAACTTCCATTCCTGGTGGAAGATGAAGGAAAGCAGATTTCACGTGGCAAGAGAAAAGGAAACAGAGGAGGGAGGTGCCAGCAGGCTTTTTTTTAACAACAGTGAGAACTCACTGACTCCAATAAGAATGACATCAAGCCATTCATGAGGGGTCCACCCTCCATGACCAAAACACTCCCTACTGGGCCCCACCTCCAACACTGGGGATCAAATTTTAACATGAGATTTCGAGAGTTCAAATATCTAAACTATATTAACTGCTTAATGGGTGTGGGATTTATTTTTGGTATGATGAAAACATTCTGGAATTAATGATAATGGCTGCAGAAGTTTGTGAATATACTAAAAGCCACTGCTGAACTGTACCCTTCAAAAGGATAAGCTGTATAGTATGTGAATTAAACCCCAATAATAAAGAAAAATAGTAATCAGGAATATCTTAAAAAAAAATTTGAGAGAATAGATGTAGACTTAATTTGTAACAAGCCATTCCCGTAAAGTGAAGACCAAATGACATTAATTTGTTCTGTACCAATACCTATTTAGCACTTGACAGAAGAGAAAAAGAAGTGGTGGGAGAAATTAGTCACTATACAGCTCTTTTTTTTTTTTTTTTTTTTTTGAGACAGAGTCTTGCTCTGTCACCACACTGGAGTACAGTGGCACAATCTCGGCTCACTGCAACCTCCGCCTCCTGGGTTCAAGCGATTCTTCCGCCTCAGCCTCCCGAGTAGCTGGCACCACAGGCGCGTGCGACCATGCACGGCTAATTTTTTTGTATTTTTAGTAGAGACAGGGTTTCACCGTGTTAGCCAGGATGGCCTTGATCTGTTGACCTCGTGATCCGCCCGCCTCGGCCTTTCAAAGTGCTGGGATTACAGGCGTGAGCCACCGCACCAGGCCCCAGCTCATTTTAATTTATGTATATTAAAGCCAGAAGATCTATAGTTACAGTGAATACCTTATTCACATTACAAGGAGCAATTTAATTTCTGTAAAACAATATCATTTTAGCATTCACTTGTCTGTTAACTTTTCTGTGAAATCCAGCTCTGCCATTTATCAGTTTTGTGACATTGGACAAGTTGTTTAACTTCTTCCAGTCTTGATTTCCTCCTCTATTAAATGGCAATAATAATCATGTCCACCTCATTGGGTTGTGAATATTAAATAAGTTGATATATGTAAAGTGCCTAGTACTTATTACCTACTATACATGTTAGATATTATAATTTAACAATTTTGCAATTTGTTTTGGTTTTATAGTTGTCTGTAAGCTCTAATCATAAGGAATTTATAATTCATTTTATATCTGAACATATTTATGCAATTTTTGATTTAAAAGTTTTAAGTCTACAATGTAGTCACTGGGGTTTTTTCCCTTCTTTTTTTTTTTTTTTTTTTTTTTTTTTTTTTTTTTTTTTTTTTTTTTTTTTTTTTTTTTTTTTTTTTTTTTTTTTTTTAAATGAGTTATATTTTATTCAAAGTTGGGAGACACTAGTTTAGAACCAAATAACTTGGGCTTTTTGTTTTTATTCCATACTCTGCTCTATACTCTCCATGACTTCACAGCTCTCACATTTAAGTCTTAAAAATTAAAAATATAAATCATACCCAATTTCAGTTGCATTGTTAGTATAATTTACAGTTATATTTAGGATACTACGTGATAAATGAAAAAGACAGCATGTTGCAGTGCACATTAATGTGGACCAGGAGTTAGAATGTCTTTGATGACTTATCTGAACTTTCAGCAGCTTGCTTAACCATTCTGAGCCTTAGCTATATTGTCTTTAAAATAAAAGTTGTGAAAAAAATTGTCTTTAAAATGAAGTGTGAAAATAATGAATTATTGTTTTAAGCTGTCAATATAGGAGCAATTTATTATGCAAAGATAGATAATCAAAACAAGAACCCAAAAATGTTCATTTTCCTTGTTCAAATAATAATAGGTATTCTATATCTCTTTATACAAACTGTTTAAAAACTGCTAAGGTACAGTTATAAACACTTTTTTTAGCACACTATTTTCTTCTTTGCTTTATTATACACATATATTTATACACACACGTATATGTGTGTGTATATATTTATATATATATATATACACTAAAAAAATAAATGCACACATATAATTATACACACACAAATATATAAAATATATTTAGAGACTGGATCTCACTTTGTCACCCAGGCTGGAAGTGCAGTTGTGTGATCATAGTTTGCTGCAGCTTCAAACTTCCAAGCTCAAGCAATCCTTCCTTAGCCTCCAAAGTAGCTGGGAATACAGACACAAGGGCTACTTTATTCTTTTAAAAAAATCGCAAAGACATTATTTCATGATTTCATACCATTTCATCATCTTTTTGATGCCCATTGTTAATACCTGATAAAAGAAACTAGCTTTAAGAAACAAATACAATCTCTGTTTCTATAAACATGAATGTTTGACTTTCATGACTTTAAAGGGATCAGAGAGGATTAATAATGGAGGAGCTATTAAAGCAGGAGCTGATTTTAATCCCTGTTTTATTATGTTTAAAAATATATTTAACATAGTTAACTTATTTTTAAAACAAATTTAAGTAAAATGAACATGTTCTTTGAAATGCTGGAATTTTATGACTCTAAATCCAGCTATCTGTGAAAAGAGATTGCTGTTTATTTCTAAACAAATGTTACCAGAATTGTTCACAGTGTTTTAAGTAACAAAATGCTTTATAGTACAAGTTTCATATGATACACCAAACTAATTTCTATTAGGTATTTGAGTATTAAAATTTCAAAGTCACATGAAGAAGAAAATTAGAAAAAGCAAAAATGCATGTTTTTCATGTTGCTGGTGGACTATTTAAGCTTGAATAGATGACAGTGATCTCAAAGATCAAGATTTACAAATTTGACTAAATATGTAAAGTTCTGTATATTTTTTTCAAAACATAAACTGAGGAAAAATGTTTAAACTTAGTGGAAGATTTCAAAATAGCTCGCACAAATTCAGAAGAGAAGCAATAGTTAAGGCTTCAATAAATGGGCAAGAGAATTGAGCAAACATTTAATAAACAGGAAATACACTTTAATAAAAGAGACACTGGGACAGGTACCGTGTACAGACTTTCTGTAGTCTTTTTATTTTTTCCTGTTTATTAATTTTGAACAATCAAGTACTTCCTTCTAAATCATCAAAGAATGTACCATTCAAAGGACTTTAAAATTTGCAGTGCATCTTCGTAAAGGCAAAAAATAAAAGGTAGGTCATTGACTTAAAAGTGCCAAGAACAGGCTGGGCTTGGTGGCTTATGCCTGTAATCCCAGCACTTTGGGAGGCCAAGGCGGGTGGATCCTCACCAATATGGTGAAACCCTGTCTTTACTAAAAATACAAAAATTAATTGGGTGTGGTGGCAGGTGCCTGTAGTCCCAGCTACCCGGGAGGCTGAGTGCTTGAAGCCAGGAGACGGAGGTTGCAGTGAGCTGAGATTGTGCCACTGCACTCCAGCCTGGTCATCAGAGTAAGACTCCATCTCAACAAAGAAAAAAAAAGTCCCAAGAACAACATTCCCCTGTTCTTATTTTTATTACACAATTAATAAAATAATTCCCATACTTTCCAATATTTAGTATGTATGCTAGGCCTTATTATCTTAATTCCTAAGTTATTTTACAGCAGTTATTTTATCCATTTTATGAACATCATCAATGTGCTGAGGCCCTCTTTTCCTGGATTATATTATTTTGTTTTTAATTTTAAAATAATAATTAGTAACTTTTGCCCTTTGTGTTTTTTCAAACTTTTAATTCATTTTTCAAATATTATTGAGTGTTTGTGTGCCAATCTATAAGGGTCTGGGGACAGAACAACAAACAATAAGACAAAAAATATCCCTGTCTTCATGAAGCTTACATTCTATATAGAGCTGTCAATCATGTGTATAATGTTCTGTCCAAAGGCATCTGGCTGAGGAGTTGAAATAGGCAGGGGGACACTAGGGATGGATAAAATTCATCTTATACTCTGCTCCTACCCATGTCTTTTTCTTTGCACAAATGTAGTTGCTAACCAAATCCTGTGCATTGAGGGTGGGATGGGCATGTGTGTATGTGTGTGTGTGTGTGTGTGTGTGTGTGTGTGTGTGTGTATGGGCAAACATGTACATGCCTGAATAATTTTCTAATTTGCACCAAGATGCCAAAGATGAGGCCTCAATTCTGTTGAAGAAAGACAGACAATACATAAGTTATATAAATAAAAATGTAAGCATGTTTGATGATGATAAATGCTACAGGAAAAATAAAGAAAGGGAAATAAATAAGGAATATGGTCAGGAATGGCAGGAATGGACTTCAGGGTGACATTTTAGTAGGAAGTGAGAGTTAAGTAGGTGAGCCATGTAGACAGCTAGGAGAAAGGGTCCCAGTAGGGGTGAAATCAAGTGGAAAGACCCTGAGGCCAGATGGGAGCTGTGTCCACAGAACAGCCAGCTTGGCTAGAAAAGACTGAATGAGACCAACTAAGTGTGAGATGAGTTCAGAGAGCTTGAACAGAAGGTAGGATGTAGGGATGTAGGTGGGCTGAGATTGTTTAGGGCCTTGCAATCTAAGTAAGGAATTTAATTTTTATGCAGAGTGAGATGGAGAAGTCTTGGAGGATTTTAGGTAGGTGTGACAGGATTTGATTTACATTTTAACAGACTAACTCTAGCTACAGTGTAGTAAATAGACTGAAGGAAGGCAAGGATGGAAGCCGGGAAACTAGTTAGGGGGCTGTTGTAATAATGCAGGTGAAAGGTGATAGTGGAATAGATGAAGGTGGTAGGAATGGAGTTAGGGGAAATGTAGGATTCTCAAATGTATTCTTAAAGTAAAACCAACAGAACTTGATGGTAGATTGAATGTGCGGTCTGAGAAAAGAGTCAAAGATAATGGTAAGATTAGGCCTGATAAACAGGAGGACTTGGAGTTGCCATTCACTGAGAAGGTAGAGATTGTATCAGACCAAATTAGGATGGGGAATAGATCAGGAATTCAGTTTAGGGGATGTTATGTTAGAGATGGTAAGTGAGGAGTTGAATATTTGAGTCTTGGTTTCAGAGGAGAAGTCTAGTCTAGAGATATTATTAATTGGAGTTGTTGGCATATAAGATATACAAACCATGAAGTCACCAGTGGAATGAGAGAAGTTAGAAAAGAGGAGAACCCCAAGGATTGAGTTTTGGAGTATTCCAATGTTTGGTAGTGAGAGAGCGAAGGAGTAAAGAATAAAGGAAAGTAAGAAGATGCCACTAATGAGGTAAGAGAAAAAGCAGGACAATTAAATGTCCCATAAGTCAAGTGAAAATAATATTGCAAGAAAAGGGGAATAAACAGCTGTGTCAAATACTTTTAATTTTTTCCTTTTTTAAGAGACATGTTCTTGCTATGTTGCCCAGGCTGGACTTGAAGTGCTGGCCTCCAGTGAACCTCCCACCTCAGCATCCTGAGTAGCTGGGACTTTGGGTAATCAAGTAGAATGAGAGATGAGAACAAGATTTAAAATGTGCAGGCCATGGGGCACAGTAGCTCATACCTATAATCCAGCAATTTGGGAGGTTGAGGTGGGAGGATCACTTGAGTGCAGGAGTTTGAGGCTGCCATGAGCTTTAATTACACCACTGGACTTTAGCCTGGGTAACAGAGAGTGAGATCCCATCTCAAAAAAAAAAAAAAAAAAAAAGGTTATTGGTAACTTACCTGATAAGAATTGGTTCAGAGAATGGAAAAACAGAAACTGGAGACAGCAAGCAAGCATAGGGAACTCTTCTTCAGAGTTCTGTTGTAAGCTGAAGAAGAGAAATGGTGTGTTAGCTGAAGGAGAAGATAGAGTCCAGAGAAAGGGATATTTTAAAAGGGAGAAACAATCGTTATTTATGTATGGTTATGGGAAAGATCAAGCAGAGATTGAAAGATTGGTGATTAAAAAGAGTAGAGCATTATTTGAGCAAGGTCACTGGGTAAGCAAGAAGAGATTGTATTTAGTTTATAAATGGTGAAGCTGGCCTTTGCTAGGAAAATGAACAATTTATCCAGTTTATCCTCAATGGAAGAAGGGGTTATAGATGGGTCCCTCAGATGCAGTGAAGTGGCTACATTTTGTGGGTGGGCATGTGGACGTTCTTTTCTGATTCCTTCTTTTTTCTCTGTGAACTAAGAAGCAAAGTTGTCTGCTGAGAGTGAGGAAAAAGAAGGGAAATTTGGGGAAGAGGAAAAGGCATAAAAAATGGAGCAAATGAAAATCAGTTAATAAGAAGGTGGAAATAGGCTGGGCATAATAATCCCCTACCTTGGCCTCCCCAACCACTGGGATTGCAAACATGAGCTTTAATCCCAGTGCTTTGGGAGGCCAAGGTGGGGGATTATTCAAAGCCAGGAGTTTGAGACCAGCCTGGGCAACATAGCAAGACCCCCTCATCTTTACAAAAAATAAAAAAATTAGCCAGGTATGGTGGCACACAATTGTAGTCCTAGCTGCTCAGGAGGCTGAAGCAGGAGGAGCTCTTGAGCCTAGGAGTTCAAGGTTACAGTGAGCTATGATGGTGCCACTGCACTCCAGCTGGGGTGGCAGAAGAGACCCTATCTATTAAAAAAAAAAAAAAAAAGAATGTGGCAATGATCCAAATGTATCAGTAATCACCAGAAATATGAATGGAATAAGCTATTCAGTTAAAAGAATTTTCAGACTAGATTAAAACAAATACATAATGTACTATGTATAAAAGTTAAGCATAAAGCTTAAGAGCACAGAAAAACTAAGAATTAAAGATTCAAAAGAGATACCGGGCCAATAACTAAAAGAAATACGATATAGGTATATTACTATTGAGGTAGGAAAATAGCAGAGGAAGTCGGGGGTAAAGGGGACCTGGTAGATGTAGGCTAGCTTAAGGAGAACATGCAAGATAACAAAAGCCTCTAATCCCAGTACTTTAGGAGGCCGAGGTGGGCGGATCGC
The DNA here is from genome assembly GCF_001604975.1 of Cebus imitator. Classification (NCBI taxonomy): domain Eukaryota; kingdom Metazoa; phylum Chordata; class Mammalia; order Primates; family Cebidae; genus Cebus; species Cebus imitator. The sequence goes on from NW_016107413.1 coordinate 3,917,607, forward strand.
TTGAGGTCAGGAGTTCAAGACCAGCCTGGCCAACATGATGAAACCTCATCTCTACTAAAAACAGAAAAATTAGCCGGTCATGGTGGTGCGTGCCTGTAATCCCAGCTACTCCAGAGGCTGAGTTAGGAGAATTGCTTGAACCTGGGAGGCAGAGGTTGCAATGAGCTGAGATCGTGCCATTGCACTCCAGCCTGGGTGAAGAGCAAGACCCCATCTCAAATCAGAAACAAAAGATAAACAAAAACAAAAGCAGACCATTCAAGATAAAAAGAGGTAAATAGTAAGTTGGCACAATCAGGGAAAGGCAAGAATGAACAATTAGCTTACAGGAGATAAAGTAAGGTTAAGGTGCAGGAAGGGAAAGGCAAGGATGAGCAATTTGGTCACAAAGATTGAAGTTGAGTAAGTTAGAGTAAAAAAACATTAAAGGCCATGAAATGTAACTAACCGGGGCTGATACCACTTGTGGGTCAGCCTGGGACATTGCAAATGGTACTGTGCTTAATAAATTTTTTGCTGCTTTGCTGTCTGTGGGTCACATCCAGTTCTTTGCTCAGGACACCAAGAACTTGGGACTTCACATCAGCCAGTAACATAGCATTTTTGATAAGCCATCCAAGAGGTAAGCCCCAATTTGACATGTTTGTTTTTGCTTTTGCTTTCTGTTTCTTTCCTCTGATAGCGCTCTTTGGGGAAACAAGATTGGCAGTTAAGAGCCATTAGGGCATCTCCTGCTAGAAGACTCAGGACAGTATAACCTGGTTGGGGAACGGAGCAATCAGGCTTTGCCAGGCATAAGACAAATCCCTGTGCCTGTGTGGTGCTTCTGTGTGTGGCAAGACATAATACTCTGATTTCTGCTTTTGCAATGTTGAAACAAGTAATTGGTATACCCCGACCCAAAGGGCCAAGGCAATGGCTAAACAAGGAAAAAAAAAACCCTGCTTGTTTTGTGAGAGACCAGCTCTGGAATGTTTTAGTTTAGCAGACCTGGTGCTGAGAGAAAACTCCTGGTGGAGACTCTTGGATCATTACATACATTGTGCAGTGGATCCATGGAGAAATCACTGCACACAGTTTATCTGGTCAGAAGGCATTCTCTTCCCTTATTGAGAGGCCAATCTTTAACAAATTCAAGGTAGGCAGCTTGCAATCCCTTGCCCTTCAAACTACAGTGACCACAATAGTTAAGGAAACCATTTGGGAAAAAACTATTTTGGCCAGCTACAGGGATGCCAAAAGCTGAGGGCTGCACCTACGGACTAAAGGGAAACTTAATCATACGTCCCCAAATATGGCAGGGTCCTTCTTCAAGTGACGCTGATGCCCATCTAAGGCCAGAGACATTCGGCATGTCATGAAAAGGCCCAAGCAAGGGATGCCCTCTTGGCCCTCAACCCCAGCAAAGGCCCTCCCATGGGCATGTGGCCCTAGGCCAGAATGCTCTAAATTTCAAGTTTTTCTTGTTCTACACAGACAGAATATGGGAAACTCAGTCTCAGTCTCACTGGACTTCCCGCTTGGCAACATCCTCAATCACTGGGGGGTGGTTCAATCCCAACAGATATCCCTAGAGCGTGTGCAAGCCGCATGTGGATTAGACCCACCCTACATCAAACAACTTTGTTCTTTTCTGGGGATGGCTGGATTTTGCAGAATATGAATTCCTAATTTTGGATTCATAGCAAAGCCCGTTTATGAAGTCATGCTGGGGCCAGAGAATGAGCCAATGGAATGGACATCAAAAATAAGGAAGGCCTTCACTAAGTTAAAACAAGCTGTCAGCCAGGCTCCTGCACTAGGCATCCCACACTTCACTAAGACTTTTTCTTTTTTTTTTTTTTTTTTTTTGAGACGGAGTTTCGCTCTTGTTACCCAGGCTGGAGTGCAATGGCGCGATCTCGGCTCACCGCAACCTCCGCCTCCTGGGTTCAGGCAATTCTCCTGCCTCAGCCTCCTGAGTAGCTGGGACTACAGGCACGCGCCACTATGCCCAGCTAATTTTTTGTAGTTTTAGTAGAGACGGGGTTTCACCATGTTGACCAGGATGGTCTCGATCTCTTGACCTCGTGATCCACCCGCCTTGGCCTCCCAAAGTGCTGGGATTACAGGCTTGAGCCACCACGCCCGGCCAAGACTTTTTCTTTACGTGTAGCTGAAAAGAAAGATATAGTGGTGGGTCTCCTAACCCACAAATTAGAATTAGAATCTAGACCAACCTCTTACTTTTCAAATAAATTGGATGGGGTGGCCTTGGGATGTCCAAGCTGCTTGTGGGCAATTGCAGCCACTACTATTTTAGAAGAGGAAGCCACTATGATCACTCTGGGTCAACCACTGGAAATACTAATCCCGTTCCAGTTTTAGATCAATCTTGGAGGCAAAAGAACACACCTGGATGACAGGAGAAAAGTTAACCAAATATCAGGCTATGTTTTTTAAGTAATATGAAGTTATACTTAAAATCTGGAACACCCTGAATCCAGCTTCACTATTGCCCACAGGCCCAATGACTTCCCATAAGCAGATCATTGTTCACACATCTCTGAGCTGTTCTGATCTAAAAGATCAGCCTCTCCCAGACCCTGAAGATCACTGGTCCACAGATGGCAGTAGTTTTGTGGCAAATGGAGAACGCTAGCCTGGGTATGCAGTAGTAAATTACAGCACCATATTGAGGCTCGGCTGCTGCCCCCAGGCACATCAGCACAAAAAGCTGAGATCATTGCTCTTACTTGGGCTCTTATACTAGAAAAAGAGAAAAAGCTCAACATCTATACGGTTTCCAAGTATACATTCCTCGTGGTTCATGCTCATGCCACAGTCTGGAAAAAAAAAAAAAAAAGAATTACTAACCAGCAGCCATTCCCCCATAAAACATGGGGCTAAAATTCTTCAATTATTAGAAGCTATATATCTACCAAAGGCTATAGCCATAATTCATTGTAGGGGGCATGAGAAAGACTTAAGCTCATAACGCTGGAAAACAGGAAGGCCGATAAGAAAGCCAAAGTGTCAACCCTCAGAATACAATCCCAACGAGTTTTAGCTTTGTTTCCTTATCCCCATTTTCCCCATAAAACCTAACTACATAGTGCAAGAAAAACAACAAATAAAAGAGCAAGGGGGACAAAAATAAAGGCTCCGGTGGCATATAGGGTCAAAATTATATCTCCCTCAAGCAGCCCAGTGGAAAGCTAGAAAAACCTTGCACGACTGCTTCCTCAAGGAGAGGAATGCCGTACTAGCCATGGTAAACAAACTCTTCATCAGATCTAATCTGGCTTCGTTGGCTAAGCAAGTATTTGTCAAAACTGTTCACTGCGTACATTTAACAACCCAGGAGATAAGATGCCTCCCCTAATAGAACCCATCTATATGCAAGGCTCCAAGAGAAGGTACTCAAAAGGGGAGTTCCAAGTCACCCAGGAAAAGGAAAAAAACCCGGCTATGTTTTACAGCTGGCTAAAAGAGGCCTTTAAAAGGTACACTAACCTAGACCCAGCCTCACAAGAAGGGAAGTCACTTATAGCTGAGCACTTCACAAGCCAGTCTGCCGTTGATATTAGATGCAAGCTTCAAAAGTTGCAAACGGGGCCCCAGACACCTCGGGCACTTCTGGATACTGCTTTTATGGTATACAACAATCGAGGCCTAGAGAAAGGGAAGGAAAATAAATGGCAATCTAAAATTATGGCTGCTGTCATTGACAATGCCCTAAAGGCCCAAAAAGTATCAAAGGGAAACCCGTGAGGGTCCAAAGGTAGCACCCCTTGTTTGAAGTGCAAAAATAATGGACATTGGATGAAAGATTGTACCAGGCCCCCACCAGGCCCCTGCTGTCAGTGTGAAGATATCAGTCACAATCTTTGGCACTAGGGGATTGACTGCTCCACTCCTAATGAGGGGCTTGGCCAGTCAAAACTCTAGCAATGCAAAGGGAAGAACTGGATGAAGACTGAAGGGGCCCAGGGTCTTCCTTACCACCCTGGTCCAGGAATATCTTAATTACCATTGAGGAACCCCAGGTAACTCTGGACAGTATGGGAACCCAAATTCAGTTTTTTTGATACAGGGGCAAACTGCTATGTCCCTATTGCTTATGCAGGAAAACTTTCCTCTTTGTCTACAAGTGTTATCAGAATGGAAGAAAAGCCACAAATTATATTTTTTACTCCTTCTCTGACTTGTGAATTTAAAGCAAAAAACCCAAATATTTCAACAAGAATTTCTGGTAGCACCAAGTTGCTCAGTTCCACCTGCTAGGAATGGTATTATGGTCAAAACAGGGGTACAACTACAATTCCAGACCCAATTAACAGTTCTAGAACAGGAAAGGAAGCATGAGGTCTAGAGGCCAAAACTGGAATTCTTTTCATTCCTTTAAATCTTACATCTAAGCAAACTTTAATAATAAAATGGAATATTATTACTTTAATTTTCCAAAATACATTATGTCAGTCTAATCACTCCCATAACAGTGCTCATGAAGACTATCACTGCTTATGTGCAGATGACTGTTATTCAGCTAAGGGGTCTAAGAACTTTGACCCTTGCAGAGAGTGGGATCCAAGCATCCCAGCTAATGAATCTGGGATAAACACCAATAAGCCTCATGTAGTTCTACAAGGTCCTACCACAGTGATTTCCCTGTCGGGAACAGAATACTCTTTCCTGTGTGGAAACTAGTACTATTTGCAACATGTCAGTAAAATAGAGAGGCCTGTGTGCTGTTGTGGCAGCAGCTTCTGATGCATGTTGCCCTATACTTGCAAGCCCTGAAGTTCACATTTATCACTTTCCTTCTCCTCTTAATGATTTTTGTTCTTTGAGTTGTTAAATTCTGCATCTCTCTGGGCAGCATTTGAGGCTGGAAGTCTCTTAGTGATTTTCTCTCACAAATTGCAAAATTTACTTTTAATGTTATGATCTGCTTCTCTAAAAAAACTTCTCAGAATCATATCTCAAAAATTAAACTTTTTCAATGTGTCACTGCTTTCAGTACTTTTTCTCCCCTTGAGAAGGACCAAGATAATAACTCTCTCCTTCAGCTTTTTGGTCAACTCCTGTAACTTTTTTTTCTGGTTCTAATTGCATTGACAAGCTATAAGAAACAAGCAGGGGCCAGACCACCTGGCTCAAAAGCTTGTTATACCCTTTTAAAATTGGCTACCACCAATCATCTTGCCTATATTAGGTCCCCTGTTAGTCAGGGTTACCATCCAAAGCCAGCAGGAAGCAGGTACAAAAGACAGACCAACCCTCTTCAGCACCCCGTAAGGATTTATGACACTCCCAGAGGTAATGCTGAATGCATGTTTTTAAATAAGAAACAGGCAAAGATGCTCTCTATCACCATCACTGCTCAACAGTGTACTTGTAGTCCTGGCTTGTGCAGTGAGGAAAGAAAAATAAACAAATTATTATTGAAAAGGAGGGAGAAAAATTGTCATTCATAAATAAAATGACATCACATAGAAAACCTGAGGGTCCACAGAAAAATTATGAGATTCAATAAGAGAGTTTAATAAGATTGCTCAATTTAAAGAATTAACATACAAAAATTAATTGCATGTCAATACATCAGCTATGAGAAGTTTAATAATGCAATTAATATACCGCTTATCATAGCAATTGAAAATACCAAGTACCCATTAATAGATCTAGCAAAAGATATGTAAGCATATCTTCAGAAAAGTATAAACCATATGGAAAAAGACATTAAAGAATATCCAAATGTGGCCGGGCGCGGTGGCTCAAGCCTGTAATCCCAGCACTTTGGGAGGCCAAGGCGGATGGATCACGAGGTCAAGAGATCGAGACCATCCTGGTCAACACGGTGAAACCCCGTCTCTACTAAAACTACAAAAAATTAGCTGGGCATGGTGGCGCGTGCCTGTAATCCCA
>NW_016107413.1:3924073-3963357 GCF_001604975.1 Cebus imitator
GTTGACCAGGATGGTCTCGATCTCTTGACCTTGTGATCCACCCACCTCGGCCTCCCAAAGTGCTGGGATTACAGGCGTGAGCCACCGCGCCCGGCCTAGATACAGTAATTCTAAAGTCAATACGGATGAGTAAGAGGTAGGAACAGTCACAAAATTCCTGGAGAAGAAGAGCAGTATAGTATGATTTGCCCTCCTACATACCAAAGTTAATTATATAGCTACAAAATTCTACATTATAGGGTTAGACCAAGGGAACAGAATAAGGACCATTAAAATTGACTCTGGCACAATGACATGCTCACTAGAATGTGATATGGGGAAAGGAGAAAGGAGAACCATCATACACTGTTGGTGGGGATGCAAATTAGTATAGCCACTATGGAGAACAGCATGGAGGTTCCTTCAAAAACTAAAAATAGACTTACCATACAATCCAGCAATCCCATTACTGGTTATATATTCAAAGAAAGGAAATCAATATATAAAAGTAAATCAATATATAAAAGAGATAGCTACACGTCCTTGTTTTTTGCTGCACCATTTATAATATCCAAAATATGGAATCAGCCTAAATGTCCATCAATGTATAAATGGATAAAGAAAATATGTTACATACAATATTATTCAGCCATAAAACATAATGAAGTCCTGTTATTTGCATCAACATGGATAGAACTGGAGGCCATTAGTTAAGTAAAATACAAATATCACACATTCTCACTCGTATGTGGGCACTAAAAAAGTGAATTTTATGAAAATAGAGAGTAGACTGTGGGTTATCAGAAGGTAAGAAGAGAGTGTGGGGGATGAAGAGGGAAAATAAAGAGTATGAATATATTTATTACCACTGAACTACAAGCTTAAAAATGGTAAATATGGTGAATTATATATGTATATTTTGCCTCAATAAAAAAAAAAAAAAACTGGTGCAGGCATAGAGGAAAAAACTTGATTTATGAGAAAGCAGGCCTTGTATGTTAGTGGGAAGGAAGAATTATTGTTTTTTGTACCTGAGTATCTTAGCTTTAAAATGCATTTTAGACTTTATGTCTCTAATCTCAGAATATAACTTTGAAATGTACTTTGAAGCTGTTTATTTCTCCCTCTTTCCCAGTAGAGACTCCCTTGCAGCATACATGCTTATCTGACTATATGCTTGCCTAGAAATTCCACTGCCTAATCTCAAAACAAACCAGGTATGGAGACCTAGCTGCAGACTTCTCCCTCACCTAAAGATTACTTCAAGGTGGTTAATCTACAACTCATCTGGTAACCTAGATGGGGCCAGCCACATCTGTGCTACTCCCATGTGTTTCCCCTCTTGAACTCCTTCACTCCGTTTAAAAATTTGAAATGGTTTATTTGCAGCTTGAGCCCAGCCATCTCTTCAACTTCTGGCATTTGAATAAAGCCGCTTTCCTTCCACTGCACCTGGCCTCTTGTGTATTTGACTTTTCAGGCAGCTACCAGTCAAACCTGAGTTTGGTTACATTGTGTTACTTTGTGAAAAATAATTTTATGAAAAACGTGAAATTGTGCTTTACCCCACAAAAATCAGTTCTAAGAAAATAAAATACTTATTATGAAAAGGAAAACTGGAAAACATAGAAAAATGTCCTTCAAGTGGCACAATCATGTCTATGTGTTCCCAATTCAGTCTATGTACTCTGAAGGAAAATGACCTCTTCCGTAGCCAAAGGGGTAGACTCTGGATCAAACGACAGCTGAAAATTTCTTATCACTGGATCTTTCAATTATGAAAGCCAATACACCTCTTTTATTGGTAAAGTCACTGGAATTTTTATTTCATTAGAAAATAAAATTATATCATATATACTGTGTATGAAATATGTATATACAATTAAATTAATAATAATTAAAATGAACACTCATGTATCAGACACCCAGCTTAAGAAATAAAACAGTGTTCAGTGCTCGCTTCGGCAGCACATATACTAAAATTGGAACAATACAGAGAAGATTAGCATGGCCGCTGTGCAAGGATGACACGCAAATTTGTGAAGCATTCCATATTTTTGAGAAGCAATTTCAGCAAAGTCTCAGGATATAAAATCAATGTGCAAAAATCACATGCATTCCTATACACCAATAACAGACTTAAAGAGCGCCAAATCAAGAATGAACTGCCATTCACAATTGCCACAAAGAGAATAAAATACCTAGGAATAAAACTAACAAGGAACGTAAAGGACCTCTTCAAGGAGAACTACAAGCCACTGCTCAAAGAAATCAGAGAGGACACAAACAGATGGAGAAACATTCCATGTTCATGGTTAGGAAGAATCAATATCGTGAAAATGGTCATACTGCCCAAAGTAATTTACAGATTCAACATTATCCCCATCAAGCTACCAATGACCTTCTTCACAGAACTGGAAAAAAACACCTTAAACTTCATATGGAACCAAAAGAGAGCTCGCATAGCCAAGTCAATTCTAAGCAAAAAGAACAAAGGGGGAGACATCACACTACCGGACTTCAAACTATACTACAAGGCTACAGTAATCAAAACAGCATGGTACTGGTACCAAAACAGAGATATAGACCAATGGAACAGAACAGAGGTCTCGGAGGCAACACAACATATCTACAACCATCTGATCTTTGACAAACCAGACAAAAACAAGCAATGGGGAAAGGATCCCAGTTTAATAAATGGTGTTGGGAAAACTGGCTAGCCATGTGCAGAAAGCAGAAACTGGACCCCTTCCTGACACCTTACACTAAAATTAACTCCAGATGGATTAAAGACTTAAACATAAGACCTAACACCATAAAAACCCTAGAAGAAAATCTAGGCAAAACCATTCAGGACATAGGCGTAGGCAAGGACTTCATGACCAAAACACCAAAAGCATTGACAACAAAATCCAAAATAGACAAATGGGACCTAATCAAACTCCACAGCTTCTGCACGGCAAAAGAAACAGTCATTAGAGTGAAATGGCAACCAACAGAACGGGAAAATATTTTTGCAGTTTACCCATCTGACAAAGGGCTGATATCCAGAATTTACAAAGAACTAAAACAGATTTACAAGAAAAAAACTAACAAGCCCATTCAAAAGTGGGCAAAGGATATGAACAGATACTTTACAAAAGAAGACATATATGAGGCCAACAAACATATGAAAAAATGCTCATAATCACTGGTCATTAGAGAAATGCAAATCAAAACTACATTGAGATACCATCTCATGCCAGTTAGAATGGCGATCATTAAAAAATCTGGAGACAACAGATGCTGGAGAGGATGTGGAGAAACAGGAACACTTTTACACTGTTGGTGGGAGTGTAAATTAGTTCAACCATTGTGGAAGACAGTGTGGCGATTCCTCAAGGATCTAGAAATAGAAATTCTATTTGACCCAGCAATCCCATTACTGGGTATATATCCAAAGGATTATAAATCGTTCTACTATAAGGACACGTGCACACGAATGTTCATTGCAGCACTGTTTACAATAGCAAAGACCTGGAACCAACCCAAATGCCCATTGATGATAGACTGGACAGGGAAAATGTGGCACATATACACCATGGAATATTATGCAGCCATCAAAAAAGACGAGTTTGTGTCCTTTGTAGGGACATGGATGAACCTGGAAACCATCATTCTCAGCAAACTGACAGAAGAGCAGAAGATCAAACACCGCATGTTGTCACTCATAGGCGAGTGTTGAACAATGAGAACACATGGACACAGGGAGGGGACCACTACACGCTGGGGTCTGTTGGGGGGAAATAGGGGAGGGAAGGTGGGGGATGGGGAGTTGGGGGGAGAGAGCAAGGGGAGAGATGCCAGATGTAGGTGATGGGGAGGAAGGCAGCAAATCACACTGCCACGTGTGTACCTATGCAACAATCTTGCATGTTCTTCACATGTACCCCAAAACCTAAAATGCAATAAAATAAATTAAAAAAAAAAAGAAATAAAACAGTGTTCAGAGCACCCCTAAGTGCCCTGACTTATTGTAACTGGCTTACCATCCCAACCCTGCGAGGTACACACTATCCTGAACTTTTGGTTTATGATATATAGCAAATATCTTTCCACAATGTGACTAACCTTTTTCAGTTCCTATATGGTTTCCATTCTTTATAATGAGTTTTTAATTTTAATGTCAAATGGATACATTTTTTTCTCTACTAGTTCATATTTTTATATATGTCTTATTTAATAGACCTATCCTGGCTAGGTACAGTGGCTCCTGCTTATAATCCCATCGCTTTGGGAGGACCAAGTGAGAGAATCACTTAAGCTCAGGAGTTCTCCAGGCTGCAGGGAAAAATTTGTTAAGTAACTTCTGTGCCTGCATTCTTGTATTCCAGATGTGTCTACAGGTAATAATTAGGGCCACGGTGATCTTTAATGTAATTGCAAGTTTTTATTTATTTTATGTTACTTTATTATTACCTTAATTTTTCATATTTTTTAGTTTTTGAATGTTATTGTAATGTAAAATTTTTTCAAGCTAATTAGGATATCACATCTTATCATTTATTCAGAATAATTGTGGCATTATTTAGATAATTGTCCAAAAGTTTTTAAAAAAATTATTCATGATAATTATCTCTTTAAGTCCTCTTAAATAGATTTAGTGCTATTGAATTTTATGTTTTCCTCATGATTCAGGGTCATTAGGAATGCAAATTACTTTGCTATAATTATCGATGCAAGTAGCTGTTTGCTTATGTACTTAAGGGAACTACTGTAATTGGTGAATTTAATTTTTTCACATCTATTCTTGTCTCTATCCTAATGTCAGCTTTAACTTTCTAATGTTATTAATATGCTAGCACCTAGCAGCAAAACTGTTCTAAGTTGTATCTTAGCTGCTGTAAATTGATACACTCGTTAGACATTTGCTATAAACTTGTTTAAAGAATCTGTAAGTAGGTTCTGAGTAAAATTCTCACTAAAAATCAAAGTATTTAAATTTCTTTTTTTTAGTATTTAAATTTCAATGCAAAGATTTTTGATATAACTTTTGTATCACAATAGTTTTTACATTTTTAATTATATTTTTTCTTTGGACCAGGTTTCCAGTTTTATTTTATTTTATACTTTTAGAGACAGGGTCTCACTTTATCACCCATGTTGTAATGCAGTGGTGTGATCATAGCTTACTGCAGCCTCACGCTCCTGGGCTCAAGTGATCCTTCTACCTCACCCTACTGAGTAGCTAGGACTATAAGCATGAATCACCATTTCCAGCATTTTTTTTTTTTTTTGTAGACAGGGTCTCACTATGTTGCCCAGACTGGTTTAAAACTCCTCATCTCAAGAGATCCTCCCACCCTGGAGTCCCAAAGTGCTGGGATTGCAGATGTGAGCCACTGTCCCTGGTCCAGTTGTATTTTATATAGTTAAAACTTTTAACAAAGTTTTAAAAATAAGAATAATGAGTTATTTTATTTTTTGTATAATTTATATTTTTAACTGTACAATGATAAATTATATTTGTACATATTTATGGGGTACGAGGTGATGTTATGATTTATGAATACAATGTGGAATAATTAAATCAAGCTAATTAACAAAACTATCACCTCAAATACAATTTTTTTGTGAGAACATTTGAAATTTACTCAGTAATTTTGAAATCTATATTATTATTTATGGTATTTACCATGGTGTACCATATACCTCAAAAAATAAAAACATTTATGTTGTCTAATTGAGGCTTTGTGTCATTTAACTTATCATCTCTCTATTCTCCTGTCTCTGCAGCCTCTGGCAGCTGCCATTCTACTCACTGTTTCTTTGAGTTCAACTGTTTTAGATTCCACATATAAGTGAGAACATGCCATATATATATATATATATATTTTTTTTTTTCTGTGCCTGGCTTATTTCACTTAGCAGCATGCCTTCCACGTTTATCCATGTTGTCATAAATGTCAGGATTTTATTCTTTTTTTATGGCTAAATAATATTCCATTGTGTATATATACCACGTTTTCTTTATCCATTCATCCACTGATGAAAACTTAGATGGATTCCATATATTGGCTATTTTGAATAATGTGCAATGGACATGGAAGTGCAGACATCTTTTTGATATACTAATGGGAAATATTTTGGGCAAATACCCAGAAGTGAGATTGCTATATCTGGGTTATTTCATAATCAGGAAAAAACCACTAAATGTGAATAAAAGTGCTGAATTATTTTAGTTATGTAATATTACCTTTTTATACTCCAGCCTCTAAAGTGCTTGAATTCTACACTTCCTACTCATGATCTTGACTTTGAGCTTTATTAATTCTGTTCTAAGCTATGTGTGATTTCTATTCTAAAAGAATATTTTCAATCTTTTTGAAAACAATCAAAAAATCTTTTTCTTCAAAATTATTTTAGTGATTTTATTCTTTTTATGGAAAAAAAATTTTTTAAACTGACAATTACATCTCAATTTGGTATTAAAACACTATTTTGCTGGTTCTTGAAAACTCAAAAATCTCCATTGTCCATAGTATAAAATAAAGAATCTTAAAGCTTTTCTCTAGTGTGTTTCCAAATTGCCTACCTCATTTTACTTCTTATGCCCCTATGTAAGCCCTCTTTTTCTATCCTGTTGGCCTAGAATATGTCATTGTTAGTCCTGTCTCTTGTGGGACTCTACTAAATGGTTCATCTCTACTAAGTGATCCATTGGTTAGATCCATTTTGAAACCTTTCTTGAGCTTTCCAAACTCACACAAAATACTCACAGGAAACTTCAATAATTATGACATTTATTATTATTCTCTTAGAACATGCATACTATTTTGTATGCATGTTCTAAATTACTTTCTAGAGTGATTTCCGGATGATTTCATAAATGCACAACACCTAGGAGTGTTTATCCACAATACTTGGAAGTGTCTTACATATTTGGTAAGGTTGTAATGATGGGTGGGCTCATTTCACTTAGACTACATGCCAATAGTCTACCTGAGAGTGTTCCTGTCCTTTCGTGAAGAAAGTAGTGTGTATTTCCTTTTGGTGAGGCAATCTTGCCAGCAAGATACTATGAGTACACATTTCTACCAGGAAAGCAAAATAAGACTGGAAGCCAAAATGCAAGGAATTCTGGCCAAAGATGTAAAGAGCCAAATTCTCTCAGAAATGGTTTCCTAGAAGTAATTTGCACTGACTGTGCTTCATTTCAAACAAAGTCCTTTAAAAGAAAAATAGCAGCATGTAATATATCTAATGATTGTAGATAGCTAGCTTGAATTAGGAGTATATATATAAAACTGTTGGTTACAATAATCTAGATTAATTTTGAAAAGTAGCAACTCACTTTCTGCAGATATGTAGTCAAAAGTGCACATCTTTTTAGAATTGTAGTATCTTTCTAATTGCTGAATAGCTCTTGTCTGGTATGGACTTTAATTGAAGTTAGTTTGTTGAAGGTTTCTTTTTAAAAGTGAGTGCCATAGTATACTGACATTGATATCTTATCCTGTTATATAAGTAAATGTTTATTAAATACAAGCTAAGCCTCTTTTGGAATGTAAATATATATAAGCCATTGTCTTGGCTTTAAGAAGTTTGTGATATGGATGGGTAGATAATATGTGTTACTTATTGAAATATGAATTCATAATAGAATAGAGCAGTTTATCATTATTTGTTAAAGAACGTTACAAAGAAAATATTATCATGGGAGTGAAGGGGAGAGAAAGCAGTTCCTTCAGGCTGGGATAACTATAGAAATCTACATGGAAGTAAACTTTGACTTGCACTTAAAGAATGAGTGGACTTTGAACAGGGAAGAAGAGAGAAAAAAGGTATTCTTGGTGAATAAAGAGTATGAACAGTGTGAACAAGGCCATGCAGACAAAGTCATTTTAGGAAGAAAGTGAGTAAATTGGATTTTTAAAGGGAAGTACAAAATTGTAGATTAGATTAGAAGAAGAACCTGGGATCAGATTATAAAGTGTGAATGCCGGTAAGGACTAAGAACTTATCTTTTAAGTGTGAGGACCTATTTAGGGAAGATTTTGAGAAAAGAAAACATATAGTCCAAGCTGAGTTTTAGGAAAGTTAATTTGTCAGCTATGTGCCATTTGAAAAGGGAGACAAAGAAACAGAGCAATATGAGGAAGTTTAGAGGACGAAGAAAGTAGTTGAAGTGTGAGGCAGAATAGAGGATATACGTAGTATTTCTGTTCATCTTCCCTTCTTTTCTGATCCAGTGGTTCAGGTGGAGATGATACCATTTGCCCTCAAAAACCACAGGTAGAGCACAAGACTCAAGTCTGGTTAATTAAGGGAGTCCATTTCTCTGGTCATAATTATTGGTTCAGGGATGAGCAGCACATGATCTAAACTAAGACAGTTAGGGTTATCTCTAGAACTTTTTCTTCTAGACCTATGGAGAAAGATCACTCTTCCCAATGATCCTAACACTGGCAGTGGTCATCTTTTCTGTTACCTTCTGTGGTGGCCAGCCTCCAAGATATTCCTCAATGTTTCCTCCTAATATTCATGCCCTTACACAATCTCCCTCCATATTGTATCAGAGTTTTTCTGTGTGATGAATAAATACACAGCAGAAGTGATTGTGTTCTGTAAATGAAACTGTATAGGTATGGATGCTACTAAGTCCAAATTGGAATCAGCAAGACTTGATAACAGGATTTTTAAATGCAAAGGAACACAAAGTTTTTGAGTTTGACAAAATGGCTATGTCATTAACAGATGTGACAATGTCTGGAAGGGGAATTTTTTGTTTTGTTGTTGTGAAAGATGGGTGGGGGAGATGAATTTATTTTCAGGTTGAGATCCTTCATAACAATATTGGGAACAGTGGCTGGTATTTACGAAAGTGAATAAACTACCCTACAAAATAGAGAGTTCCCTGTCTTCTGTCACTGTATATATTGCGGATGTTGGAAACTGGACTTATTTTAGTAATACAACATATAAAGTCATCTCCATCTAAGAGATTTGGTTATCCTGTTTCTACTAGTACACACACACACACACACACACACACACACACGCATACGCACGTAGAAATTCTAAAAGTAAATGGGACAACAGCCACAATTTTCCCTACCATAGACCTTTTAACATTTTTCTCCCTGTTTCTCACTTGTTGTTTCATGTGAACTCTAATCTCTACTGGAGCATGCCCAATGTATTAAGCTTTTTTTGCATTGCTGTAATGTAATACCTGAGCCACGGTAATTTATAAAGAAAAGAGGTTTAAGTGGCTCATGGTTTTGCAGGTTTTACAGGAAGCACGGTGCTGGCATTCACTCAGCTTCTAGGGATCTGCCACCATGTGCCAAACACCTCCCACAGGTCCCACCTCCAACACTGGAGATTATATTTTCAACATGAGGTTTGGGAGGGACAAATATCCAAGCTATATCCCCAGCTTGGTGGGCAGGCTGGAACTAGGATTGGAGCATATGGTCACACTCATCTTTCCACTTTGCAAATCACTTCAGTCCATCTCACAAAATGCTTCGAAAAACAAAAGGTACCCTGGCAATGACAAACCTATATGTCCTCCTTTGACTAGAAATGATTTTATGGCCTGTAAATATCTTTCACTATATTATGCAATATCCTTTAATTCCCTTTTTCCTTAATTTTCTTTCCTTTTAAAAACTTAACAATTGATTTCTTATTTCTGGAAAAAAAAAAGCCACTCTTTTTCTTTAATATAATCATGAAGCAAACTAGATACATTGCTTGGAAAAAACAAAAACAGAAATGTAGAACAAGGAATTTAGGCTGGATCACCACTAAGATTTCCTTTAGTTCATAAACTTAATACATCTTAGGTATTTTGTATTCAGCATCAATGAACTCCTTGAGCAATAATTAAAAATATTTTTAATGATACAATTATACAAACTATGTTTTTGATGCTTTTTCATCCAATTGTAAAATTCTAAGAACATTTTAAGGGTATTTAAGGGCTTGAAAAAACTGACATTCTTCTCTATTAAGTGTCTTATTCATAAGAGGCCAAGTCTTTATATTCTATAGAGTTTGTGCAAAACAGCAAACAAGGAAGTAAAATAAGGCAAAGAAAAAGAATTCATTATTCCCCTTCCTCCCTTGCCCAACACCTTGGAGTCACTGAATACTTTTTCTTTGAAGTCTAGAAAAATCTCTTCTTGCGTGATTTGGTTGGTGCCTTCCTAGATATTTTGCACTTACTTTCCTTGCATTCAGTTGAATATTTTCATGAAAAATAGAGCCTTGTTCAAAATGTTCATTTTTGCAACTGTGAAAGATCTAGCAAAAGCATTGGTAATTTTAGTGATTTTCTAAAATCACACAGCAGAGTTTTTGTCATTGGAAATAGACTGTTGGAAATATAAAGTTTTCTTAAGTCATCTAGGAACATAAAAGGACCAAGCTGATGCAATAGTCACACACCAATTGTTTGATAAAAGTAAGGGAATTGCCAGTCAGCCATTTCTAAGCACACTTCACCTGGCTAAAGTTAGGCCTATTTGACTTTTTAATTCTGTTTGCATAATAAGAAAATTAGCATGAGTCAATTTGCTTCATACTTATCCTTGCATGATGCTGTTCTTTTTCTCTGTTCTCACTCTAGCTCCCTCTTGTTGACAGTTCATCTCACATAGGCTGTTTATAATGGAGAAGATATTATCTTTCAGGATAAAGGCAGAATGCCAAAGTGGGCGGCAAACTTTTGGCAGTATTCTGGATGTTCTTAAACACAATGTACATCCTTTTTCCTTTATCCCCTTAGAAGTGAAAAATGAAACTCACCAACTTGTATGGAACAAATTTAGTTCAGACTTCAGCTGACCGAGTATTCTTTTCTGTAGTTACCTGAGGTAACTACAGAAGAGTAAGGGAATTGCCAGTCAACCATTTCTAACCACACTTCACCTGGCTAAAGTTAGGTCTATTTGACTTTGTAGTTTCTGTAGTTACCTGAGGTAACTACAGAAAAGAACAAGATTCCTGAGCATTCTTGTGCAAGATTATTAAAAAATGTATTTTGCTCTTTTTTTTTTTTGGTATGACTTTGCAGTATAACTTAATAAAATTCCTCTTTTCATGGCACAAGTTTGGTTGCCCTAGTTTAAAATTATGTGTTGAAATATGAAAATCAAGCATTTGTTTGCCAAGGAGAAAGGAGAACTCTACTTTGTAATTGTTTATATGGCTTAGTGTAATTTTCCACTCATATTTTCTTTCCAACAAGTTGTCTGGAAAGTCCTTCCTCCTCTACTAGTGATATTATACAAATGTAAAGAAAATCCAAAATAATTTTTATTTTCACTGACTTCTCATGAACTAATCCCAATTTCTGTCTTATGTGCTGAAAAGAACAAAAGATTGATTTTGTCAAAAAGGACTACTGTGATGAAAAAAATATGGTTTGCCATTGAGTAATAGAGAGAGTAAAATACTGGCCTATATTGAAACAGTTGGCCTTAAAGAAAATTCAGAGATTAGATTTGGATTGTACATATAAAGACAATATGTTAATTCTCTAGCCTATGTAATATAGATTTAGAAAACTCTAGTAGATATAGAAAACTTAGGCATTAATGGACTATTTTGTTGTTGCATTTCAAGTTTTTAAAACAACATTCACATTAGATTTGCTTTTTGGTAAGTTAAAAAAATAAACCTCTGAAAGGAAGAAATGGTGACTGTTCACTTGAAAGCAATCTCATTATCTTGGCTAGTCCATGGGATTTTCATAGTTATTCTGGAAATGCTTTTGAAGAGTCACTATTGATGAAGTTATTGCTTAAATGTTAGCCCTAGGGGTCTAAACACTGAAGTGAAACCCAGAGATGGGTCAGGAAGTCGTAGCGGTGACTAATGGAGGTGTCAGACTGTTCATGGCCTCCTGTGCCACTAGAAAGAATTTTGCCACAAAGTTTTTATGAGCAGTTATTGAACAATGCCTGGATGGGGTTTTTTAAGTGGCTCTTTTCCTAGTACTGTTACATACTCTATCCTTTTGGTAACCTGAAGAAGTTGCAGAACTTACCGATCTGGTGAGCTCATTAGGCTGAGACTGAAGATTCTGCCAGGGATGAAGAGAGGTGCTTTGTATTGCCCTTCTCAACTCTCCTCCAACCCTTCTAATGACACACATGTACATACTTCATCACAAACATGAAAAAAACATGATATTATAGAAGGATTGGTGCTAAGTTGTCAGCATGACATGGTGGCACCAGTACTGGCTATGAAGTTGGGAGGCCTGGGTCCCAGCCCTTGTTCTGCCACCCACAAGTGTACAGCTCCGGAAAAGTCTCCTTATGCTGGCCTTATTGCTTATTGTTATTTATAAAGGAGACTTCATATAATTTGAAATGATGCTACTTAGCATTTACAGATATATTGGATTATAGTTGTGTAGACATTAGAATGTATTCATATGAATGCTGCTTCTTATGAGAGATGGATGTTAGGTGGATTTTAGAGAAGCAGTTGGGTGATGATACATTGGCACTAGCCCATTTATAGCTGGGACCAGAATTATAATTGCCTCTTTTCCTTCAGAACATGAAGCTTTGTGAGAAAAATGATAATTTTAGTACACTTAGCTCACTATTGGTGACATCCCTTGTAGCAGTACCATCTACTGCTCAGCTTTTTTGTAGAGCCAAATCTTAGCCATGTGCATAGTTACCTACTTTGTCTCCTTAATTATTTGGAATCTAGATTCTTCTTTTCAAAGAAGAAAGTCTGTTTCTTCTCTATGGAAGTTTTTTGGGTTTTTTTCCTTACCCTTAGTGGCCTGAAATTCCACCAAGCTTGCAAAGGCGTGCATCCCTCCCCTCTCTCCTTAGCCCCTTCATCTTACAGAGCTTTTAATCTGAAGTCTGCTGTCTTTCTCTAGCTCCAAGAAATTTCCCTTCATTATTTATTTGTTTTCTTATTTTATTGCTTCTATTCCATCCTTCTGAAACTTACATGATAGGTATTTGAAATCATCTTGGTCTATTTTCATGCCCCTTAACTCTTCTTTAACATTTTCCATTTTATGAATTTTTTCTTTTGTATTGTGTTCTGGGAGAATCCCTGAGCTTAGGCATTTACTTCTGTAAATTAATATTCAGTTATATCTATTTTGGAAATTAGTTACTCTCTTAATATTCAAATTTTTTTTCTTTTTGGATTCTGGGTATAAATAGTTAATCACACCATCCTAATTGATAGCACAATTTTATAATTTGCCTGAGTATCTTGTTTCATTCATTCATTCATCCATTCATTTTTAATTTGTATAAATTTAGGGAGTACAAGTTAGTTTTCTTATATGGATATATTGCATAGAGGTGAAGTCTGGGCTTTTAGTGTAACCACCACCCAAATAGTGTACATTGTACCTGTTGAGTAATTTGTCATCCTTTATCCCCCTCCTACCCTTCTGAGTCTCCAGAGTCTATTTCTCTAACAGTTTATGTTCCTGTGTACACATAATTTAGCTTCCAGTTATAGGTGACAACATGTGGTATTTGGCTATTTCTGAGTTATTTTGCTTAAAATAATGGCCTCCAGTTTTGTTCACATTGCTGCTAAAGACATAATTTCATTCTTTTTTAGAGCTAAATAGTATTCCAAGGTATATAGACACCATATTTTCTTTATCCAATCATCCACTGGTGGACATTTAGGTGGATTCCATATCTTTCCTATTGTGAATTGCACTGCTGTCATCTGAGTGCAAGTATTTTTATGATATAATGATTTCTTTTCCTTTGAGTATGTATCCATTGTGGGATTGCTGGATTGAATGGTAAGTAGTTCTATTTTTAGTTGTTTGAGAAATCTCCATATTCATTTCCATAGAGGTACTAATTAATATTCCCACCAACAGTGTGTATATGTTCCTTTTTCTCCATATTCTTGGCAACATATGTTGTTTTTTGACTTTTCAATAATAGCTATTCTGACTTGTACAAGATGATATCTCATTGTGGTTTATATTTTCCTTTCTATGATGATTAGATGATTAGTGATGCTGACCATATTTTTCATATGCTTGTTGGCCATTTGTGGGCCAACATGTCTGCTTATCTTCTTTCCCCACTTTTTTTTTTTTAGGCAGAGCTCCGTGTATATTATGGATATTAGTCTCTTGTTGGATGCAGAGTTTGCAAATATTATCTCCCATTCTGTAGGTTGCCCATTTACTCTGTTAACTATATCTTTTGCCATGCAGAAACTTTTTAAATTTAATTAAGTCACATTTGTCAATTTTGTTTTTGTTGCATTTGCTTTTGAGGTCTTAGTCATAAATTCTTTGTCTAGGCCAATGTCCAGAAGAGTTTTTCCTAGGTTTTCTTCTAGAATTTTTATAGTTTTGGGTCTTAAATTTAAGTCTTTAATCTCTCTTGAGTGAATTTTTGTATGTGGTGAGAGATAGGGGTACAGTTTCATTCTTCTATATATGGCAATATAATTTTTCCAGCACCATTTATTGAATAGGGTATCCTTTCCCCAGTGCATGCATTTGTCAAGTTTGTTAAAGATCAGTTGGCTGGAGGTATATGGCTTTACTTCTGAGTTCTCTATTCTGTTTTGTTTATCTACATGTGTATTTTTATGCCGGTACCATCCTATTTTGATTACTATGTTTTTGGAGTATAATTTTTTCTATTTCTTTTATGTTCTTTTTTGACTGACAGTTTACTCTGATAAAAAGCCTTGTAATATAATTTTAAGTCAGGTAATGTTGATGGCAGCAGTCACCTGCCTAGAGTGGTAGCTGCAAAGACATTAGCTGCAGGTGGGGAGGCGTGATCTGGGCTTTGTGCTCCATGGAACTGATGGGAGCTGGGAACAGGCAGAAGCCCCACCCTCTTCTGAACTGGCAGTGCAGAAGCCTCAAGCTTCCCAGGCACAGCTGCAGCCACCAAAACCACAGCTATGGACCTGGGCATCCCTGTCCTCTTGTGGGCCCAAGAAGCTCCTCTGCCCCCTCAGATTTGGAGGTGCCTGTTCCCACTGCCTGGCCACTCCCAACTCCTGGTACCTGCTCTGATCTTGGAGCAAAGTTGAGGCAGAGCCTGGGTGTTATCACAACCTGGCTGGGTGCACACATTTGTGGGAGTGCTGACACAGCAGCCTCCTGCCACCTCTGTCCCCTTGGGACTTTGGGTACCAACAAGCATGGGAGAAGCTAAGGGAGGTGTTGCTGAAGGCAGCTTGGCAATGGCCTCCAGTTACCCCTTGGCACAAATAGCCTGGGTGCTGTGGATGACAACAGGAAGCAGGCAGGCTCCTGTGTAGAAAGGGGCAGATTCCTAGTGAAGCCCCACCTTCAAGCCAGGATGGCATGAAGCCAGAGGGCTGGCTGAGGAACCAGGATGGGAACTTATGGGGGCTTTTTCTGGGCCTGTCCATGGCCACTCATGAACCAATCAGTACCCCTTCCTCCCCTCTGAAGCCCATAAAAACCCCTGGACTCAGCCAGATCAAGGATATGATCAGATGCCTGTGGAGAGGAGCTACCCACTCCAGGGTCTCCTCTGTCACTCAATAAAGCTCCTCTTCACCTTGCTCACCCTCCACTTGTTTGCATACCTCATTTTTCCTTGATGCAAGACAAGAACTCTGGACTTGCCAAAGAGCTGTAACACAAACAGGTCTGAAATGTGCCCCTTGGTCACCAAGTTGCAGGTGACAAGAAAGAGAGAAGAGAGGAGAGAGAGCTGTGGCCCTTCAGGGATACCAGACCTAGGAGCTCCCCAAGCCAGGCTGTGACACCCTCTTTGGGGCTCTGCGGATTCCTGGCAACTCTAAGCTTCTGGGTGCTACTACATTCCCCAGTGCCAGCTGTGGAAGCTGCTTACAGTATGCCTGTTCTAGATGCAGCCTCACAGGGAGCTGGTGCCCGTGCTGGCACCTAGAGCTGCACACCTTGCCACAGCCAGCATGCCTGGTAGTGTGCAGTGGCCGGACCCCGCGCTTGCTCCCTCATGTACCCTTCACTGCCCCACACCTGGCTCACCCTTGGTAGGCATGGGATCTGGACCTGCAGCATGAGTCACGTGCAGCCTGCNTCACACACCCCTCACCACTCTGTGCCTGGCTTGTCCTTGGTAGGCATGAGATTTGGGCTGGTAGTGTGAGCCAAACATAGCCTGCCAGGCCAAGTGAGTGAAACAAGCCCAATGGGCCTGAGGAAAAACCCGGGCAAAGGCACCACCAGCCACAGAGCTTTCTGGCTGGTAAAGCAAAACCTCAAGGATCCCATGACAATGTGATGCCTCCAGCTTTGTTGTTTTTGTTTAGCATTGCTCATTTGTTTAAATAATTGAATAATTAATTAATTATTGAGATGGAGTTTCACTCTTGTTGCCCAGGCTGGAGTGCAATGGCTTGATCTTGGCTCACCGCAAACTCCACCTCCCAGGTTCACGTGATTTGCCTGCCTCAGCCTTCCTCGTAGCTGGGATTACAGGCGTGTGCCACCACGCCTGGCTAATTTTGTATTTTTAGTAGACAAGGGGTTTATTCATGTTGGTCAGGCTGATCTTGAACTCCCGATCTCAGGTGATCTGCCCTCCTCAGCCTCCTAAAGTGCTGGGATTACAGGCATGAGCCACTGTGTCTGGCTCATTTGTTTATTTTTAAAACTTTCATCCTTGATGTGTGTTCCCATTCTCCCCATCATTGTTTATATTTAAGATATTTCATATATATTCTTAAATATGCATGTCTTTTTGTATTCCAAAAGGTATTTTGTTGTTTCCCATGAGTGTTTTTTTTTTTTTGACTTAGTAAATACTGTTTTACTATGCAGAATAGTTTTCTATAGTTTAAAAAATATTTGGTAACTAAACTGGGTGTGGTGGTGATTGTCTGTAGTCTCAGCTACTTGGGAGCCAGAGGCAGGAGGATCACTTGAGCTCAGGAGTTAAGAGTCTAGCCTGAGCAACATGGTGAGATCTTATGCCTATGAAAAAATAATTAGTAATAATAGTCTTAATTCCCAAGAGTCCCAATTGTTTCTCTTTTTTATAGCTGTCATATTTTTGTTAATTAAAGTAGTATATTCTCAAATACCTTCAAACAAATTATAGTTATTTAAAAGTCTTACTCTATTGCTGCCATTAGTTTTCTTTAAATTTTAGTTATTTTGTTATTTGAATCAGATGATCCTTTCTAATGATGTTAATTTTTCCCAAGTATTTGGTGATAATTTGATTGTTAATTCAGGTTCCACTTTTGGTGATAAAGAGGAAGCAGTAGAATGTGTGGTTCAGAGGTCTAATGTATTAGTTTCCTAGAGTTGCCCTAAGAACCATGAACTAAGTGGCTCAATGGAAATTTATTCTTTCACAGTACTAGAGGCTAAAAGTCTAAAATCAAAGTACTGGCAGACCATGCAACCTCCAAAGCCTCTAGGAGATTATCCTTATTTTCTTATTCCAGCTTCTCTGTCTCTGTCTTTTTTTTTTTTTTTATTGTTAAGAGACAGGGTCTTGCTCTGTCACCCAGCCTCCAGTGCTCTATAGCTCACTGTAGCCTCAAGCTCCTGGGCTCAAGTGATCCTCCTGCCTCAGCCTCCCAAGTGGCTAGGACTACAAGTACATGCCTCTATGCCTGGCTAATTTTTTACTTTTTTCGTAGAGACAGGGTCTTGCTATGTTGCTCAGGCTGGTCTTGAGCTCCTGGCCTCAAGCAATTCTCCTGCCTAGGACTCCTAGATTGTTGAGATTACAGATGTGAGTCACCATGTCTGGCCCTCTGTCTCTATTTTCACATGGTTATCTTCTCTCTGTGTCTGTGTGTCTTTATGTTTTCACATGGCATTCTCTTCTGTCTCTCTCTTCTTATAAGGGCACCAGTAATATTGGCGAGATCACCATACTCCATTGTAACCTCATTTTGACTAATTACATCTGCAATGACCTATTTCCAAATAAGGTCACATTCTGAGGTACCAGGGATTAAGACTTTTGGAGGGGGCACAATTTAATCCACAACAACAGGAAAGTAGTTTGTTTCCTGGGTAAACATGGGCTTTCTGTCCTTACCTTGCTCTTTTTCCTAAAGCTATTCTGGGAGTCTCCTATTTCAGAACTGTTACTTTAGAGACCTGTACATGACACTTTATCCTGGTGGCAAATGCTCTAGTCAGACTTCCCTTTTCTTTCTGTGCCTCTGTTGTCACTGTGGTGTTTTGCTGGACTCTGCTTCTCAGACTTCAGTACTGAAGCCATGAGCCTTTCCCAAAGCCTTTTAGCTGTGTTTATAAATGAGATCTGTAGCCAGCTGTTCAGAACTTTGTGTAGTAGGGTCACTGGCCAGATCTTCTGATGGTAGTCCTTTAATGATTCACCCAATGTTTTCTCCAGGGCTGAGTTAGCTTGATTACTTGGAAAATAATACTCATCTGCAGTTTTCTTAGAAATGATTGCTGCCTTTTGCAGTAGCCTCTATTTGAATCTTGTGGTACAGTCTCTGTACTTGTTTCTGTTAATCTGATCTCATCCTTGTCTTCTCCAGTTGTTTTTTGTTTGTGTCCTGGAAATTCCCCAAATAATCTGGTCCACTGATGCTACCCTTTTCTGTTTTTCAATCTGTTATGGTGCCTTCTTTAACTATAGCTTTTCTTTAATTTTAGTGGGATTTGGGTGAAAAAGAAGATAAATTGTGTTTGTTTACTGTGCCCTAATTGCATGGTATAAGGTGTCGATCTAAACTAGAGGTAATCAAATTTGTTCTGCAAAGGGCCAGATAGTAGATATTATAGGCTTTTCGGGCTACAATGTCTGTGTTGCAAGTACTCAGTACTGCTGTTGTAGTGTATAACCAGCCATAGATAACACGTAAATGAATGGGAGTGACTGTGTTCCAATAAAACTTTACTTATGAAATACGTAGTAGGCTAGGTATGGGCAATCCCTGAAACCAGTGGCTCTTAAACTTACCATGCATCAGAATCTTTGGAACGACTCGATAAAACATAGATCACTCTGCTTATCTCCAGTTTCTAACTTAGTAGGTCTGTGGTGGGGGTCCCAGAATTTGCATTTCTAATAAGCTCCCAGATGGTGGTGATACTCCTGGTCTGTGGACCATACTTTGAGAATCACTTATCTAAGTCATTTTGTGACTGGGTTGCGGGACATGGGGGAGGAAAGATGGCTTTGCTCCCTGTCCGATCAGGTATTTTCTTTTCAGGCCCTTGATCTCTCATTCACCCAAGAATAGGAAGGGGATCCCAGCGTCGCAGTGACCTCCTTCAAGTAAATATCAGACCCAAAGAATGTTGCAGAAAATGATTTATTTAGGCAGAGAGAGAGAGAGAGAAAGAAATAGAGATCAAGCTCCCATGTTGCCATAGAAGGGGATCCGGAGATGGAGTCTGAACAGAGAAGAAAACCCAGCTCCCACACTGCTGTGGAAGGGGAATCCCTAAGAGGGAAAATCCGCACAGGTAAGAGGCAGGGGGTCTTTTAATCTGGGACTTACTCTCGCCCCATTCAAGTTCCCGTCCAGTGAGAGGAGTTCTTCCAAACTTCCTCTGGTGATTGATTTTCTGACTTCGATATTGAAGTGGCTGGTAGACTCGCAATCAAAAGCCCCTCCTCCATAGCTTTTCTCGTGTTTTCTAAACAGAAGAGAACACCTGGGCTCTCTGCTTTTCCTGTGCTGGAAGGTTAGACAAAGACCTCTAAGCTCCTGGATGGGGACGTGAAAGAAGGCAGGTTGGGCATGTCACTGGGAAGTTCTTGCCTTTGAAACCATGCCCCCCCTTGTGGAACCTGGAAGAGAAGTTAATACATTCCCTCAGTTTTTGTTCCTAAATACCACTGTCTCAACCATTTATTGATAACACAACCATGTTTCTTATTCATTCATTCATTCATTCATTCATCCATCCATCCAACAAGTATTTATTGACTTTCTACAATGTGCCAAGCTGTGTTGTAAGTCATGTGAATACTGTCACAAATAAGATAAAATATCTGGTCTCTTGAGTGGGAGAACCAGACACAGGAAACACAAATACACCTATAAAATACTTAATATGCAGAGTAATAAAAACTGTAAAAACAAAGCTCAGAGAAAGAATACAGGAAGGGAGCTATTTTAGGTAGGGTATTCAGGAAAAGGTACTCTGAAGAGGTGACATCTCAACATAGATATTGATGAGGAAAAAAAAAAAACTAATCATGTAAAAACTGAGGCATAGGTAGAACATTCCAGACAGAGGATATAGAGAGTGTGAAGGTGCTAAGGTAGGAATGAGCCTGTGTTTGAAGACAAGCAAGAATACCAGTGGAATGTGAGTGGCTTGAGTGAGGTCAAGAGTGGCATGAGATGAGTTCAGAAAAGTGAGCAGGTTCCAGATGTTTTGGGGATTTGTAGGCCATGGTAAAGAGCTTGGGTTTTATTTTAAAGTTTATGTGAAAACATTGGACAGTTTTGTACAGAGGAGTGACATGATAGCATTTACATTTTTGAAGAATCACACTGATTGCTGGGTGGAAAATACTCTGCTCGTGGTTGCAGGGGATGAGGGCAAGAGTGGGAACAGGAAGACCATTTAGCAAGTTAATTGCAAGAATCCTAGGAAAGAGATTGCAGTGACTTGGACCTCGATGAGTTTAGTGATGAGATGCAGCTGGATGCAGAACATATTTTGGTGGCCAAGCCCATCAAATTTGCTGGTAAATTGGATATGGTTATGAAGTAAAGGGAAGTACTGGAGATAACTCCTGAGTGTCTTGAGCAACTGGGTGAGAATGAGAAAGAAATTAAGATTTTTACCTTTAGAATTGTATATTTGAGATGCTTTTTAGGTATTCAAGAGAAGTTCTAAAAAAGGCAGATGTAATAGGCTGCAGCTCAGGTGAAAGCCTACTGATATAAATTTGGAACTCATCAACATACTTTTGATGTTTTTTATGAGGTTGGTGCAAAAGTAATTGAGATTTGTGCCATTGAAAGTATGGGGAAAAGCAATTACTTTTACACCAACCTAATATTTAAGGCCATGAGACTAAAGGAGTTGATTACTTCTATTGTGGGTGTAGATAGAGAAGAAAAGGAGGTCAAGTAGTTAATCTTGCTAACATTGAGATGATGGGAAAGGGAAGAGGAGCCAGCAAAAGATGGAGAAGTCACACAGGAAGTATGTTTTCCCAGAAGCCAAGAAAATAAAATGTTTCAAGAAAGAGAGGAATAAAACTTGTTAAATGGTACTGAGTGAGCAAGCAAAATGAGGACTGAGATTTTATCACTTGGTCATCTTGACAAGAGAGGTGTAGAGCAACAGTGAGGGATAAAATTGTACAGAATAGAAGAGAGAAAATGGAAGAGGGGCACATAGAGATAACAAAAGTAATCAACTCTCTCGAGTGATTTCTGCTTCTGGTCATGCCCAGGTTGTATGTCCCAACCCTAGGATCAACTAGAAAGGCAAGACCAATTATAAAAACTCTGCCTGAAGGTGTTGAGTAGCTAACAAACTGGTGATGGATAATAAGTCCTGGAAGAAGAAAGAAACCAGGAGAGGTAAACTCAACACTGAGGTTTACTTTTCCATTAGGGGATTCTAGGAGAGATAACAGAGAGGTTGAAAGACTTGAACAGCACATTTAGTAGCCTCAAGAGACTATTGGGACAAAATCTGTAATCCAGAGTATGCCAAGGAGGAGAGCCCTTGGAACCACTCTCCATCAAGCTCTGGGTCAGAATCTCAAGGAACTAACTCTTAGGAATAAATGTGAACCAGAAATAGTTCAAGTTTGGCAGGGGTTTAAACTCAATTTTAAGTAAATTCAATTCTTAAAATTGAATTAAGAGATTCCCACATTGCTAAAGCCCCTAACTGCCTGTCTGAAGAAAACACAAATTCACTCTGGAGTAGGATAATGTCATCCTAGCTTCAGATTATTTCCATAGTTTAAAAAAATATAATGTCAGCACTCAATAAAAATAACCAGTTCATGTTAAGACATAAAATGAATAAATGAAAAAGAGAGAGAGAAATAAAAAAAGGAAAACTGACCATAGAAACAGACTCACAGGAACTTCAGATAATAGATTTTATCTTGAATATTCTTATTCTGCTGAAGGAATTAAGGACAAGAGTAGGACATTTGACAGAAAATTTGAAGCTATAAAAACAAATTAAAATTCTAAAACTGAGTGTACTTCATAACTAAAAGCTCAGTGGATAGATTTAATTATTGATTAGACACAATTGAAGAGAGAATTAGGAGATAGGATTACACAAGATGAAGTATAGAAAAAAGTAGGAAATAAAAAGAGTTATAAAATAGGAGATACAGTATAAGCATCTAGCATAGATAACTAAAGGAAAACTAAGATAACTAAATAACTAAAAGGATAGCTAAGATAACTAAAAGGAAAACCAAACTTAGCTTCACTATCACAAAAGTCCTGAAAACTAAGGCAAAAAGAAAAAAATTATAAAGTAGCCATAGGGATCTCATGAAGCAACAGCTAGAATGAGATTTTTCCTCTTTCATCAGAAACAATGAAACTTTCTACAGAGTTCTGAAAGAAAATAACTGCCCTCTTAGATTTCTAAACATCTAAAAATGTATTCTTTAATAATAAAGATTAAATAAAGATATTTTCAGAACAAAAACTTGTGAAAATATTTTTTTCCAGCAGGCATGCATTATGCACTAAAAGGAACACTAAAGATTTTTTTTTTAACCAAAAGGGTAACTGTGTATAAATTTCAGTGAATACAAAACAATAATTATAATTTCTACTGAGTTTAAATTTATATGGAATTAAAATACATAACAACAATAGAATATATGTCAAAAGGGGGTTCAATGAAATTAAAGGGTAGAAATTCCTGACATTGAACAAAAAGAGGTAAAAGTGCCGGTTAATATTAGACTGCTATGTCAAGGATGATATTATAATCTCTAGAGTAACTTCTAAAAATAGTAAGTTGAAGTACGCTTGCTTTAGAAGGGAAAACTGAAATGATAACTAATCTCAATCAATCTAAAATAAGGCAATATAAGAGAGAAGAAAAAACCATTGAACTAGAAAAAATGGGAAGCAAATAGTAAGATGGCATAATTAAGTCCAAACATGTCAATTTTACATTAAATATGTAGGCCTATACGTTGCAATTAAAAGAACAGATTGCCTGATTTTTTAAAAAACTGAACTATATACTGTTCTCAAAAGACATCTGAAAACATAGGAAAATAGAAAGTTTGTAAATAATAGAATGAGAAAACATGTCATGCAAATAACCAAAAGAAAAATGAATAGGTAAATTAATATCAAAGTAGGCAAATATCTGCAGGAATTTTGTTTTAAAGGTTAGCAGAGAAATGGATAGAAACTACAGAGGAACAGTGGTCCAAATTTTTATTTGTTTGTTTATGCATTTATTTAATGCTTGAGTATTAATGGGAATAATCCAGCAGAAAGGGGTAAATTGATGACACAGGAGAGATGAGTGCAATTTAAGAACAAAATTCTTTGAGTCGGCCATAGACTGGGACAGAGATAATTTTTCTCTTGTAATAGGCAGAAGATATGGGTACCAGATGCATGTACATCAATTAATAGATTTGTTGGTAAGAAGATAAACTTACTCTCTTCTGATTGCATCTATTTCCTAAGGAAAATCTACCAGTTGAGTATAAGGGGAGAGGCTATTTTTTTTTTTTTTTTACTTTTTTTTATTGCATTTTAGGTTTTGGGGTACATGTGAAGAACACGCAAGATTGTTGCATAGGTACACACATGGCAGTGTGATTTGCTGCCTTCCTCCCCTTCACCTATATCTGGCATTTCTCCCCATGCTATCTCTCCCCACCTCCCCACCCCCCCGTCCCTCTCCCATTTCCCCCCAACAGACCCCAGTGTGTAGTGCTCCCCTTCCTGCAAAGTGCAGCACAAGAATCTAGCTGTATTAAATATGTATAAAATGATGACACTGAAAATAATAGGGAGAAAGAAGTGCTGATCTAAGTAACTTTGGAAATAAGTGGAGATTGTAAGACTAAAGAAGAAAAGGAATTTTACAAAGACATTATACTTGTTTCTCACAAGGCCAACAATCTGAAATGAATATACTATGACTGAATAAATAATTATGTATACAGATGCTGGCCAATGGGAGCCAATTTTATTATGGATGTATATAGCGGGTATGGCTAAATGAATGATGTGATACTAGAATAGAGCTAGAAACATCAGTAAGAGTAATATTCAGCTTAATATAGGTACAGACGGATAAATATTGAAAGAATTATGGATCTACATTTAGTATTCGGACTTTTTCCAAGATCTAGCTGCTGAGAAGGCTTAGAAGAAGTAAGAAGTATCAATGAAACATTTTGATCTAATAAAGTAACCTAATACTGGATTATAATCTGGAGTATAAGATAAATATCCACAAGTTCATACTGATATAAATAAATGATTGAATGAATAAGTAAAAAAAAAAAAAAAGAGGAGAGGCTATTGTTGAACTGAGTGGTAGGAAGATGAGTAACAGCAGTTTTAATGGGAGACAAACAGAGTTCTTATATAAATATATGAAGACAAGTGAGTACTGAAAGTTCACTTAACATCGTGATCGCAAATTTAAAGTCAGGCTAGTCAGTGTGCTAGTTGTATGCTATTTTCCAGTCACATTCATCTTGTTCTGCAAGGGTATGGAGTAGATAAAGAGTTTAATCTGTGCTCCCTTCCCTCACAGGTGAGGTAAGACATCAGCATAGTTTGTCTCCATCAACGCTACTTTTCTCAGACCACATGAGACCTTCACACTCCCTCTGTCCTCTCTCTTTATTATGTATGGGTAGCGAGGTGGTGAGTCCTTGTAGTGCTAATTTTGCTGGAAACACCTCTCAACAAGCCCTTTTAGACTTCACAGCTGGATGTTATCTGAAATTAGAATGAATCTTATTTAGCACCTTTCTCAGCTGTTGATCTAGTTGCCAAATTAGGGAAAACTGGAAAAGAACTCACTGTGAACTTCAAAGCATTGCTATACCCATCTATGGAGACAGAAAAAGCAGATGAATTTAATTTCTGTCTTGTAGGATCCCAGCTCCAGGGCCTATGAATCTAGTAATTCTTCACTTTATCATACCCCTTCTATGTTGTTAGTATCTCCTCCTTTACTTGATCAAGTTTGAGTAGAATTTTGTGCTTTTCAGATAAGCAATCCCTGACAAAAAGAGATGGCTAGTCAAAATTATTGTATTTAATTCACGAGGCTTGATGGTATACATTTGCCAATTAGTAACTGAGAAAGTTGGAGTAACTTAAACACTCTGGGCCACCATTTCCTCATCTGTGTAAATAAGGAGGGGTTTTCAAATTGTGTACCGTGGAGCCCAAGTTGTCAGAAGGGCTTGTGAGCAGAATGGAAGAAGTAACAAAAAGGCAGGGTCCTGGTCCTGCTGGTCCACTTCAACTCTGACCTCTGTTACATGCTAGACTTTTGTTAGAGATTTGCTCAAAGAGTTTCTTTGTATTAAAAAAATGAAAATAAACCCATTTTCCAGCTCTTACACTGTTTAACTCCCTGTATTTAAATCCATGAATACTTTTGTGATAGTACAACTTCAAGTTGCAAGACAAGAGTAGGTTTGAAATTATTTCCCAGGGTCATGTGCTTAGGGATGTGTCAATCATTGTGGCACGCTCATCAGCAACCCCTAGCATAACATCCTAGTTCTCCAAAACTGAGATCTTGTCCACTCAGTTATTTACTGGTCCAGTGGAGGTGCAGGAGAGGATTTTGATCCTAAGAAAACCAACAAGTTCCTTACCATTGCAATTTTGGCACCTATGTTCTGTTCCCCTCTTCTCCCTGTTTAATGTTGTTCAGCAATACAGACGTTTTGCTGAGGGAGGCCTCATTTCGGTGGGGTCATGACTCTGGGCAAGGGATTAGTGTTCAGGTGATCTCATCAGTTTCTTCCAGCTCAATAATTTTATGGCTGCAGGAACTGGCAACTTGTTCTTGACACAGTTATAATGGGTACCAATTAATAATTCTCAGAATATAACATACTCAATAACAATAAATGTGAGGACCCCTGATCATCTGAAGAAGTGAAACTAGCTGAGAGTAAGAAGGCACTGAACTTTAGCTTCAGGTAATGTGTAATGGTCACAAGTCAGTGATTCATTAATTTATTAAAGCACAGGATTATTTTCCATAAATCAAAGATAAAATAACGTATTACCTCTTCAAAGGGCCTCTTGAAAACACCTGGAAAAATTGGCATGAAGAGGACTTGTAATTAACTGAGTAAAACTTAACATTAAATCCAAACTGGAAAAATTTTAACCCTTTTACTTTGAAAACAGGTTTTAGAAAAAAGGAGCAAATACTACATGTTGTTCATATTCTTGGAAGAAAATTCTATGGTTAGTGTTACTAATGAAAATCACACAATTTTGTTATTAATTTGTATGTTGAATTTTATAGATTCCACACTTAATAGGCCATAATTTCTTACAGGCTGCTTTGAGCATGTAGTCTATGGTCTGAAAAATCACATCAGAATCAGATATTTATTTTTTGTTGCCATAAAATATTAAATGTAACTCGTTATTAAAATAGTAAATGTATCATTTTAACTTTTTTTTTTAAACCAAAGATCATAAAATCTCTATTGAGCAAATCTTTAAAGAAAATAAACCCCAGGTAGGCTCATTTTGATCAAGAAGGAGAGTTCTGCTTGGAGAAGGAAGTCACTGGGCTCACAGCCAGCTGTTTTCCAGTCGCTGTTCCTTCTACTGCAGGAGGACACTGTGCATGTCACAGTATAGTGACGTTCATATCTATATTCATATCTATAACTATCCAGACATATGTGTGTTGACCATATCAGATGTTTTATTTAAAAATCATTCTTTCAAAGGAGCCAGAAAAAGACCTTTTCCATTCTGCTTCCCAGATGATATGCCTTTCATAGTTATATTTGTGTACCCTGAAACTAAAGAAACACACTACATCCCTTAGCAACTGATAACGATTGTAAACAGCATACGATTTACAGAGCACACGCTCTGTTTTTGTTTTGGTTAAAATATCTGCTCCTTCCATAGAATTTTTCTATCCTGTTTAATGGGATCATTCTTAAATCATCTGACCTAAAAGAATCCTAGAAACTCTACCCTAAATGCCTTCCTCCCCCTCGGTCCTTCTATGCTATTGTTGACGAATGACTAGAACTTTCATCTTGCTATTTCATTAGCTCTCATCTTTTATCTTCTCCTCTGTAATGACCTTAATTTGGGAATGTATTGCCTCTGCCCTGGGGTATTACAGTTGTCTCCTTAAGTGTTTGTGTTGTTTTCTAACTTGCTTTCTCCCTTTGCCCCTCACCATCAAATTCATCTCCTGGATAGTCTACAGATAGATCTTTCTAGAATGCAAATCTAATAATGTTTAGCACCTAAAATAATAATGCTTAGGAGCTCTTGAATAATGTTTAGCTCCTGTTTAAAAATTTAATTTGCTTCCCTACTTCCTAAAGGGCAAAACTCAAACTTAGTTTCATGTCATACAATGACCTCGACCTATCTAATTTTTGTCTATATGTAATTTGGTATTTCTTTCTCACACATTCTGTTCCAGCCACTCTAAGCTAGGTCTTCCAACATGTTACATTACACCCTGCCCTCCCATTCTGTCTGAGGAACTTTTACGTACGCAATACCCAGCTCAAAGGGTTTTTTTCTGGCTCAACCTCATACTTTCCTGACTTTGCTCTTGTAAACAGAACTGGTCATTCATTCGTTAAGTGATATCAGTACACTCAGAATCCATTGGTGCACTAAAATTTGTCTTCCCCATGACTGTGAGTAGAGACTAGGTCATTTCTATCTTTCCATAGTCTCTGTTTAGCACTGACCTAGTATGTGGAATATGCTCTAGTGATGTTGGTGGAGTAAAAGAAAAGAAAATCCAAGCTTATACCAGAACATTATATATGATCTTTTAAAGACAACTTTTATTGTTTTCTTCAGCTCATAAAAATACTACCCAACTATTGTAAAAACTTCACAAAAGCTACAAAGAGTGGTTTAGTTCTTATCAATCTATGAGTAAAAATGGAATCTAGATGTTTTGTGCCTTGCTTTTAAGGACCTTGTTGATTCCTTTTCCTGTAACTAGTAATCCTCAAAAAGGTATATTCTCTGTTTCAGAATAGGCCTGTTGTTCTTTGTTACCATGGCTACCAAGGCAGGGGTTCAATAATCAAGTCAGAACTTGGGCTGTTGTTCCTGAAAGCTTCACTGAGGTGTCACTTCAGCTGCAGCCTCTATGTCTTGGTACTAGGAAGGTACTTGGTACTTGATTTCTCCTTCTCAGTACCGGAGGTGCTGACACTTTGCCATGCAGGTGAAACTATGTTACTTGACTGCTGCGTCTCAGAGCTGGTTGATTATGCAATGACATGTGTCATGCTTAGTTAAGTGGTCCCATAGTTATGTGCCCTTGATGAATCTGGTTTGCAATTCTAAAGTCCTAGATTTATTTTTCTTTTATGCTGAGTTTTTTCTCAAGGACACTCTCGTCTGCTCTGTCGTCAGTTCAGAATTGCTGCTCTCAACTCCTTTCTTCACTGTCTGTGAATATATCTCTGTATGTCTGAACCTCAATAATGCAGAGTTCAAATTTGTGCCCAGGGAAGTTCGTTATCCCCCATGTAATAATGAATAATCATCATTTGCGATAGAAAAAATAGAAAAACTGGACTCCACTTACTGAATAGCCTAATTGTTTTTCCTAATTTGCACCATTATCTCTATTGTCTTTAATAATAAATGGTTCACCACTATAAAAGATAAAGCTTGTGATTACTTTTGCTAATCATGGAAAACCTCTGAAGCACATAGTTGGGTTAGCAAGTCCTGACAGCTAATGTATAGTTTGTTCTTTCAGGGAATGTTTTATGTTAAGCTTTGCCAATGCATTAAAGTAAGCTAAACTGAATTGTACATAACTCAGGTGGAAATTATTGAATTTACTATTTCTCCTGGATAGCCTGAGTTCTATTTTGCCTGACTGTATCTGATATTACTCTGCTGCTTTACTTGTATAGACACAGTCTGTGTTTTTTGAGGTAGGTGTTCCATGAGCAAAACCTGGGTACAGACAAATTAAAGCTCTTTAGTAATAGTGAATAAATGCTTATTATGCTTTTGTTGGAGATTCAGATAAAATAATTTTTTCATAATGATACCTGTCTAATGGGTAGCAAGGACTGGTATTTCAAAGCTCTTGATTATTTGTAATGCTATTTAATCTGACAAATCAGATGCTATTTTGGCATGCTTACCTTTATTACAGAGAAAGTGCTAGAGATTAGTATTAAAAAGATTTTTTTTTGCTTTGAATCAAATCTACAAGGAAATACACATATTTTAAACTCATCACACATATATGAAGAGAAACATTAAGATCTTTGAATAATCATTTTATTAACAAATACAAACTTGAAATGCTGATGATAAAATATATCAATATTTAATAAAAATGTGTGTAAACTGTAATTCTACAGCTGAGAAGACATCCCAGTTTTGTTAATTTTGGTGATGTCTTCCCAACCATGTCTAATCTTCAATATCTTCTTCCTCAAGCATGGCAGGAATAATATGCTTTTACATATCAGGACAACAATTGGAAGAAAAACAGCTATCATAAAAGTTGGAGGTGTATACCATACAAATTGTTTTATATCTATCCACTTATTCCAGGCGAAAATCAATGCGTGTATTGTGCCCAGTAGAAGGGAAACAATTCCTAGCTTGCTCTGCAAAAGAAAAACAAAATTGGTGAAGATTGCTTCAGTAGGAGTTTATCCCATCCTACCTCATCTGGATATGCTCTGCTGCTTGGAAATCCTTATCTATGATTGTTTTCCTATCACATTTCTCAACAATGTCCATTCACATCTTTTCTACCCTTTTTGCATGTCTTCCTCACCTTACTTTTGGTAATGTTCTTGTCTCCAGGCTATCTAAGGGAACAAAACCTACAGCCTTTCTTTGCATGCAGGTGATCAAAAACCCTGTCTACTCTTTCTCTACCACTTTGTTCATCTCTCTTAAATGACATTCATTTTTTGGGCTTTATCTCTTGTGTATTTGTCTTAATTCTGCTTATCACAAGCCACCTAAAATCAGGGACTGAGTCTTACTTATAACAGGATCCCTGCAGAATCAACAAAATGATTTGCACGTTTTAGATGCTCAATTAAATATAGGTAGATTAACTGAAGATTACAGAAAAAAATCAATTTGATTTCAGTGATCTTTATCAATTGCGAAGTTGACTAATGTGATTCACTCTGATTTTGATAAATTAATAATGAAGTGAATGAACTTGGCCTACGTTTTAAAAAATTGAATATTCTGATAAAATGGAAAAATGTGAACATTGAACACTGAACATTTTGTGCAGACATTGACATTTTTTCAATTATGGATAACTGAAATTTTTTCAATGTCTGCACAAAATAGAGAGATCTGGAGATGTGATGAAACATTTCAGCTTGCATTGGGATGCTTTGTCACTACACAGATAAAATTGCTTAAAAATAGTTGTGCACCTGTGTAACCTTAACAGTGTTCTGGCAACAGCACTTCTATATAACTTCTGACATCTATTCACTTTACTGGAAATGGTCATTGACCTACCAGAACAAATCTAACTCACAATTATTCAGCCATATTCTTAAGTCCCAATGAATATAATCAAATAGCTAAGTTTATGTTTTAAGATGTGAATCTCCATGGTAAATCGTAGTGTAACCAGTTCTCAGATATTAAATGAAATATTTCTAGGCTTCTGGTTTAAACATACACGTTATTGGTTGAAAATTAATTTTACCAAATGTATATTGTATACTTATTATGGGCTAGGTTTTGTGCATGTCGTGGAATGAGCTCAGTTGTCAAGATGCAGTCCTAAATTCCTAATTAAGTCTAAAAAGTGGTGTTCCTCCTATGTGTAACAGGCAGAGTAATGTATGAAGAAAGCTATTTAATGAGGACCAGAGAACTCCAATGGCTCTCAGGCTAAACCTACAAAATCAGGAAATTCTGTGAGAATGTGGTACCATCTCTAGGCTACACTGGAAGAATTCAGATGGAGGCATACTTTCGAGCCTAATCAGATGCCCTAATAAAGTGCTGGAGTTTAC
The DNA here is from genome assembly GCF_001604975.1 of Cebus imitator. NCBI lineage: Eukaryota > Metazoa > Chordata > Mammalia > Primates > Cebidae > Cebus > Cebus imitator. The sequence goes on from NW_016107413.1 coordinate 3,955,258, forward strand.
GTGTGGACATGTAGAAGGGATAGTTGGAAATGTCTGACTTTGTGGAAATTTCCAAAGATGTCTGCCCATAAAAGGTAACTGGGAGTGCTTATGACTAATTAAATTTAGTCCTTTGAATCTTGTCAGACAAGGATCCCAAGTGAATTGTGACACAGCACTTTTTCTCTTTTTTCCTATGGATAATCTACCACCAGAAGATAAACTTCGGTAAACCTAAGATAGTTTTAAAATTCCAAGACTATTTAGAAACTTCAAGTGAGTAAGCTATATAAAATGTAAGCTGGAAAAAGCAGCTTTTGAAATTACATACTAGAATATCTTTGGTAGATAAAACACTATTATTTCAAGGAGAGGGCTTTTGCTTCTGGATAGTGCTAAGTTGTGTAACATAAAAGGCATGACTTTTATTCAGGTGACAGGTTAAAGAATATTTTTATTTTTAAAAAACTAATAAACCATGCATATTGGATTTCTAAAATATCACATTAGATGGGTAGCAAATTGTTTAACAAGTTTCAAATATTAGAATCAATAGGTGGAGTGTGGTGGCTCATGACTGTCCGAGGTGGGTGGATCATTTGAGGTCAGGAGTTTGAGACCAGCCTGTGCAACATGAGGAAACCCCATCTCTACTAAAAACACTAAAATTAGCTGGGCATGGTGGTGGGTGCCTGTGATCCCAGCTACTCATGAGGCTGAGGCAGGAGACTCACCTGAACCCAAAAGGCACAGGCTGGAGTGAGCTAAGATCGTGCCACTGCACTCCAGCTTGGGCAAAAGAGTGAGATTTCATCTCAAAAAAAAAAAAAAAAAAAAAAAGTAAAAATATAAAACAATGCCAAGTCTGACAATGCCTAAGGGAAATAAATCAAAGAACAAGTAATTCTTACTTAAAAAACATATATATATATATATTTTAATGACTTTTATTTATGTCTAGGAAACACTTGTCCTAATTAGAAGCAATAGGGAGAACAACAGGAGAGCATATTATTAACTGAAACAAGTGCAACATCTTCGCTATTGAAAAACATTTGTTATTTTTTATGAGTAAAGTCAACATATTTGTTATTATAAGTGCAAAAGATGATTTACTTCTTAGAGTTATTTTATAGATTATTTACCTGAATATACTGAAATTCTCTCCATGTCAAAGAGTTGCTCACAGATGGAATAGATGTCACAGCCAACAGAGCCAGTATTGCCAGTCCTACAATTCCCAGAGACACATAAATCTCCATTCTCCAAACATCATGCTCAATCCAGGCATCTTCTTTATTTTGTTGGACCTACCAGAGGGTAAACACAGAAAGAAGGAATGCAAACAAGAGTTATTTCCTGAATGTGAATCTCCTTCTATACTCTTCCCTGTGTCTAATATAAAGCCCAGAAACAGGTCTCCACACATGTATGACTTTTTCTTTCTTTTTTTTGGTATTCTTCTAAGATAAATGACATAGAAGCTATCACTTTTCTTCTTGAATGCCACATTTCCATAATCTATTAACTTTCTAATAATTATTTGATGGTTTACTTGGTTAGAACTGTAATGTGCATGCTCATTAAGAAGATAAACAAGGAGAAGATAAGAACAATCAGTGTTAAAAAGTAATCTTGTGAAGGTGGTAGAAATTTGAAATATGGCCTTGTCCATGAATAAAATGTTTCTTTTGTTGCTAAAGTTGTACCTTATTTTCAGCTTAAAAATGTTTCTCAATATAAAACCGACTGACAACAAAGCCCTAGTGAAAGTATAATAAACATTTTAAAATATATGGCATTTTCAACATTGAGTTTCAACAGGGGTTAGGGTATTAATATTACAATGAGAAATGATTAATTTGTCAGGTGACTTAGATTTTTTATTTAGTAATAGTGTCGACATTGTCATCTTACCTGTTGATATGCCCAGTTTAGCAACTTATATCTGTAGGAACGCCTCATTGGGTAAGACAGACTATAAATTGCATGCAGTACAGCAAAAAAGAAACTGAGAAGCCCAAACTGCTTTCTTGTTAACATCCACATGTCCAGCCAATGTGGAAACTTCTTGTACTTGGTTCCATTATGAAGTTGGACAATTGCTGCGATCACACCTGGCAGATAAACCAATGCCAACAGAGTGATGGAGACCATTGGCAAGACTTTGTTGACAACCAGGATTGGAATTTTATAAAAGTACTGTTGATGGGAAGTTGCTAAAGGGTGAATTACTTCCCTCACAAGAGTGTAAAGAAAAGTCAGAGATGCTATAATAGCAGCTATTTTAATTGGCAAGTGCCATTGTGGAAAGAGTTTCTGTGTGTGCTGAAGTTCTGAAGGGCAGTCAAATTCATCAGCATGGGCTGTTTGGTGCAAATGCAAAAGCACAGGTCTTTTTAGCATGCTGGTCTCTCCTGTGTCCTTATGCTACAAAGAAAAGAAGATAAATATCTTAAAATTGAACAAAACAATGGGATATCTCTTAAACTAATTACTTATTGCTCAAGCATTATGCTTCTCATTGAATAACAGCATTCAGAGTCTTGCTTTTGAATACTGGTTAGTTGAAGATAGCACAGTCTATGTGGCACTGAAAGATTTTTTCTTTAGGACAAAAGAAATACATGCTTCAGACAAGACAGTAAACTTGAAAAATGCAATAATTTCATTTTATGCACACTGTTACTTTTATAAAGTATATGTTTATAATTTCTTAATTACTTATCCCTATTAAAATTAGGATTTATTAAGATTAAATAAATAATTTCTGCTAAAACTTCCATTGAGATAGTTTGGGAGAGTTTGGAACCAAAATTTTTGCCACTTTTTCAGTCATAAAATGTAGTAAGAAACACTGAATTCTGTGGTTGACCAAAAGTGGGACAAGTGATTCTTGCCCAAAAGTAAATTTATTTGGTTTTACAGTGAATCACCAATTTACTAGATGATCTCTTGGTAAGTTGCCATTGTGTCCATGACAAAAATGCTTGCTAACAAAATTACTGTTGTATGGGCTTTGATGACTTTTTTTTAAAATTAGAACTATAGACTGTTAGAAAGAATTGGAAGGGCCTTGGGGATGATCTGGTCCAAGACTTTCATGGCTTAGACTAAGACCCCAGATTTTCAGTGACTTATTCAAGGTTATTGAGCTAAGTCCCTGACAATCAGTCAAGGTACTACTTGTCTTACATATACTACTCTGTCCTTCACAGTATCAGTGACAGTAATCCAAGTCCAGATATCAGCAGACTAGGGTGAAAAATACTGGTTAGTTTTCATAACACTAGGAGATATAGAATGGCATCTGAATTATGTTTATAGAGGTTATCACTTATTGTTATTATTAATATTTTACCAAATAATCATCTTCTTCTAAATTTCTCCTAGGCTTCATTTTCCAAAGTTCTTCTTGCCTTGTGATGTCTTTTCTGCTTTCCATTAATTCTATAAAAGAGTATGGCTTCAGCCACCTGTAAAAATAAAAATAATTACTTTCATGTCTATTCTACTTATGATGTGTATGTTTGATGGAACTATATAAAAATTTTACTTGCTTAAAGACTAGAGTGGTAAAGTACAATAAAAATTCAAATAGTGACTGATTTATACATTTAACCTCACATTATAATCTGTAACAGTTTCAAACCAATGCCCTCTTATCAATAGTAACTGCTCTTCTTTATCCACTTATTTGTTCAATGAATATCCTAGGTGTCTCTATGGATTACAAAGGGTCATATGTTGCCTTTTACTTTAGGAAGATGTAATTTCAGGTTTCCATCTGGAGGAAAGCCAACTCCTGTCAATGGCAAATATAATTAGAAATTCATTATATTGAGAGTAATAATGTCATCAATGGAGCCTGGAGGTAGCTGATATAAGATTTATGTTTAACAGAATTTTGGGGTCTTATATAAGATTTATGTTTAACAGAATTTTGGCGTTGACACTGAAGTCTGAAACAATATTTTCAGAATGCCATTTTTCTTTTGGAGTAAGAGGTTCCTCTTTGTTTGGAAGATGTGAAGATGTGAATTGCTAGTATGTTTCCAGTGGGAGTGGTGAATTGTGCTGGATTAATGATGTGCCCAGTCTTCTGGTCAACCCTGTGGAAAACAACTTTTCACATTTCTCACTTGATAAAACAATTTTTTCTTTAACAAACTCACAGATCCTCATCCAGGATTGGTGTAACATTTTTTAGGGAAAGGAAACATATGTCACAGTATTATTGTTTTTATTAGTTCTGAATTTATTCCCTGAGGGATACATCTTCAATTTATACTTTATGAAATTCAATGAGAAAAACAGACTAGAGATACAACAATTTGACTGACAGAAAATAACTCAAGTGTTTCTGAATTTTGGAACACATGTAGTACTTTTTTAGGTAGAAAGCTGTTTCCAGGAATAGTTTAAAATACAGTGATGTGTCACATAACATTCTGGTCAACAACTGACTGCATATGTAACAGTGGTCCCCTAAGATTATAATGGAGCAAAAAAATTCCTACTGCCTAGTTTTTATAATACTACACTTTTTATCATTAGTGAAGTGTACTCCTTCTATTTATAAAAAAAGAGCTAGCTGTAAACAGCCCTAGGCAGGTCCTTCAGGAGATATTCCAGAAGAAGGCATTGTTATCATAGGAGATGATAGCTCCATGCCTGTTACTGCCCCCTGAAGACCTTCCAGTGGGACAAGATATAGAGGTGGAAGACAGTGATATTGATGATCCTGACCCTGGGTAGGTCTAGGCTAATGTGTTTGTGTCTTAGTTTTAACAAAAAAGTCTAAAAAGAAAAAAACATTAGAAATAGAAAAAAGCTTAAGGAGTAAGAATATAAACAAGGAAAACACTTTTGTACGGCTGTACAATGTAACTATATTTTAAGCTCAATGTTATTACAAAAGAGTCAAAATATTAAAAAGTTAATAAAGTAAAAATGTTACAGTAAGCTAAGGTTATTATTAAAGAAAAAAATTTTCAGTAAATGTAGGGTAGCTGAAGTGTACAACATTTATAAAGTCTGTAGTAGTGTACAGTAATGTCCCAGGCCCTCACTTTCCCTCACTACTCACTCACTCACTTACCCAGAGCAACTTCCAGTTCTGCAAGTTTCATTCATAGTAAGTGTCCTCTATAGGTATACAATTTTTTTATCTTTTATACTACATATGTATGTTTCTTATAGCTTTTCTATGTTTAGATATACAAATACCATTGTGTTTCAGCTGCCCACAGTATTCAGCATAGTAACACACTACACAGATTAGTAGCCTAGGAGCAATAGACTATACCATCTAGCCTCTGTATGAAGGAGGCTGTACCATCTAAGTTTATGTAAGTACACTCTATGATGTTCCCCCAACACTGAAACTGGCTTACAATGAATTTCTCAGAATGTATTCTGTAATGAAGAGACATATGACTGTTCTTAAAACATTCTCCAAGTTTTAAAAGTTTAACCATAACAATGAATAAAGGGGAGTTGCTTTTACATAAGCCAACATTTTCTCTGTTGAGATGCTCCTGGAACATTTTCCAGATATTATCTATTTCAAAATTACAGAACATTCATGATGAGGACATTTGTTGTTTTAGTTTGCCCACATTCTCTTCTAATTTAAAACATTTCCTTCATTTGGAGAAATGCCCCTCCTCCCTCCAGTATGATTTTGGGAGGCTGCACAAAATAGTAACGCCCATCTTCTGGTCACAGAAGTGGGTATATGACTCAGGCCTGGCCAGTGAGTTTCCTATTCTTCCACTGATTGGCTTAGGGATGGCACACAACCCTAGTTAACCCATGGTCATTCTCTGAAATTTATATGTGGAGGTGGAAGGGTTAGATGAGAGGTCTGACATTTTGTTAAGATAGGACATTATAAGCCTGCCATGCTTTTTCTTCCTTGCTGTAAGAAGGAAGATATTTTCATTAGAACTGAAGAAAGCCAACATGGAAGCAGAACAGGAAGTGAAGAAAGGCACAGAAGAGTCGTGGTGGCATATTTCAGTATTTAGAGTCCCTGAGACTAGATCCTGAATTTTTCAGTTACACAGTCCATACAATCCTTTTTTGGTTTACGTTAGTGTGATTTGGGTGTTCAGCACTAGCATGAACAAGAATTCTGAGTAAAGCATATACCAATCATCAAGTGTTTATGAAGCCAATTCTGCGATCAACAATAAAGAGGAAAAACAGAAATGACACTCACTCCTGCTCTGGAGGAAAGGACACTCTATCTCCTTAAGAAACGTTATGCCAAGTCATTTGGTGACTTAACTAACTGTATTAGGCTGTTCTCGCACTGCTATAAAGAAATACTTAAGACTGGGTAATTTATAAAGAAAGGAGGTTTAATTGGCTCATGGCTCCATAGGTTGTACAGGAAGCAAGGCAACATCTGCCCCTGGAGAGGACTCAGGGGGTTTACAGTCATGGTGAAAGGTAAAGTGGGAGCAGGCGTCTTACATCATCACAGTGGTCCCCAATCTTTTTGGTAACAGGGACTGATTTCATGGAAGACAATTTTCCCAAGTTGGGGGAGAAAGATAGGGTTTCCAAGACGAAACTGTTCCACCTCAGATCAGGCAAAATAGTTAGATTCTTATAAGGAGCATGCATCCTAGATCCCTTGCATGTACAGTTTCTAATAGGGTTCATACACTTATGAGAATCTAATGCCATGGTTCATCTGACAGGAGGTGGAGCTCAGGCGGTAATGCTCACTGGCCTGCCACTCACCTCTTGCTGTGCAGCCTAGTTCTTCACAGGACACTTATCAATACCATTCTGTGGCCAGGGGGTTGGGGACCCCTGCACTAATGTGACAACAGCACCAAGGGGCGATGGTGTTAAAACATGAGAAACTGTTCCCATGTTCCAATCACCTCCATCAGACCCCAGTTCCAGCTTTGGGGATTATATTTCAACACGAGATTTGAGGGGGAGACACAGCTTCAAACCATACCACAAACATAATAGTTTGTGGGGTAGGGGAGGAGGTGCTAGGATGGAAGTGTCACCTACTGTAATCAAATATAAGAAATAATTCATTATGTTTAGAAGTTGTTTTAACTTTGAGAGTTTCATGATGGTAAAGATGCTAACAAATACATCTATATTTATTCAATATGAATTCATTAACTATATTGTGAACAATATAAGGCAGGGGGAATACAAGGTTAAATGAGACAAAGCTTCTGCTCTGAAAAACCTTGAAGTCTGGGAGAGAAGGCAGGCATTTCAACAAGCAACTGCATGGTAGAGCAATGTATCCTAGAGGAGGATAAAGTTTTATAGACAGATGGTGGCATGGGAAGGGAAGCAGAGGAAAAGGCTGAGGGCTGTGTTTTAGATCCAGTCCTGGGGTAGCTAGCAAGTTGGCAATGTTTGCTGACTGATGGTCACTAAAAAGAGAGTCTGGTTGGAAAACCAGAGTTGCCCTGGAGAGGTTCCCAGCCATTTGTCTGCATGGTAAAGAGACCATGCTTCAGAGCAAAGCCAAGGAAAAGCCCTGTGAGGGAGCTTGTTGACTGTATGGCCCACAGTCAACTCTGTGCCCGTAAGCCAGGAAAAAAAAACTATTAAGTCAAATAAATTTGTTGGTTTCCATCAGACATTAACCAAAATGTAATTTTAGTTCTACAGTAAAATCTTTTCATAAAAAGAAAAATAACAGAAAACAACATAGTGTTAAAATGTTAGGCACTCCAGAATTCGACCCAAAGTTCTCTTTCACCCCTTTTTAAAAAAGTGAAGCATATTTCTAATGCAACTGCTGTTTAGCTGTACCAGGATGGCTGCCCTGGTGCTCCTAAATATTGGCACAGCCCAAGTGACTCATGTTTATGTCCCACAGTTGAGAATATGAAGAAACCCAATGACTGGAATACACTGTTTGAGTTGCATTGCATTTCCAACGTTTTATACTTTCAAGTACACACTCGTTTTACATTTAACTACGTGAAGGCAAGTTTGTTTTTTTCACCGTGCTGCTCTTCTTTTTAAGCCTTGTTTTCCTTCTGTGCTTAACATTCATGTTAAATGAATAACCTTTTATTGCATGTTAGGATGTGGAGGGGATTTTTTTTTTTTTTTTTTTTTTTT
>NW_016107413.1:3963473-3984316 GCF_001604975.1 Cebus imitator
CAAAAGTAAAGTAAGAAATAAAGTAAAAAAAAAAAATTATGTCTACAAACTCCTTTCAGTGGATTTGACCAGAATTGCATATTTAAAGCCTTGATTGACTATTTTGGAGAGAACCCGAACCCCACCCACATCCTGAAAGAGTAGGGCCAGTGTTCTAACGACTAAAAAGGAAAACCTGTTACTAGGAAACCCCAAGCCGAGAAGTAGCACGATTTTAAGTACTAGTGCACCAATCATTCGTCAACCCACAGCAAACTGGCCACTTTGCCACGTTAAAACACTTGATATCAAAACCCAACCTGAGAACAAACTTACTAATCCATTACAACCTTAAGCCCCTACCGAAAAGGCTTCCTGTGACTCTGGCTCCCCACAACCCGCCGCCCGGCCACCGCCGAGCTGGGCTGGAAGGCAGCGCTTCCCGGAGAGGCACATAAAGGGAGAACTGAGCAGCGCTCGCCCAGGAGCGCCGCCGCCCAGGTCCCGAGAAGGCGTGCGACCCGCTACACCCCTCCCAAAACTGGGAGCCGGCGCCCAGCCTTGCAGGGACACGCGGGCGGACTCGAGGAGCAAGCGGCCAGTGAGAACGATCCAAGGGACTCACCCACTCTTCGCCGTAGCTTGACCGTGAGTCTCGGCTGCAGCTGCTGCCCGGAGGTGCAGACCCCACGCGGAGCCCGAGCCTCCCGAGCGCCGAGTCTCCACGCCTGCTGCAGGCTCCGCCTCCAGGTCAGTTGCGCGTCCAGCGCCACCTGCTGGCGGCCGGCTTCCGAGGGTTCGGGACCGTCCAAGAGGCGGGGACAGCGGGTATACGGCTCCTTAAGTCGCACCTCGGCCTCTCCCAGGTTCCTCTCGAATGCTCTCTGCCCTGCCCCTGAGGTCTGTTCCGCGCCCTCCACCCCTTCGCCTTTTGTTTAATCTCCAATAAGTAACGTTTGTGCATTTCTCTAGAGCAGTGATTCTCAAACTTTAGCATGTATCAGAATTCCCTGGGTGCTTATTAAAACACCGATTGTCAGGCTGTCCACTCAGTTTCTGGTTCAGTATGTTTGGCATGGGGTCTGAGGTTCTCATTTCTAACAAGTTCCCAGGAGGTATGGAAGCATTCCCAGGTCACACTTTGAGATGGGTCGTTTAGAGCTTACAAACCCTCCTACACGTTAGCTTATTTAAAACCTAACAGCCGTCGTGAAGTGTCTGTGATTTACAGCTTGAGGAATCCGAAGCTGAATTTCTGAGAGTGACTTGCTCCCTGAATTGTTTACATAGTGTACCTTTAATGGCACAAACTCCGCTCCCCAGCCGAAAAAACCCTTAAACCCAATGTTTACTCCGGCCCTCCCTTGCCTCAGCTTTTAAGTGCAGCTTTCCATATCCTAGCTCAATGAAGTATTCCAGACCTAAGGCAAAGTTAACTGTTAGTATTTCAAAGTTTTAGAAAAACAGAACTTGAGCGGGGGAGTTACTTCTCTCCGTTGGAACGAGCCTCAGGATAGTGTCTGAGACATGAATTACAAAATTCTGGGGATTTGGTGTACAACATTCTCAGAACTAAGCTGAGTAGAAAATGCAAAGGAAAATAAACGCTCAACCACAGTTTCTGTGATTGTTTTTTATTTACTGTGAGAGCACCAAAGACTTCATGTTTTAATGTAAGTATTTTCTGTAGTCATTGAATTTCCATGGATTATTTTCAAGCCCTTTGAAGATTAAATTACCATGGACTGACACCTTGTGGTAGAAATAGAATCTTACACTCGTTTCTAGTGAAACTAGAAAATAATTAAAAAGTTTTAGAAAAAAAAAATCTGCGTAATCTTTATTGTGTTTGTATGGCACAGACTACAAAGCATTAAGACTTGTTAAGTGTGTCTAAGCATTGTTGAATTTTAAAAGTGATCATAGGTCTTAAATGGTCACATAAAGCAATATGCTTTTATTGCTTAACATTTAGTAGAAAAAAGATCATTCTCTTTTTTACAATCTATTTTCCGTATGAAAAGGACAAAGAATTATTATTGTGTTAACATAGTAATATATGTTAATAGTAATGTGGCTAAGTATAGCAACCTCCACTTAAAGTTGCTTTTCCTTTTCTAATTAAAACATTTAAAATCAAACCCCAAATATTTTTGTTTTGTAATTAGATTTTAGCAATTTTATTTCTGCATTTCTTATAAAAGTTTCTTTTTGCCCAGTAGCTTAGTGTGGAGAATAAAGTATGTTCCAAAGTAAAATGATTAAAAGTGTGACATTGTTTATGAATTAGTTTGTAGATATTGTAAAAGCAACAAAATATTAAATGAAGAAAAACATGTTACAAAAAGCTTTTATTGAATTGCCAGGAGTTAGTATCATAGATGAACTATCTGCAATTTTTGCATACAGATAACCTGTAATTTGAGATATGAGATACATAAAAATTTCTTTTGGTGGGGGGAATACAATGCCTGACCATCTCAGAATGCTGAGTCAGCCTCTTTAGTGCGCGTGGGCGCGCACGCGCGCGCGCGCACACACACACACACACACACACACACACATTTTTTATTATGTTTTAGGTTTTGGGGTACATGTGAAGAACGTGCAGGATTGCTGCATAGGTACATACGTGGCAATGTGGTTTGCTGCCTTCCTCCCCATCACCTATATCTGGCATTTCTTCCCATGTTATCCCTCCCCAACTCCCCAACCCCACGCTGTCCCTCCCCTAGTTCCCCACTACAGACCTCAGTGTGTGATGCTCCCCTCCCTGTGTTCATATGTTCTCATTGTTCGACACCCGCCTATGAGTGAGAACATGTGGTGTTTGATTTTCCGTTCTTGGGTCAGTTTGCTGAGAATGATGGTTTCCAGGTTCATCCATCTTCCTACAAAGGACATGAACTCATCGTTTTTGTTGGCTGCATAGTATTCCATGGTGTATATGTGCCACATTTTTCCTGTCCAGTCTATCATTGATGGGCATTTGGGTTGGCTCCAAGTCTTTGCTATTCTAAACAGTGCTGCAATGAACATTCATGTGCATGTGTCCTTACCATAGAATGATTTATAATCCTTTGGATATATACCCAGTAATGGGATTGCTGGGTCAAATGGAATTTCTATTTCTAGGTCCTTGAGGAATTGCCAAACTGTCTTCCACAATGATTGAACTAATTTACGCTCCCACCAACAGTGTAAAAGTGTTCCTATTTCTCCACATCCTCTCAGCACCTGTTGTCTCCAGATTGTTTAATGATCGCCATTCTAACTGGCGTGAGATGGTATCTCAATGTGGTTTTGATTTGCATTTCTCTAATGACCAGTGATGATGAGCATTTTTTCATATGTTTGTTGGCCTCATATACGTCTTCTTTTGTAAAGTATCTGTTCATATCCTTTGCCCACTTTTGAATGGGCTTGTTTGTTTTTTCTTGGAAATCTGTTTTAGTTCTTTGTAGATTCTGGATATTAGCCCTTTGTCAGATGGGTAGATTGCAAAAATTTTTTCCCATTCTGTGGGTTGCCAAGTCACTCAATGATTGTTTCTTTTGCTGTGCAGAAGCTCTGGAGTTTAATTAGGTCCCATTTGTCTATTTTGGATTTTGTTGCCAATGCTTTTGGTGTTTTAGTCATGAAGTCCTTGCCTACGCCTATGTCCTGAATGGTTTTGCCTAGATTTTCTTCTAGGGTTTTTATGGTGTTAGGTCTTATGTTTAAGTCTTTAATCTATCTGGAGTTAATTTAGTGTAAGCTGTCAGGAAGGGGTCCAGTTTCTGCTTTCTGCATATGGCTAGCCAGTTTTCCCAACACCATTTATTAAACAGGGAATCCTTTCCCCATTGCTTTTGTCAGATTTGTCAAAGATCAGATGGCTGTAGATGTGTGGCGTTGCCTCCGAGGCTTCTGTTCTGTTTCATTGGTCTATATCTCTGTTTTGGTAGCAGTACCATGCTGTTTTGATTACTGTAGCCTTGAAGTCAGGTAGCATGATGCCTCCAGCTTTGTTCTTTTTGCTTAGAGTTGACTTGGCTATGCGGGCTCTCTTTTGGTTCCATATGAAGTTTAAGGTGGTTTTTTCCAGCTCTGTGAAGATGGTCATTGGTAGCTCGATGGGGATAGTGTCGAATCTATAAATTACTTTGGGCATTATCGCCATTTTCACAATATTGATTCTTCCTAACCATGAGCATGGAATGTTTTTCCATCTGTTTGTGTCCTCTCTTATTTCGTTGAGCAGTGGTTTGTAGTTCTCCTTGAAGAGGTCCTTTACATTCTTTGTTAGTCATATTCCTAGGTATTTTATTCTCTTTGTAGCAATTGTGAATGACAGTTCGCTCTTGAGTTGGCTCTCTTTAAGTCTGTTATTGGTGTATAGGAATGCTTGTGATTTTTGCACATTGATTTTGTATCCTGAGACTTTGCTGAAGTTGCTTATCAGTTTCAGTAGATTTTGGGCTGAGACAATGGGATCTTTTAAATATGCAATCATTTTCAAAACAAGTGTGGCTTGTGGAAAGCCACATTATGCTACTGCAAATGTTGAAAGGCCGGTTGCTAGTTTTACTGTGACTCTAAAGAACTAGAGGATTTACAATGGGAATTCAACCATGAGTTATAAATAAATTTGTATCTTTCAGAATATTCTGTAATAAACTGAAATATAGTGAGAGAGCATATTAGCAAAATGGACCTCAGTGTTATCTGAGGTCAAATACTAAACTGGTGACTTGATAATAACATGCTGTGGAGAAAATGTAATTTAGAATCCACGAGTATTTTTGCCTGACCAATAAGCAACCTGATCTTAGAACCTGATGAGACTACCATTTTAAAAGTAAATGGAATATTATGGTGTCAGAGAGAAAATAAAAAATATCATACTATTAAAGAAAATCACCATGAGCAATAGACAGTAAATTGTAAGTGAATGACAAGAATTATATTTAGTTTTCTCCTTTGGAAATCAAATAAACCACTGAGGGGACAGCAATTCAAAAATGATCAACACTATTTCCAAGTTTGTATCTTACTATGGAAGAATGGTCAGACTTTTATTTTTTATTTTACTATTATTATTATTTTTTGAGATGGCATTTCGCTCTTGTTGCCCAGGCTGGAGTGCAACGGCATGATCTTGGCTCACTATAACCTCTGTCTTCTAGGTTCAAGTGATTCTCCTGCCTCAGACCCCCTAAGTAGCTGGGATTACAGGCGTCTGCCACCATGCCCAGCTAATTTTTTGTATTTTTAGTAGAGACCAGGTTTCACTATGTTGGCCAGGCTGGTCTTGAACTCCTGACCTCCGGCAGTCCACCTGGCTTAGCCTCCCAAAGTGCCGGGATTAAAAGCCTGCACCACCACACCCACCAGACTTTTATTTTAAATGAAGGCAAAAATTACCTAAAGTTCAAGGAGAAATATTTTGTCAAAATGATTGTTTTAAGACAGACATGATAAAGCTTCACTAGCCAAAATTTCTGATTCTGTTAACCTCATATGATACATTTGCTTCACTAGTTCAAGATCTAATGTAATCTTCAAAGTATTGGTCAGTTTGTTCCTAGTGTCTGCGTTTAAAAGTGGTAAGGGGTAGAGTGAATCTCCCAAACTCAAAGTCCTTTATTGCTCTTTCACCTACGCAGGCAACAGTAAACATCTTTTCAGGTAGGTTTTAAGAGTAGGTGCTTCATTTCAACGTCCACAGACCTCTGCCTGAATACTGCTCAGTGATGTTCAAAATGCTGTGATATATTCTACTGGGTTTAAATATGCTGTGATTTATGAAAAGACTAAAGTTCCTGGCAATGGTATCATATTAAACCTTATCAGCTATTTACATCCTACTATAAATGAATATTTCAGCTTTTTCTGAAAGTATGTCCTAGCATAGAGAAAGAAATATCAGGATACTGAACACTTATACTAGAAGGTTGTAAAGGGGTAATACCTTAGGAAAAAAAGAAGTGTTAGGACCACAAGGACAAATTTTTCCAACTTCATAATATTACTCATTCTAGACAATTTCTCCCTTCCCCATATGTCCATATCAAACACTTCGTGATAGTGAAATAAGCTATTTTTAAATCTCTCTATCTTGGTTCTCTTTGTTATAGTAGTTTAGCTCATGCTCTACCTTGCTTGATATAATATTATAACACTTTTCAGAGTCTATCCATATTAGAGATTTTTGTTTGTTTATATTTCCCCCATTAAATTGTGAGCTCTAAAATAGCAGAGACTTTGCCATTTTTATCTTTGCATCCCTTGTAAATTAAAGATCGATGGAACAGACTCAAAGTAAATGCTTGTAGAATGTGACTTTAGCCCTGGGCCCCAGTGAAGTCTTATAAAGCACATGGATATGGAACCCATGAATGTCTAGGCATCACTTAGACAAAAGCTGTGGGTACACATCCATTTGTTTTATAGGGAACATTTTTTAATCTATTGTCCTTAGTCCATATCCTCCTCCTTCTTGCTTTCTGTTACAGGAACATGTGGGTCCAGGGATGCCACTGTCACAGGACCTACAGGTCTTTGACGTCTTGAGTTGTAGGAGATAGGGAGCTGGAGAATATTGAATGGGCTACCTGGTCCAAAGGATAGTTGAAGAATGCTGATCAGTAGTGTTGGAGCTGAAATTATCTATTTATTTATTTTTAGAGACAGGGTCTCACTCTGTTACTCAGGTTGGAGTACGGTGGTGTGATCATAGCTCACTGCAGCTTCGAACTCTTGGGCTCAAGCCATCGTTCTGCCTTAGCCTCATAAGTAGCCAGGACTACAGGTGCGCATCACCATGTCTGGCTAATTTTTAACTGTTTTGTAAAGACAGGGTCTTGCTGTATTGACCAGGCTGGTCTTGAACTCCTGTCCTCAAGTGATCCTCCTGCCTTGGCCTCCAAAAGCGTTGAGATTACACACGTGAGCCACCATGCCTGGCTTGACCAAAAATTTTCAGTAATGGACTCTGCTTTAGGAGTCACAACATGTTTACTTTTTCCTAGATTTGAGCTTCCAGAAGAAAGGATGAAAAAGGGATACTGTCACTTATGAAAATGTAACTCTTTCCCAAGACTGTATTATGTGGCTTTATATATTATTTCATTTAATTCCCTCAATATCCCTGCTGTATAGTTATTATCTTCAGTTTATAGGTGAAGTTTAGCTTAAAACATTTAAGTAACCTGATCAAAGTTTTTAGAGGTCAAGCCAAGATGTCAGACAAAGTCTATTCGATTCCAGTGCTCTTTCCACTGTACTGGACTGCCTCTATGACCACTTATAATCAATCAAAGTTTCCTTAGGATACATAAAATTGGGAGGATTCAGGGAGGTTACAGTTAACAAAAAGTATCTTATGATATATTCATTTTTTCTTTGGTGTCAGTTAGGGTATGGGCTAAGCTACTACAACAAAGAGGACCAAAATAATGTAGAGTGATTCTAAGAAGATAGTTTCACTGTCATATACTGAGTATTCTAATCCAGTAGAGTTAATCTGCCTCATGAGGTCATTCAGGGATTCCCAGCTTCTTCCATCTTGTTGCTCTGCTGTCTCCAAGTGCACTGATCTTGGCTTTGTGATTGAAATTGTGGCATGGCTACAACCGTGATCTAGCTTCCAAGAAAGGAATGGGTACAAGACGAGGACAAGTTATTTTCTTAAAAGAATTAAGACAGAAACTGTCCAATCACTTCCTCTCATTTTCCATTGATGATAATTTACTTATATGGCAAGATAGGCGGGGAAAGTAGTCTCTAACCAGGTGGACAGTTTGTAAGGTCTACCACTATGGAAGCAAGGATAGTAAATTTTGGCGAACAACTGGAAACCTCTATCACATTCTTACCTGTAATTCTAATCTCCATGTTTATACTAGATTGGGCAATTTGATTTCTTTCTTCACTAGGCTGAATGCTTTCTTCATTCTGGATTCTTTCTGGGGGCTCAGGGGGCAAACTTGTTAGTCAGCAGTGTGTCTTACACTGGAGACCTCTTATGTGTCCTTACCACCAACATCCTTGTGTAGAGGTTTTCTCACATGGCCTTCCTGTTGGCCTTCCATTTATGTCTGGACATGAGGACTACTCAGTGGGAGCACTGCTTGGTTCCACCAGGGGTGTCCTTCCTATCCGACATGGTTTAGCTGTGTCCTCACTCAAATCTCATCTTGAATTGTATCTCCCATAATTCCCATGTGTTGTTGGAGGGATCTGATGGGAAATAATTGAGTCATGGGGATGATTTTCCCCATACTGTTCTTGTGGTAGTGAATAAATATCATGAGATCTTATGGTGTTATAAGGGGAAATCCCTGTTGTGTGGTCCTCTTTTTTTTTGTCTGCTGCCATATAAGACATGCTTTTCGCCTTCTGCCATGATTGTGAGGTATCTCTAGCCACATGAACGTTGATTGAGTCCATTAAACTTCTTTTTCTTTACAAATCACCCAGTCTTGTGTATGTCTTTATTAGCAGTGTAAAAACAGGGGTGTTGCTGAAAATGTGGAAGCGATTTTGGATCTGGTAACAGACAGAGGTTAAAACAGTTTGGAGGGCTCAGAAGAAGACAGGGAAATGTGGGAAAGTACAGAACTTCCTAGAAACTTGTTGAATGGCTTTGACCAAAATGCTGATAGTGATATGAACAATGAAATCCAGGCTGAGGTGGTCTCAGATGGAGATGAGAAACTTGTTGGGAACTGGAGTAAAGGTGACTCTTGTTATGTTTCAGCAAAAAAGACTGGCATCATTTTTCCCCTGCTTTAGAGATTCGTTGAACTTTGAACTTGAGAGACATAATTTATGGTACCCAGAGGAAGAAATTTCTAAGCAACCAAGCATTCAAGAAGTGACTTGGATACTGTTAAAAGTATTCAGTTTTAAAAGGGAAACAGAGCATAAAAGTCTGGAAAACTTGCAGCCTGACTATGCGATAGAAAAGCGAAACCCATTTTCTGAGGAGAAATACAATCCTGCTGCAGAAATTTGCATAAGTAACAGGGAGCCAAATGTTAGTTACCAAGAAAACGGGGAAAATGTCGTTAGGGCATGTCAGAGAACTTTGTGGCAGTCCTTCCCATTGCAGGCCTAGGAGGAAAGTTTGGTTTCCTGGGCCAGGACCAGGGACCCCTGCTGTGCACAGCCTAGAGACTTGGTGCCGTGAATCCCAGATGCTCTAGTCATGGCTAGGAGGAGCCAGGGTGTGGCTCCAGCCATGGCTTCAGAGGGTGCAAGGCCCAAGCCTGGGCAGCTTCTATGTGGTGTTGAGCCTGCGGGTGCACAGAGGTCAAGAATTACGGTTTGGGAACCTCCACCTAGATTTCAGAAGATGCATGGAGATGCCTGGATGTCCAGGCAGAAGTTTGCTGCAGGGATGGGTCCCTCATGAGAACCTCTGTTAGGTCAGTGCAGGAGGGAATTGTGGGGTTGGGGAACCCACATAGAGTCCCCACTGGGGCATTGCTTAATGGAGCTGTTAGAAGCGTCCTCCAGATGCCAGAATAGTAGACCCACTGACAGCTTGTGCTGTGTGCCTGGGAAAGGCACAGACACTCAACGCCAGCCCGTGAAAACAGCCAGAAGGAACGATGTACCCTGCAAAGCCACAAGGGTGGAGCTTTCCAAGACAGTGGGAATATAGCTCTTGCATCAATGTGACCTGGATGTGAGACATGGAGTCAAAGGAGATCATTTTGGGGATTTAAGATCTGACTTCCCTGCTGGATTTTGGATTTGCACTGGGCCTTTAGCCCCTTTGTTTTGGCCAATATCTCTCATTTGGAATGGGTGTATTTATCCAATACCTGTACCCCCACTGTATCTAGGAATTAATTAACTTGCTTTTGATTTTACAGGCTTATAGGCGGAAGGGACTTTTCTTGTCTCAGATGAGACTTTGAACTGTGGACTTTTGAGTTAATGCTAAAATGAGTTAAAACTTTGGGGGACTGTTGTGAAAGCATGATTGATTTTGAAATATGAGGACATGAGATTTGGAGGAACCAGAAGCAGAATGATGATTTGACTGTGTACTGACCGAAATCTCATCTTGAACTGTAGCTCCCATAATTCTCGTGCTTTGTGGGAGGGACCTGGTGGGAGATAATTGAATCATGGGGGCAGTTTCCCCCATGCTATGTTTGTGGCAGTGAATAAGTCTCATGAGAGCTGATGGTTTTATAAGGGGAAATCCCTGTCGCTTGGTCCTCTTTCTCTCTTCTCTGCTGCCATGTAAGGTGTGCCTTTTGACTTCTGCCATGATAGTGAGGCCTCCCCAGCCACGTGGAATGGTGAGTCCATTAAACCTCTTTTTTAAAGATAAATTACCCAGTCTCAGGCATGTCTTTATTAGGAGTGTAAAAGCCGACTAATACACTATCATAAAATCTGCTCTTCTTTTTATTTATAGAGAAATAAGCAGGTACCAGAATTTAAAACCAATACTAGGGGCATTAAGAAGACAAATCTATTATATATTTGTTTTCTCTTATTTTAAGCCAATCACCCATAATAATCGTGCTCTTTTGGGATCCATTCTCCTCTAGGTGGCACCTACCCATTTCTGTGCATTTCTGCCTGATCAGGGTTATTGTATTCCCAAGAGCGAAACATCTGTGCACAGCAATCTAGAACCATGCCAGAGCAGCTTTTCCAGTTTCTCACAGCAGCTTGGATTTCTAATCTTTCTGAATCATCTGAAGCAAGTTTTATCTTTTCTTAGCATGGAAAATACCTATGCCCTAATGCATATTACTTCAATCTATTCATAAACATTTATTAAGTGCATTATATATACACAATATTGTGCTAAATCCTGTTAGGTAAGTTCAACTTAAAGAGTTACTTAAAAGATTTCTGCAAAGAAATTGCAGTTTGAAGATAATTTTCCAAAGTGAAAGCATAAGCAAACAATAGGTGGCAGAATTGGCATTTTTCTTATCCAAGTTTAATCTCTTTATCAGCTGCATTGCAAAGTAATTTTTTGGAAACCATCCAGAAGATTATTTGAAATGTGGATTTATATACAGCATAGGTAATGTTAATCATGAACCTTATTTTATTATCTTGGGATATTAGTTAATGAGAGAGAGAGAGAGAGAGAGAGAGAGAGAGAAAGTACATATGTATGTATATGTCTTTAGCTATAAATATATTGGGAATGCATACATGGATGGGGGTGTGACCAAAAGTTGGGGAGATCTTTGTTGTAGGGAAAAGAGGAATGTGGAAACGTTCAGTAAAAGAACCAGGAGACAGAGATAATTCTTCTTTACATTGTACTCAGCCCCCTCTCTTAGAACGTAAACTGAGAGGGACAGGAATGACTACTTTCCATTTGACTCCTCAAGCTTGCAATAGAGTATGGTATATATGGTATGTAGTGAGTAGTTGGTAAATAATTCTTGAGTGAAGAGTACCTGCAGTTTTAAGAGCTATAAAAAGGCCAAAATAAGACAGGAAAAAAAAAAGAGTCTGCTTAACTCATCATTTAAGAGGACTCGGCTAACTGTATGCAAAGTCTTAGGGGGTTGAAGCCAGAAAGAGTGAAGACAATGACTGTAGCTTCCAATAAGGTTGCATAAAAAGGAGAGAGCTGGGCAAGTGGCTAGAGAATGGTCTTCTAAGGGTAAGGAAGATTAGATTCTCCTTATAGATGGAGAGAATGAAAACTACATAAAAAAAGAGATTGAAGATATATAAAAAAGAATAATTGTTGGTGGTACTGGAGAAAAGTGAACAGAGATGAAATCCAGAAAATAGTGGAAAGATTATCATTCAACAGAAGCAGAGACACTCCTTTCTCAGGAATTAGAAGAAAGAAGATAAATGTGAGTTGAAATGTACACAACTTTGTGGGGAGAGGTGAAGGACAATAAGCGTGCTCATGACTGACGGTAGTCAAGACCAGTTGAAGGGGATGGAGGATACGGACTTTGGAACTGCAAAAATTGAGGACTTGTTCCCTACCTTCCACATTTATTTGGGTGAAATGAAGAGAAAAGCTATGCCAATAATTGAGTTTGCTGGAAAAATTTCAGAATCACTTAGAAGAGAGTGGTGGATAATAATATAAGGACTAAGGTACTTAAAATTTATGTAAGTGATAGTGCGGTGATTTGGAATTTATCTGATTATGGAAGATAAGACGTTTTGAACTTGGTCTCAGAAGAGTGAAGGTTTTTCACTGAAGAGAAGAAAAAGAATGGTTTTATTTTCCCTCTCAAACTAGAAGTGATGTATAAGGATTAAGTATTCCTTTGGCCTAGCCATATTTTTATGTCTAGGAATTTACTTTATACATTTAGTAGAATTCCTCCCCTAGACCTACTGGGTGTGTGGGCTAACTAGGAATTTCTAACAGAGGGTACTGGTCGTGTTTCTTTAGTGCTTCCTGAAAGAAGATTCTTCAGTGCTTCTGGAAGGAAGCACTTAAGGGGTGAACTCTTTAAGGTGTTACCATCTTCAGATCTCTACCCCTAGCAGAGAGCTTGACTCATAGTAGCTGGAGTTCAAAAAAATTTATTGAATTCAATGCTGCTCCCACTCAGCTTTTGCTCTAGGTCTCTCTTCAGTTCTTTTAAAATTCTGGTTAGCTTCTTGAAAGCCATCATCTCTGCCTACTTCATTTGTACACATCTGTTATAGCTCTTTTCCCATCATGTTCTAGTCAATTGTATAACATGCCTGTCTCCCCTATGGATTGACTGCTGCAGAATCCTTAAGAACCCACTGCAAGCTTCCCAGGGGAAGCAGTTAATTGGATTAGTGCAGTCAAAACCACAGAGACAGGTTTGTGGACAACAGAGCGAACTTTATGGACTGTTTCCATATGAGGGATAGGGTTCTTCTTCCAATTACCAGTGAAGGAAACAATTCATCTTATTAGTGTCACAAAGGGGCTTTGAAAAGTGAAGACTTCCAGCTCCCGTAGAGCTTGATGTGCTGGGGCCTGCTGTGCTATGCGGTCGCAAGGTGGCTCCAGAGACTTTTGCATTAAAAACAAATGCCATCAAGGTCCTCTGGTACCCCTGCCCCTTTCTCCTTTACATGGTTTTTCTACCAGACTTTCTCAAACTTAGTGGAAAAAGAAAGGATGATATTTATGTGGTTGGGTTGGTGTTATAGTATTTGAGCATATTCTGCAGTCTAAATAGTTTTCATGAAGTTTAGAGAAAGTATTAGGCTATGTATGTTTAGGCTCACTTCTATCTGTGTATGTGTCTGTCTATCTATCTTTCTTTCTATCTATCTATCTATCTATCTATCTATCCATCTAGCTATCTCATCTATCACTAACATCTGTTTACTTATTATATATATGCTTATATCTTTATATAATAATTATCCTTTATTTTCTGTATATCTACATCTGTAGGTAATATTTATTAGATGCTTACTGTTTCAAGCATGTCACATACATCATCTTATTTAATCTTTATAAAAATCCTTAAAACTAGGTACTTTCTTCTTTTTACCAATGAGGAAATTGAAGCTTAGAGAGGATAAATAATCTTCTTAAGGATATGAAGTCTTTTTACTCTTTACAACCACAATAAAATACTTATCATAGTTTCTTTAACTTTCGCATCTTTGTGAGTTCAAAATATTTGCAAGAACAGTTTATAGGCAATTATAAGAACAGTAATAGTCAATTGATTAGAAAAAGAAGAAAGTTTCTGACAAAAATTTTTGTCTCTGACTCCCGACCTGTTAATTATTAGTTTTTTTTTGTGATTGTTGAAATCTTGTCCTTGGTCAAAGTAGACATATCACATCCAAACTCTAATTATTGCTGAAACACCATATGATCTATGCAGGTTATTGTAGAAAGGTAGTTAAAGAAATCATTCTCTTTCCCAAACAGCTTTAACAGCCCCACTGAAATCTTAGGCATTATTTCAGGGATTGGCTCAAGAATCATGAACAGCAGCAGTGATCTGAGACATGGTGAGAAGATTACTCATTTAATCCTTTTATTCCTATCAACAAGGCCAAGGACTTCATTCATTCAAGGTGTTGGAATGATTGGTTTATTGCATATACTTAGTTTAGAAGTCCTAGGTAGAGTGAAGGAAAAACTATCTTTCTAAATCTGAGGCTTATGATCTGTAAAATTTGAAAGCAGTTGTCAAGATTAAATGAGATAATAAATGTAAAATGCTCCACATAGGGTCTGGCACATAGAAGGTGTTCAATGAATGCTGCTATTATTATTGAAGAATAATGGATTGTAGCATTGAATGAAAGAACTGGCAGAAAGAGAAAGGAAAAGGCAATGAAGAATGAAGGAAGACCACATGTGCTAAGGGACTGAGGGGAATAAGAAAGGAGGCCCTTAGTTATATCCAACTAGGCTGAAATAGCTGTTCATTAGTTTCTCAGTCCTGATTATGACCAACCACAAAGGCAGACAATTTATTGCAGGAGATTTAGAGATCATCTAATTTAACCATGTTATAGGAGAGGAAACAAGTTCTGGGACTTATTCAAGATCAGCTAGTGACAGCTCCAGGTATAGAATCAAGGTCCTCTGACTTTAATTCTGGTTTGTTTTACTGCTATTTACTCTGTGTTATGTTAACCAGGACATTTGCAATCATGAGACTGAGATAATTTTTGTTTCTATTGTATGAACTCACTTTAGAGCACTGAGTTGCTAAAACATAATGCCACATGGAATTGAGGTGTTATAACTTTAAATCAAAAGGACAACTTACATGGAGACTTAGTTCTCCTTGACATAGTATCCTCGAGTTCACGGTACATTCAATACATCTCTTCTTAGAAAGACTGCACATAATGTGATTTTCCCCATTATGAAAGAAATATGGCTTCTTTTGTATGTGATCTCTTCAAGATTCTTTCTATTATTTTTACTTATAAGAGATTTATTTCTTAGTAAGTTCTTAAATAAAAATAGCAGTCACTTGATTTTATGCGCTAACATATTTTCAATGGAGTTATGCTTTCAGAGCCTTCTTTAGAAAAAAATCTCACTTATGTGTGTGTATTAGCATCTATTGGACAAACGCAAGTGAAGAGTAATCCATTGATTGGTTTTTCAGGTTTTAGAGGATGCCAAAATGGAAGGACTCTTTCTTCAAATATGACATTTAAAAATTTTATTTGTAATCCTACATGTAAAGTAGCTGTATCATTCCCGTTTCATTACTTTGTATGTTTTATATTATTAATTGTTTATGTTGTTCATTCTATGATTCAAATAAATATCTTTTAAAAAATATTACACCTTTTCTCCCACTCTCAGATACACACATCAACATAAGAAGAAAATTGGAACTGCGATAATACTTTAAAACTTATTTTTATTGGGACTTCCAGTTATAAAAGTACATATTAGTTGAATAAAATGTGGACATTGTAGAACAGAAACAAAAAGAATTAGTGGTAATTTCACCAACCAAATGGAGTTAACCTGTTGAGAATTTGAATTGCCTTTCCAGAGAAAGATAGGCCTTTAGGTAGTATTGTTTCGTTTTGTGTAACTGGGATTATACTAGATATTGCTGCTTTTTGCCATATAATTGTCACTCAATTTCCTGATCTCTCAGAGCAGTATCTTAGTAAAGGAGGTGTGATCTAATGGGAAACAATAGCTCCACAGAGAACAATGCAAAAATAAAGTAATTTCTTCTGATGAAAAGCTTTGGACATGTGACTGTCTCTGTGGGTGCCAGGTATTTTGCTGTCACGAGGTTCAGAAATTTGAAAGTGTTGGGATAGACAAAATCAAGAGACAGCTTGTAAAGAAGGAAGAGGAGGAAAATACTGATTTTCTTGATAAGTTAAGGGCAGTGTTTAAATGGAGCTGAGTGTGTTGATTCCATTTTTGTGATTTAACCTATTGAAGCAGCTATTTTCATCAGTGACACCATTAAAAAACCCTTTAGTTTGTGAGATTTTGTCACTTCAAACAATGCTGCAGTAAACATTCTTGTACTAATATCCATACTCATAGTGTTTTTATCACTATGTGATAGATATCCAAGCAAGAGATTGCTAGGTCTGTGGCTGTACAAATTTTAATTGATAAGCCAGATTACTTCTTTTTAAATTTTTAATTTAATCTTTTATTGATACATAATATTTGTATATATTTCTAGAGTATATATGAAATTTTGTTTCATGCATAGAATGTGTAATGATCAATTCAAGGTATTTAGGATATCTATTACCTTCAGTATTTTTTTTTAAATCTATACTTTTATTAAGACAAAAACTGACAGTGTAGTATCAAGTTTACATTTAAACAAAGTTTCCACAGAAATCTAACACATGCCTAAAAAGATTTTACAATGTAGCTCTAGATGCAAATCTAGACAATATCAAGAACTGATGGACCTCATGACTCAATATGGAGCATTTTGGGTATCAGTTACTTCTTAGGATTTCTTAAAAAATATGTGTGTGTGTGTGTGTTTTAAAGTGAACCACTCACTGCCCAGTATGAAAGTTTAATCTTCTCCTGAGACCAAGGCATTTGAAATCACTCAATGCTTGAATCAATTCAGTGAAACTTTGTGCTGTCAGTGACTGAACACTGCCACCAATGGTTTCAGAGTTCAAAGCTCAAAAAAGAGAACGGCTCCAAGAGTTCTCTCCACTAAGAGCATGGGCCCATGTCTTTCCCTACTGTCTTATCTCCTCTACCGCCCTCTTCCTCTTCCCCAACAACTCAGCCAGTGGCTTGGATGAACAAGCTGATATTTATAACTTCATTATTGGAAAAAAAAGAAAGGTCTTCTAATTTCAGGAATTAGCACCTCTGAGACAGAACGATCTGTTTGTACTGTATGCTCTCCAATAAAAGACCTTCCCTCCTTAGTCAATTTCCATCTCCAAAATGGCAACTTTGGTAACTCATGAACTGGCTTAGTCCTTTGTGGGGAACAGCAATACGTTTAGGCAGGGAACACCTTGGCTGATAAGTTTCAGACATTCACAGCTTTTAAACAGTCTCTCACAGTCCTTATTTCTGGTGCCAATGGCATTTTTTTCAAAGGTAAAATATTCTGGACATAGAAGCAAATCATTAGTTATCTGTTCTTTCTATTACTTCACCATTTCCCCTTTCAGGCCCCAAATTTTAATCAAAATTATGCTACTCGTCTCCCTTTCTCCCCTCTCCATCCCACCCTCTCCCAAATAATGCACCAGTAATAGCCAAAAACTACACACATGCTATGCTGTAAAAATGCAGGGTTAACACTATTGGGAAGAAGGCTGTGGGTTGTGGAGATGCTCTTTGAAGATCTTCAGTATTTATTTCTCTCCCACACACCCAATTCAGCAAGTTTTGTCCTTCATAGAAGGTCCTTTGCTTTTCTCAGCAAAGCGCAGAAGAGGTTGCCTTGAAACTCTCATCCCTCTTCCCCTCCACTGGGATAGGTGCACGCCATACAGCTTGAAACGGCTTGGAAGCACTTGGGCTGCTGCAGGGCACAGAAACTATACTGGCTCTTCAAAGGAGATCTTCCCAAGCCACCTCTATGGTGTCAAGACACTAGAACTCCTTCCCTTCCCACTTGAAACCCATAGTCAGATGTGACAGGGGCTGGTACTCAGGAGAGTTAATTTTTGTCATCTTTTTTGTCACCATCCTCTGAGGGGTAGGAATGCCATGTCAGCCTTTCCTCAGAGAAGGATATGACAACCTGTGGGCACTTGACATCGGCTTCCTTGGCAGGGACCAGGTCAGCCTCCTGAGAGTTTTTCCATTTCATCAGGAACATGAGCTCTCCACGGGAGTCTGTAGCTCCAACAATCTGCTCCGGCTCCAAACCCCGAGCAAAGCGACGTGGCTTCTCTGACTTCTTTCTCTTTCTTTGGTTTGCTCTCCTCGCCCTTATCTTCAGAGTCAGAAAAAGCTTTGCGCTTGCCTCCTTCTGATTTATCTATCTCATGTGCTGATTTCTGTGACTGCAGAAACTCAGCAATGAGGTCGGGGTAATCCAGGTTCTCTCTGGCTCCCATGTGTTGTCCTCATCTGAGAACCCTTTCCACTTTAGGAGGTACTCCACTTTGCCCTTTACCACTCGACGGTCGAGAACTGTTCCCACCACATATTATTCCTCCTCTTCTAGTACCTCCTCCACTTTCTTCTTGTTTTGTTTTGTTTTCCCATAGTACCCGCCAGGTTTCTGGTGCAAAGGGTCATGCTGCTCAGAGCAGCGCCCAAGAGCCCGAGAGGAATCGATGCTGCGCTACTGGGGCGTCGCGTCGGTTCGGCAGGGGGAGTGGCGCCCAGGAAAGCCCCAAGCTGGGTGGCCTCAGTGGAGCCCCTCACTGAAGCGGCAGCCTGCAGGCCGCAGCCAACGGCCCTCCCCTCCTACCTTCAGTATTTAATCATATCTATGTGTTGGGAACATTTCAAGCCCTCTCTTCTAGCTATTTTGAAATATACAATACATTGATGTTAACTGTATTCACCCTACTCAGCTATCAAATATCAGAACTTATTCCTTCATCTATGTATATGTTTGTAGTCACTAAACAACATCTCTTCATCCTCCTGCCTCTGCACCCACACACCCTTCCCGCATTCACTATCTAGCTCTACCTCTGTAAGATCAACTTTTTGAGCTCTTGTATATGACTGAGAACATGCAACATTTGCCTTTCTGTGCCTGTCTTACTTCACTTAACATAATGACCCATGATTCCATCCATACTGCTGCACATAACATGACTTCATTCTTTTTTAAGGCCAAATACTACTCCATTGTGTATATATGCTACATTTGCTTTATCCGTTCATCTGCTGATGGACACTTAGGTTGATCTCATATCTTTCCTATTGTGAATAGTGCTGCAGTAAACATGGGGGTGCAAATATCTTTGTGAGATACTGATTTCTTTTTGATAAATATCTAGTAGTGGGATTGCTAAAAACTTCTGTTTTTAGCTTTTGAGAAATCTCCATGCTGGTTTCCATAGTGGCCATACCAACTTACATTTCCACCAACACCGTGTAAGAGTTCCTTTTTCTTGGCATCCTTGCCAATATCTGTTATTAGTATTTTTTTTTGTCTTTTAGTAATAGCCATCTAACTGGGTTAAGATGATATCTCATTGTGGTTTTGATGTGCATTTCCCCAGTGATTTCCCCCCTGATGGTTGTATGGGCACTGGCTGTGGTAGGCAGGGACAGGGTGATCCCTAGGTCCCCAGAGGAATGCTTGGGTAGGGGTAGCAGTGGCTATGCTATGGCCCTGCTGCTGGGGAGAGTGGGGTTGCTTTCAGTGGTAGCAGTCAGAAGCATGTGGCTGGTGATGTGGCTTTGGCCTCAGGTGGTGGTTATAGGTGGGGTGATCTTTCCTCAGGGTGCTTTTAAACGTGTGGTGGTCCTGCCACTGGGGGCTGCACAGTTGCTGCCAACAGTTTATGCATTGGCTCTGGTGGCAACAGCTGTGGATAGGGGATGTCAGTGGGACTCCAGGGTTGTGGATATGCAGGGACTATTGGGCCGCAGGGCAAGATGCAGTCTGGTGGGGATTGGCTTTATAAAATAGTGCCTTGCTATAACTGCTTAGGACTTGGGGAGTGTGTGGGACCTGGTGTGACTTCCCTTTCTGGAGCAATGCCATCACATGGTCTCCAGCACCTCCCTATGTTAGTCCCAGGGCCTGGCAGGTCAGGCGGCTCTCCTGTGGCTAGGATTGCAGGAGTTCTTGGTGGGAATGTGGACAGCTAGGGGTCACACTCACTTACCCTTTCCCCACCATGGGGAGCCTCTTCAGCCTCTTAAGCCTCTTAGTTGATTAGTCCGAGCAGACTGCCTCAGTTCTCTCGCCTTCCTTGCCTCAATTGTTAATTGTCAACTCTCTGCTGCATTGTAGCATTCCCATTTAGGTGATTTACTCAAAGTGTGATTATCTACTATTTCAGTTCTTCTTTGTGGAGGAGATGAGTACCAGATGCTTCTAATCACCCAATTTTGAGCCCCTCAAAGGATCAAGCTTTTGATCCACTAGTAAATTAACTGGCTGTGCCTGAAGACCCAGTCATAGCTGGGTGCATTTAGGAAGATCTCTGCATCCTTTCAGAAGGAAAACTCAGAGCTCACCAGCCAATGGACAGGACAGAAAGAACAGAGAAGAAGGTAGAGGATGCTTGCTTACTTGTGTCCAGATTCCTTTTTAAAAATACTCTTAACAGCTAACATTTTGTCTAACAATGCATTTTCCTGGCAGCCCCACCAATAGTGGGCTTTACCGGACAAGGAATTTGCTAATCTGGTGAATATGTAACCTCATAATATAGCTACTTTATTTTGTTTTTGCTCTGACTACTGGAAAGTTCAAGTATATCTCCATAGATTAATTGGCCATTTGGAGTTGCCTTTCTGTAAATTATCAATTCCATAATTTGCTTGAAGTTCATATTGGTTTGTTTGTGATTTTGTTATCAATTTCAAGAACTTCTGATATTAGAGGGATTAACAGTTTATCTGATAGATATGTCAGAAATATTTTTTCTCAACTTGCTATTCCTCCTCCTCTACCTTCTCCTCCTCCTCCTTTTTCTTTTTCAAGACAAGGTCTTGCTCTGTTACTCAAGCTGGTGTGCAGTGGTGTGATCATTGCTCACTGTAGTCTGCCTCAAATTACTGGACTCAAGAGATCCCCCCTCCCACCTCAGCCTCCCAAAGCACTTAAGCCAATGTGCCTGGTGTCAACTTGCTATTGCTTTACTGATTTTGTTAGGGTATCGTTTACCATATAATTTATTTCTATAAAGTTAAGTAGGTCTAATTTTTTTTAAAAAGGCTTAAAGTTGTATATATGTAGTCTTCCAGACATTTTCTTTTTTTTTTTTTTTTTTTTTTTTTT
>NW_016107413.1:3984356-4023831 GCF_001604975.1 Cebus imitator
CTCAAATTTAGTTCTCTGGTTTGTGGAAGATAGGGATATAATTTTATTTTCTTCCACATGAGTGGTCAATTATTCCAATCTATTTTTTCCCTACGGAAGATATTTATTATTTAAAAAAACTGATATGTAATAGTTATATATATATGGGAGGACATGTGATATTTTGATGCTTGCATACAATGTATAGTAATTAAATCAGAGTCATTGAGATATCTATCACCACAAACATTTATCTTTTCTTTGTGTTGAGAACATTTTAATTATTCTCTTCTGGTTATTTTGGAATATATGATAAATTATTGTTAACTATAACTTCCCTATTGTACTAACAAATACTAGAACTGATCTATCAAACTATTTTTTTTTTTTTACCCATTAACCAACTCCTCCTTATCTTCTCACCTACTTCCCTTCCCAACTCTGGCAACTACCATTCTGCTGTCTATCTTTCTAAAGAATTTAAATACCACATTTTTCAGAAATAAATCCTAATATATAGTGGAGTCTCTTTGGGTTTAGCTTCTTTTGTGTTTCACTCTTTGTCCTTTGCCATGCAATTACAAATTGATTTGAATGTAATGGCTTAATAGCACACTTTGATATCTGGTAAGAAAAATTGTCTCATGCTATTTATTTAGTTGTGGTTTTAATGAAGCTATATATGCACACAGTTTAATAGTCAAATAGTTTTATATGGCTTTTTCCCCTTCAAAAACTGGCGGTTCTTACAGGCTCTTCTGTCCTGCTTTCCCTCTTTCGGAGGCAATAATCAAATAACTGTTAGATTCCTATTTGATGTTGAATTTTACATTGATATCTTACTATGCAAGATGAGGATTCAGCTGTCTTTGTTCCCTGTTGTAACCAGGTGTTTCAGGTTCTTGGACCCCCTCCCACAGGAATGGGGGAAGAGGCCATAGAGGAGCAGTGGGCTCCTTCAAGTAAATATCAGACCCAAAGAGTTTTGCAGAAAAGCAATTTATTAGGCAGAGAGAGAGAGAGAAAGAGAAGTAGGGAGAGAGAGAAAGCCAGCTCCCACGCTGTCGTGGCAGGGGATCCCAGAGAGGGAAATCCGCACAGGTAAGGGGCAGGGGGTCTTTTAATCTGAGAGTTAATCCCGTCCCATTCAAGTTCTTGTCCAGTGAGAGGAGTTTTTCCAAACTTTCGCTGGAGTGGCTGATCTTTGACTCTGACATCTGATTGGTTGTTCAACACACAGTCCTCCCATAGCTTTTCGCAGGCTTTCTAAACAAAGGGAGCTCACCTGGGCAGTCTACCTTCCTGCATGGGCGAAAGTTAGACAAAGACCTCTAAGCTCCCGGATGGAGACATAAAAGAAGGCAGGTTAGGCATGTTGCTGGGAAGTTCTTGCCTTTGAAACCACTCCCCTTGTGGACCCAGAAGAGAAGTTAACACATTCCTTCACTGTCCCCACTACACATGCACCACACCTATCTCCTACCCCCTCAATATCATTTTGGTTAGATAACTATTCACTAATTATATAACTCTGATACCCTCTTCACTGATGAGGTATTTAGCATAAAATGATCATTCTCCATTCTTCAAAAAAATTTTTTTTGAGACAGAGTCTCACTCTGTCACCCAGGCTGGAGTGCAGTGGTGCAATCTAGGCTCACTGCAGCCTCCGCCTCTGGGATTCAAGTGATTCTTTTTGTTTCAGTTAAGTTGAGCTCAAACTTAGTTTTGGCCTTTCTTCCCTACTGTGACAGCCTTGATTGCCTTGTTTCTCTGTCTAACTCTGCTACAGTTTTTGCTTTGACAGAGTTTATGTCTTTTGGTTCTAGAAAATGTTCTTAATTCTTTGTTGGTGGTTCTCTCTTCACTATTTTC
Source organism: Cebus imitator (assembly GCF_001604975.1). Classification (NCBI taxonomy): domain Eukaryota; kingdom Metazoa; phylum Chordata; class Mammalia; order Primates; family Cebidae; genus Cebus; species Cebus imitator. The sequence goes on from NW_016107413.1 coordinate 3,986,211, forward strand.
CTTATTTTTCTTTCATGATCATACAGGGACCAGGATTTTTGCTGTTAGTTTTATCCTGTGGCTCTGCCATTTCTGAGGGCTGTGGAATTCTCATCTAGATCTCTGAAGCAGATAGGAAAAGAGAAGGAGAGTCACTTTGGGAGGTTTTTGTGGACCAGGTCTAGAACCAGTATGCAGCATTACATTTATATCCTGTGGAGGAAACACAGTTACATTTAGTTACACCCAATTGTAAGGCAAGTTGGGAAACTGTAGTCTAGCATGTGCCTGGGAGGAGAAAAAAACCAAGACTTTGATGAACATAAAGCAGTCTCTGCTACTGTTTGCCCTGCTGGTCACTTAGGATCTGTCTCACATTCTTTCTACACATAGGACATATTACCCCAGTCCTTCCCAAAGGCAGGTAACCCATCTGGTCACTGCATCCCATTATAACTCGTGGATTTCTGGGAGATATGCAGTCTTCTCTATGAGGGCTGGATGTGTCTATTTGTGAACTATTAACATTTGAACAAGGAGGAAAATATCTGCTCTCCTTACCCCTTCAGTGATGATGGTACAGGGACAAGGACAGCTCCTATCTGGAAAAGAAAAGGATGGGAGAGATACAGCAATCTCTGGCTCATAACTTCTGAAATTCTGTTAAGCATGCATTCAAAAGCCTGCCTAACCTGGAGTGGAAGAGATTTCTTAGTTTTCCCTGATTCTTCTTTTGGAGAGGTACTCCTTTGATCACTCTTCATGGCCCTTGAATCTTCTGGGAGGTCCTTTCTTGTCCATTATCGTTTATGCTCAGACAGAAACAGCCTTTGATGATGATACCTTTTTTTGGAAGTGTATGTGGCATTTATGTCCCTTCCTTTCCAAGTGTTATATTGAGGCTTTTCCAAGCCAGGCTTTTTAACACCAGCCTCATAATTTCTTTGGCAGTTCCACCAACATTTTGATGTTTTTTGATCTATTTGATTTTAGAAAATTTTATGCTAGTCACCAGTCATATAGATTTTTCCTAGGCATAATTATTAAGGTTCGCCTGTTTATTTCTTCACTCTTATATGTCTCTACTTAAACGTGGCTCCTCTGAGTTGTGGCTTATTGGGAGGGTGGTATCTTTGTTCTGATACCTGTTGCAAAGCTGAGTCACTTAGCAGAAAAAGCTCACTGGACTTTGTTCTTCAACGTGTTAAAAAAAAATCTGTCTTATTATATGGGTAAAGAAAAGCCAGATTCTTCAAACCCTGTAAAGTCCTTGAATGTTGGGCTTTTTCTATTCTCTTCTGTTATTGCCTGAAAAACAGGCAAATTCTTGCCTAAACTCCTGTCTTTCATGTCATATCTTGCTGAAGGCAGGGCAATTGTAGCCAAAACACATGATCTGTCCAACACTTTCTAAACACTTCCTCTAGGGCTATAGATTCAGTAAGGTGTGGCCTGTCTTCAAGTTATCACAAATGGCAGTTTTATCAAATGTTTTACCTGGCATTACAGGGTCTACGGCCTTCCACCCTGTCTTGTTTGTTTACTTAAATGCCATCTCAACTCTGAATATTTTAGTTTAGTTTAGTTTTGTTATAATACAGTCCCATTTCAGGGTAATAGGTTCTATGTAGGTTAAAATATGAAACAGTTGTGATAAATTCTCAAATCATAATGGCTTAATACAGTAAAAGCTTATACCTTGCTTACCTGAAGCCTAGTGTGATATTCAGCAGACAGCCTTGTGTATAGTTATTTAGGGAATGAAGTTCTTTCAGTTTAGTGGCATCAAAGTTTATACTGGATCCTTTGCATCTGATTAGCAAAAAGGGGAAAATAAGATATTTTCCTATAGGAAGTTTTGGTGAAACACCTCACTCTCATCCACATTTTAATGGCCAGAATTCAGTCACGTGGTCAAACTTCCTTGCAAGGGAGGCTGACAAGTGTGGTCTAGGTGTGTTCCCAGAAGGAAAAGGAAGCTGACTTTGGTGAAAATGTAGTACTAGCTGCCACATCTTTTGTTTTACCACCTTTAGAGACTAAGACTTCCCCTGCCAGGATTGGAGAATGGCAGTTTTCTGCCTATTCTGAGTGGAGTTGAGACTTAGGATCTAACTGGTTCTTAAATAGATTCTCAACCAATATAAGCAGTCTAGCGACTAAACCTTCAATCTTTGCTCGTCTCCTATTCTTCCAGAGGTATGTTTGATATTGCAATTCCTGATCCCTTTCGGCAGCGTAAATTTGTTTGTCTTGACTTTCTACAATGCCGATTTAGGCTTTAGTTTTTTTCAGATCTGATAGATGATTTGCAAAACATCCATCTGTTTTTTAATTTCCCCAATTTTGTTGCTACTGTGTACTCTTCTGTTTTCTCTGTCCTTGTGGGTTTGAGACTTACAGAAAATTCCATGTGAAATCATTTTAATAAGTCTTTAGGAAAGAAGAGGGGTAACTACATGTATTTAATCCAACATCTTTCCCCCCCTCAGTACTTTTCACAATTTTCTTGGAATAACTTCTCATCTTTACAGGAAATGTTTGAATATATTTTGATACATTAGTAGCAGCATAGATATACATCCAGTAAAAAGAATGTAAGCCCCTTTCCATGTAACTTAAAGAGATGTCCAACGTACTGTGTTAAAAAAAAGAGCTGGGCAGTAGTTAGAGTGGCAAAATCAGATCTTATACAGGAATTATTGCAGTCAGAAAAAAGAGATTTTACTATAGAAATGAAGTCAATTCCAAATACAGCAAGGACAAGCGGGGATTTACAGCCAAGAAGCAGGATGGGGGCTGGTGGATAGAAAATTATCAAAAGATACTTCCTCTTAGGTGGATAGAAATTACTAAGAGGAAACACCAAGGATAAGGGGGATTCTGGCTAAACTGACTTGACAGGATTCTTCTAAAACTGAGTGACATGGGCTTGAGAAGGATGGACATGAAGACCAAGGCCAAAGTTTAGTTGAGAAGAGAACTTAGAGAAACCTAACATGGTTAGTCAAGAAAAGAGTGGTCAAGAAAAGAGTCTTTGTCAACTGTTAAATGACTTAATAAAGGTGGCGTGTGGGTGCGTATGCACGTGTGTGTGTAAAACATGGCTATGTGACTACGGGAAAGGATACACTCCAGCTGATTAACATTGGTTACCTGGCTGGGGAAAGGAGTCCTGTGCTTGGGAGGAGAAAATAGAGTGAAGAAAGAAGGCAAGTGGAAGAAAAGTAAACTATTTAAAGAAAGGAGTCTACAAAGATAGCATTTGTTGTATCATTCCATTTATTTAAAATTTACAATATATACAGATATGCATATACTGTATGTCTAAAGACACGTTTGAAAGAGTGCTAAAGATATGTTAATTTTGGTGTGGCAGATTAAAAATGGCCATGAATTTCTTGACATGCCTGCTATCAAAAGATGGGCAACTGTGAACCTTTGTCTTGGACCTGTGCAAGCTCTGTGACTGCTTTCACCAACAGAATGTAGCAGAGGTGATGTTCTACCAGTTTCCAGGGTTAGGCCTAAAGAGAATAGTATCTTCCAATTTCTTCTTTTGGAACATTGGCTCTTGGAGCCCTAAGCCACCATGTAAGAAGTCTTACAGCCCCAGGCCCTAGAGGATGAAGTGACATGTAAAGAGAGAGGCCAAAGAGCTAGTCATGTGTGTGAAGATACACCTTTGGAAAAAAATATTTCTAAAGACATACTTGAAAGGATGCTTAACACAATGATAATAATGTATCATGTTTGAGCTAGCATTTTAGATGATTTACTTTCTCGCTCAGACTTGCAAAAGAGGTTATATAGTAATGTAGTTGAAAGTATGCATACTGAAGCCAGACTACCTGCGTTCAAATACCATACCTGTCACTCATTAATCTGGGACAAGTTAACTAACCTATGTGCCTCAATTTCCTTTTCTATGAAATGGGAATATTAGTACCTGCCTGATGAGATTGTTATGAAGATTAAATGAACTAATTCACATAAAGAACTTACAAGAGTGTCTAATAAGTGTTAACTACCATTAGCAATAATGTATCATTCAAATTATTTTCTCTGAGCTTATGGAAAAAAAGATACCAAAGATGGCAATATGGAAACACACTAGCCTTCACTCCTAAATTCTTTGTTAATGAACTCTATATATAGACTTAAGGAAGTATAGATAGAATCTCACACATAAGGAATTTTGAGGTTCATGACATTCTTATGTATAAAGTACCAAATGGGTGCCTACAAGATAGTAAAATATAGCTTAATTCTGTTTTGTAAATATTTAGACTAAATCAGGTAGGAGCCACAGTTTTAGGAGCTGCAAGAAAATTAAGTAATCCCCAAAAGTTGAATAATTTGTTGAAGATTAGGATTGTGGCCAGCAATGGAAAGGTGTTAAATGCCAATGTTCTTTAAGAAGTTAGAACTTATGTTTCTGTAGGAAAACTATGGTATTTAATGAGCTCTTTGGTTAGATCCTATCTCACCAAAGTTTTAACTCCAGTTTATTGGGAAATATTTTTCCTCTGAAATTGAATGTATGACAATAAAGGTAATAAATGAGAAACACAGAATTCCATCCATTGCTTTATTTAAAATAAAGCATTATCTATAGATTAGTTTCCCAAAAACTGTGCCAATGCAAGCAAATTAAGTGGAAAAGAAATTCTGATGATAGATACAGGCCAATAAAACTTACTGTGAATGTATTTTGGATTTCAGTCATGCACATTGACTTTTTACTTTTATTTGAATGCATTTATTAGCTGTGCTGCAGTCTTCATTCTGGCTATTCTGAAATGCCCAAATTATGTGGTAATAAGATGCATATTACCCAGTTCTCAAAAATTATTAAACTACAAATGGATCTTTCTCCATGATATTTTCATGTTAGAGGGTAAAATATGTTGTTTTATCTTCTTAAGTTTCATAAATTTCGATCTTGATGGGGAATGAAGAAAATACAGGAAATAAACATAATTTCCTCCTTCCTAGAGTAATGTCAAATAATGTCTCAATTCTGGTCTTCATTTAATTCAAGTGGGATGTATATTTGAGTGTCTAATCTACGTAAACCAGTCTGTAGAATTTAATGGAAGATTTAAAGATTCAAAAGGAGTTGAAGCCTCATTTTGAAGGCAAATTATATGTAACTGTGATATAAGGCAATATGAGGTAAGAGCTATGTTATTTTATATAATACATATATTATGACCTAATTCTAAAAAGAGAATATCAGAAGTCAAGAATGCAATAGAGATAAAAATCCACAGTACTGTGGGATCCCAGAGAATGAAAATATTATTTTTCAGGAGAATCAGGTAAGGAATTTTAGCTGGGTCCTGAGAATAACCAGGATTTTGAGTAATAGAGAAGGGACCATGTAAACAACAGTGTGCGAATGTCTAATACAACCAGTCAATAGCATAGGATCTGTTTGCAGAGTATATGAAGGTAGGCAATAAAGCTCCAACTGTACTAATCTGTGGTAGTTCAGATGTTTGAAGACTTGGCCCTGAGTTTTTAGGCACACTCAGTGATTAGCCTAGATTAGCAGTCTCCCAATTATCTTACTTGGAAAGCTAGTTCAACAAAGTGTCTGGAGGTATTCTTAGAAAAAAATGGTTCCATAATTAAAGAAGTTTTGGAAATCGTAGGCTAAAACAACCTAAACAAAAGCAGGACTTTTCAGTGCCTTTACTATGCTAGCATACTGAGTTAATCTTCTAATGAATTCTTGGCTATCTTTTCAGTGTTTTGAAAATATTGTTTAGTTTGTTTGAAATACCTGATATTCATACTAGGTCTCTTTAATTAATGTAATTTAACTTACTGTTTTTTTCTTCTTTACTTTCTTTTTTTTCCTCTTCTTCTGTCCCTGTTTCTTTCCTTTCTCTTAATTTTTTTCTTTTCTTAATTTTTTCTATTCCAAGAAATTTAAAAATTATAATTTCAAGAACTCTGTGACCTCAAAGTTTGTGCTAATTATAGAGAATGAAGTATATGTCTTTAAGAAATTGATTCTTAAAATACTGATAAAAATAAGTATTTGCCACTGTTGAAATGATCTCTGATCTTACACTACTATCCTTCTAATGATGGCATATGGTTGTTCTTACATTCTTAATGTAAAAATAATTCCTTCTAATTAGAAGAGGATATCTTTATATTTTTTCTCTAATGTTATCCTGGAGTGCAGCTTCTAAGTGGTGAGGAAAATATGGGACACTTCTCTGCCAGATCGGCTGAATCACTCTGCAGGTCAATGGGTGATACGTTTCCATCAGACTCCCTAAAATTATTATCTTTTTGGGTTGCTCTCAGGCTTGCTAAATGCATGCACTGAAAATCAAGCATTTTTCTTATTGTCATTAAAGTATGTAAGAGGTGGAGCTAGAATTGGAACCCAGGAATCTCTGATTTCAAAATCACCACATTTTATTGCCTGCTGCTATGGCAAATTAGAACTACCACCAAAGAGAAGCTACCATTCTTTATGTCTATCCTGATAACCTATAAAATCTGAGAAACATATGTTAGGCTCTGATCCAGAGTTTTGAAATAATTCCTTTGTGGAGGTGTCAATTAACATGCAAACAACAGACAAGCAAATAGAAAACACACAAATAGAACAGAGAAATGAAAAAATATAGTTTTTAAATAATGTAAACAAATGATATGTTTTGAGATCCAGTAATAATGACATCACTATGCATATGAATGAAAGATAAAATCTCATTTGGATTAAATAAAAACCCTTTGAGATTGACACATCCTGCAAAAATATGTAGGAGAATAAATTGTTTATAGATTGTGGCAAATTTAAAGACTATTGGTCAAGAACTCTGTACAATTTAGAAGACATTTTAAAGGAATAAATACTGTAAAAATGTAGGTATAAAACAAGAAAGATAAAAACAGAAATGAGTAACATTCCTTGTGAGAGGAAGAGAACACATGATATAAAGTAGTGGAGCAATAAAAAGAAATCTTTAATTGGAGCACTGAGAGACACTAAATTTTCCTTTACACAAGTTTAGTGGAGACCAGTCACTTTTCAGTACATGCTCCTCAGGCTGTATTGGGACTAGAGGTGTGAATAAGGAACCAGCTAAAGTGTGGAATCGGTTTTTTAAAAATGTGAAAATGCTTAAGGTTGACATTTGTTAAAACCCATTCCACTAAAATGGTATAATTTTTAATAAATACACAAGAAACCAAAATGTTAAAAGATAAATTAATCTTCTCTTTTCAGATCTTTTGGAGCTGTGCTATTCTCACCCCTACTGTGACTCTTTCACTTGAAAATTATTCACAACAAAAGGACAAGTCTCTCATTTTTGTGGCCACAGGGAATAAGAGAGATGCTATTTAAATTGTAAAAGTCCTCTTAAAAATGCTTTCTTTGTAATAAAGACAATACTTAAATCTGAAGAAGAATTCCTTTTTACATTTGTTACTTAAAATACTGCACGGTTTCAATTGATCATCTTGATGACTTTCATTATTAAATATGGAATAAATTCCCCTTTGCTCCATTAGGCTATTTAACTTTAATTTTCATAATGTAATGCAGTAGGAAAGGTTAAGGGTTCCCCTCCTAAAACCCAAGTAGAAAATTTCATTCATCTTCTAGGCAAGAATGGCTATAACAAAAGATCAAGTTTCACAGGTGCTCAAGGAAATAGGTTCTAGGAGGCAGCAAAGGACCTAAGGCCCTTTGGAAAGGTTTTCCAGGAATTAAATGTTTTCCATTGTGACTGTTTATTTCCTTCTCCTTCCCCTTGCTAAATACTAACCCTCCAATCCATGAGGGGACATTTTTCCTTCTGGGTTGTAGGGGTGACAGAACTCTTCTCTTCTGTCTTGAAACATACCATGCACGAGTGGGGAGAGGTCATCAGAGAGTTGGTCCTATCTCTATCCCTAAAGCCACAATTTTTTTTTCTTAAAGTATGTTCAATAGAAAAAAAAAAGGGTTCTTTGTCACTGAAGAACTTCAGAGGTTCATGTAGAGCGGTAGTTCTCAAGCAACCGTGCAAGGGAATTACGAGCCGGGTTTGTTGAACAAATTGCTAAACCTCAATCCCAGAATTGCTGATTTGGTAGGAATGGGGTGTGGGAAGAGATTGCATTTCTAACAAGTTCCCAGGTAGCTCCTGCTGCTGGTCTGTGGAACACACTTTAAGAGCCACCTTAGAGTTCTAGTAGGTGAGCTGTGACTCACTTGTGTGCCTCAAATGAATTTCAAATGAACTGAAATAGGACCTAATTTTGAGGAGTAGCAAGTGGATCACAGAGTAGCCAGAGCCAAAAGTCTGTTGCCTGTGGCTGAGATGAGCCTTGTCTGTTTATCCCAGTGTGCCATATTAATATTATTATTTTCTAAATGTGCCATGACATGATAAAATTGGGGGTGCAATCAATTATAGAACCTTAGGTTTCCAATGATTTGATTCTATTGGGAAAAAACTCAGTAGGCACAACTTGTTGTCTTTGAAATACAATATTTAAAATGCTGTAATGAATCCTCCAATTATTCCCCAAACAGTTACACTTTGTAAGAAGAAGATAAAAGAATGAGAATATTTGTTGAGCAAATTTTCTGTGGCAGGTGCTTTGTGGCTAAGTATATATAACTATGTTATCACATTTAGTTCTCACCATAACTTATTGAGGTAGGTATTATTTTGTTCTTCTTCACCTAACTGGGATTTAAAATACATTGTAATTTTCTCAAGGTCACAGAGCTGGTAAGTGGAACCAGAGTTAAATCCAATTATTTCTGATTTGAGGTTCTAAGCTCTATCACATTGTCTCAGGGATGAAGCAAATGAAGGGACCCTTTCCTTACATCATCTGAAATGGAATCAGCTTCAGAAACAGTTAAGCCAAGTGGAGGTCATATGTACATTCTCAGTGAAGAGGCCATTAAGGAAAGTATTCCTTTATTGGCTTACCCAACTCAGATACTTTTAGCTTGCAGGGGATTATTTAGCTAGAAGTTTTGAGGATGTGGTTACCATGTCTCTTCATGAATGTGTGTGTATTTCCCTTTGATGTTTAGCTGCAGTTGACACCTGTAGTGTTTCATAATTTCTGGCTATAGCATATAGGCCCATATAGTTGATATGAAGTATGATGAACTGGACAGCTAAATGATTATAGGTGAATTTACTCAATACGGGTTTGAGTATCAAAGTTTTTGGGTGTTTTCCTACCTTCCACATCTCTTTGTGGAGACTATCCAGAGACCTTTGTCTAGAAACCCTCTCTGATGGCCACTGGGGCCAGCCTTCTCTGTGATTTAGACTCTTCCACCATTTCATGTCTGTACCTTTTTATACCACCTTAATTTCTAATTCACGAACAATCTTTACACTTAATTTGCATTTTTATTTTACGTGGGCCCCAATTAATCACTTGTAACATTAAAAGGGCTCATTAATATCTCTTATTGTGACTCCCCTCACATTTATTCCATTTGCTATTTCCCCATTTGTAATGGGGTGCCTAAACAGAGGTTTTAACTGATGATACATTAATTATTTCAGCAAGTCTTTTTTCCTTTTAATTTAAAATAAAAAGTCACCTACAAATATATTGAATGCATATACAGATTGATAAAAGTGCCTCTATTTTACAGAGAAAGCTAAGAGGTAACTGAAAAATCATCATACAAGCATTTTAGCAGACCATGACTAGGAATATACATTACCCAATTTTTTTCGGCCACATGTAATAGCTTTACACATTAAGGTACCCAAAATGAATGTGTACATTAACACTACACAAAAATATACTCACTCTACAGTACACACAAATAACATACAAACAAAATTATGGCAAGTAACCAATGTTTAGGTATTCTATCTTACTTAGAAATTATGTAGAATGACCTATTAGCTAACTCAATTTAATATTAAGATTTTAAGTTACCTAAGATCTTAGAAATTATTTGTAAGCTGAAATATTATATCATAATTACTGTTGATATAAAGTTTGTCACAATGATTCAAATTAGTTTTACACAAATTTGTATTTTTTAGAAGCTTAAATACGATGTTGGAGTCATGTTATGAAGTTCATATTAGCTAGTTTCTTCATTAAGAGAAATTTAACTCATAAAAATAAAAAATAAATTTCTGTTTAATTCTGGTAAATTAGAGAAGAGACATAGCTCTTAAAAAAATGTAAACATGTTACATGTAAATCCATGTAATCAAACCTTAGTAATGTGATCTTGGATTCTTAAAATATTCCTGAGCTAGCAGCTTCTGTAAGAGGAATTTTTTCTTACATTCTTAGCATATTCAACTTATTAGAAATTCAGTTTCCTTATTGTATTGAGAGTTATGGGAATATTAGAGATACTTGCTTAGACCGTGTTGATAGCTATCTCTATAAACTAATTAGAATGGCACTCACTTAAGAGACATTATAATTTAAATGATTAACTCTACTCTCCGGAGAGAGAAAAACATTTTGTATTTATATAACAAGAGGTCAAGATTTACCTCAATTACAGATACACAGTCAGACATAGAGGCACATAGCGAGCTCAGTAGCTAAGTTGTACAACTTCAGCTACGGGTCAAAGGTAAACAGAGAAAAACAAAACAAAACAAAAATCCCTGGCTCAGATCTCAAAGCATTTTCTTCTTCTTAGAGGGTGTGAATTCCTAATTGACTTGTGCTCACAAGTAGACATACAGACAAGCAGACAAATATAACTAACAAATCAGATTTTCTCTTATCTTTCATCCAACTTGGGTGCTTGGGATAACAGCAATCCACCTAAGAAAATGCTCTCATCAGTTGAGATAATTCACCAAGAGTTAGACCATAAACCAAATTCTCAATCATTGCTGCCATGAATGGGGAATATCTTCTTAGTTGTCTACATACCAGTAAAAAAATAAAACACAAAATCAGTAGAGAGGAAAGAAAAATCCTAGAGAAACTGTTGAAACAAACATCCCAGAGAAATTATCAGCAAAGATAAGCTTCTATTGCCCCTGGGATTCACTGTAGAAGCCAAGAAAAGATGTGCTTGGGTTTAAATAGCCCATGGAGCATGCTTCTCTGGCAGCACAGTTTACATGACTCTGTCGTGTCAGTCCAGTTGGGAATCCCAGTGTGTGACCTGCAATAGTGCTAAAGAGTAATTATCGAAAAGGTAAAAACATGACATTGATAGGCATAAGATTTAAACACATGTCAAATATTGTATTTAACTCAATTAATGATGGGATCAATAAGATGTAATGAACAAAGTACATTTACATTGCTGTGAACATAAATCACTTGCATTCCTATGGAAAGAGAAACTTGTTTTACCATCTAAGTTAACTTCTATCTCTACAGAATCAGTTAAAGACAATCAAAGGTGTACATCTGTATAGAATCCAAAAATCCCCAGAGAGTTTACTAGACCCTGTCCAGCATTCCACTGAAAGGACACTCAGTAATCCTCTCTCGCCCTTTTCCAATTCTATGTCAATTTCTTCTGACACTGGGAAATATTAGCAAACAAAACTTACAGAAATTTATACCTTTGTGGAGGTTGCGATTTTGTTGGGAAAAATAGACAATACACAGTAAAACTAATGAATAAAGGTATAGAAAGTGTTAAATGCTATGGAAAAAGGAAAAAAGAGAGCAGGGAAAATGAGATTGGAGTTCTGGGTTGTGGAGGGCAGGGTGGAGTATTAGCATGGTCCAGGTGAAGTCCCAGAGAAGGTGATATTTGAACAATGACCCAAAGGGGATGAGGGAGTTAGTAAAAAAATACATTGGACAAGGGCGTTCTGGATGGAGATAGTAATTAAAACAGAGTCCCTAATATGTGACTTGTTCAAAGGACAGTGAAAAGGCTAGTGTGGCAGGAATGGGGTAAGTGAGGTGGAGAGGAGGTGATGAAGTCAGGGAAGAAAAGGGCAGCCAGATCATGTGAGGCCTCGTGGACCATTTCAAGGTCTTGGCTTTTATTCTGAGTATTCTACTTTTAGGGTTTTAAGCAGAAGGGTGATGTGATCTGACATATGTTTTAAAAGGATTACTCTGGATGTTGTGATGAAAATAACAGATGGTAGGAAGGTGAAAGTAGAAGCAGATAGTCTTACTGGGAAGTTATTGAAGTAAGCCAGGTGAGAGATTAGGGTGGCCTAGGCCAGAATGCTAGCAATGATGGTCATGAGAAATGGCAGACTCTGGATATACTTTAAAGGTACAGCCCAGAAGATTTGCTGATAGCTTGAATTTTCATATGAGAAAAAGAAAGTAGTCAAAGATGACTGTAAGATTTTGGCCTGAGTATATGGAAAGATGGAGTTGCCATCCATTGAGATAGGGGAAAGCTGCAGGTAGATAAGATTTACACATTGTGGAGTATTATAAAAATAGCCAGAGATTGTTTATCCTTTTGCATAAATTTCCTTGCAATGTGACACTGCATCAAGAGATAGAGTCTCTTTCCTCATCCCTTGAGGATTGAGGTATCCTGGCTGACAGACTGCCAGTCTCCAGGCATGTTTGAGAACTCAGCTGACCACAGATGCATGAGATCATCCAGCTGCCCAATATCCAGGGAGGTGTCTGAGAGAGCTCAGCGGAGATCAGGAAAGCCAGCTTAGACCAGAAGAGCTACCCAGCTGACATAGAGAATGATGACATCATGAGTTTAAGTCACTGAGAACCTTAAAACCAATTTATTTTCTCACAGTTCTGTTGACTAGCAGACCGACATCAAGGTGTTGGCAGGGCAGTGCTCCTCCAGAGGGCGCTAGGGAACAATCCTGCCTTACCTCTTTCTAGCTCCCAGTGGCTCCTGACAGTTCTTGGCATTCCTTGTCTTGTAACAGCTTCGCTCTAATCTCGGCCCCCATCTTCTTCATGTGTCTCTGTGTCTTCAGATGATCTTCTTATAAGGATACCAGTTATTTGATTCATGGCCCCCCGATCCAGTTTGACCTCATTTTAACATTTGCAAAGATGTATGGTATTTCCAAATAAGGTCACACTCACAGGTACTGGGAGTTAGGACTTCAGTATTACTTTTTAAGGACACAATTCTACCCACAACAAGTGGTGCTTGTTTTAAGCCAGTATGTTTTAGGGCATTTTATTATATAGCAAACTCTAACTAATAAAGGGAGGAAAAAAGATGACCCCTTCTGAAGAATTTTGCTATACCACAGAGCAGAAAAGCAGGATAATAGCTGGTGGCAAGAAAGGGGATAAATAAAAGTTTTTTAAAGATGTAAGAAATAATAGAATGATATTTGTAAAAGCCAGTATGCTTTGGGGTATTTGTTATATAGCAAACTCTAATAAAGGAAAATAAAGAATTCAAGTTTGGACATGTTAAACTTAACGTTATCTCTTTGTCTGGCCTTACTTTCATTTATAGATTTTTTCCATATTTCACTGAGAAAAGAAAGGGAATCAGAGGAGAATTTTCACCAGCCTCTTACATCCAATTTACCTTTCTGTTTGCATTGATTTTATACACTTTGTCTTCCCATCAGGTACTGTAGGTGAAGTATTTGTGTTCCAGTCTAAGGCCAACCTCATTGTTTATGCACCTCTTGCCTATGTAAGGACTGCACTTCAATCTTTGACCCTTTTTCTTCTCTATAATTATTTATTCCCTCTCAATTAGACAGTCCCATCAGCATACAAATATGCAATTACAAACACCATGCTATTATTTCTTACATCTTTAAAAAACTTTTCTTTATCCCCTTTCTTGCCATGAGGTATTGTCCTGTTTTTCTGCTGTGTGGTATAGCAAAATTCTTCAAAGGGGGTCATCTGTTTTCTCCCAAGTTTTCTTATGAGTCCATTCCAGTCATGCTTTTGCCCTCTTGGCACACACATGCCACTTCACTGAAACTTTCTCAAGATCATTGCTAACCTCTACGTCACTAGTGATTATATCTCAGTTCTTACATTACGTGGCTTAGCATCAGCCTTTGGCATGGTTGATTTCGTTCTCTCATCCTTAAAAAACTTGCTTTACTTGGTTTCCAGAGTACCACATGACTTCCATGTTTGCTCCTCTGCTAGTTTTGCAGAAGTCAAGAACCCTTTTGGTCTGTACTGTGTAAAAGTTTAAAGTCACTTCCTGACTGTATTAGAAAATATAATATTTTACTTCCCCATGTCTGACTGATTTTTTCACTGTTCCTTGTCCATGTACTAGTTGATAGGATTGTGATCCGTTTATATCTCTTCTATGCAATTGGGAAGATAGCAGTATTTAATTGAGGCTACTTTTGAGGATCCAATGTTGTATACATCTAACATTCTTAGGATTATGCCTGTATTATATGCCCACAATAAATATTAGCTGTTATCTATTATCTGTAGGCAAGTGGAATTCTTAATACTGAACCCACAAATCAGACAGATATATTACCCCAGTCATGAACAGGTTGAATGATCACATGACTCTTCTGTGGAAGGGACTTTTCTTCAAGCCAAAGCTGTGTTTTCAACTGGGGGAAATTTCCTTTCTAGAATTTACACTTACAAAAGTGAGTGGGCTGTTTTGGCTGTCCCAGTAATTAGGAAGTACTTCTGGCATTTAGTGTGTGAGAGCAGGGTTTAAAGTCCTGTAATGCTTGAAGAGTTATGCCTCTCAAAATGTCAAACATGTCCACATTAAGGAATGTTGTACTAGACCTGATACATGGTCGAGAGTAATTGAGATGTCATACTTTCTGTACTCAGGCAACTATCAAAGCAATGGCAGGAGGGAGGGACTGGGGCATGATGTGTAGTCCCAGTTTCATCACATCAGTAATAAGCTAAAGTACTTCTTAGGAGGGATTGAGGAGTGTTACATTAATGGAGTTCCCTCCACATAGAAAGAGTTGGGAATGGGAAATGAGATTCTTCATGTTAAAAATTGATTGAATGTGTCTTTATATTCAAGCAGACATTTGGCTATGTTTATATTCTTGGGTTATAAGTTTTATAATTGCTCCACTGCTTGGTAAATGTTGAATGTTACTGTAGAGATGTTTGCATGCAGACTAATTTTTTTCTTCTTCAATGAACGACTTAATCTCTTCCTCCCTGTATTCCCAATATATTTCTTTGTTGTTTTTGACTTTTTGGAGCTTTACAAAGCTGTATATTGATGTTGATTGCTCTGACTTTATTTTTTGCCTGGAGTATGGCCTGTCTTATGATGTATAGATTCAGAGCTCTTCTATTTTTTTCTTGCATTGTATCTCTTACTAATGACAGTGTTTCATTATTCTGTTTTTGAATTTATGTTTATGTGGGTTCTTTTTAGCTGTATTTTAGATATAGCTACAGGAAAAATTTCTATTTCTGTCCTTGTTTTCCTTGTTAATTTTGGGGATTTCTAAGAATGGAAAGGAAAATTCTGTCAATATGCAACCATATTCTAACTGGGTGATTCTATACATTATTTTAAAGCCATGTTTCAAATTCAAAGCATACAAGGAAACAGAGATAATCAATTTTGAATTCAATTTTGTTGTTTTGGATTTTCTTACTACAAAGTTATGCTTCTTCAAGAGTAATATGTTGAGTTAAAATGAAATGAAATATTTTAACATTTCTGCATCCGTCAAGGAGATAGAATGTTTTTACACAAATTAAAGTATATAGTAACCATGATGTGGCAAAAAAAACCAAACAAACAATAATAATAAAAATTTGGTATATAGATTGTGTTGGAGTGATCTTGTATAACAGTGGTTCCCAGACGTGACTGCATGTCAAAAGAAGTAAAAAAGATTAAAATATATATATATAAATATATGGGAGCCATGTTGGAAGTTCTGAGTTTGTAAGTCTGGGTGGGGTTTAGAAATTTGTATTTTCAAAAAGTGAAGGTCAGGGGCTCATGCCTGTAATCCTAGCACTCTGGGTGGCTGAGATGGGAGAATCAGTTGAGCCCAGCAGTTTGAGATCAGCTTAGGCAACATATTGGTACTTTGTTTCTACAAAAAATTAAAAAATTAACTGGGCATGGTGGCTAAGGTAGGAAGATTGCTTGAGCCCAGGAAGTCAAAGCTGCAGTGAGCTGAAATTGTGCCACTGTACTCCAGCCAGGGTGACAGAGTAAGACCCTTTCTCAAAATAAAATAAAATAAAATAAAATAAAATAAAATAAAATAAAATAAAATAAAAATCTCAGATAATTCTATTGTGCTAAAAGGTGTTCAAAAATGCTGTTTCATTAGCAGATATTAGAAATGCTCCCCAGATATAATTGTTCTTTGAGAGAGGTTTTTCACTCTTGCACCAGCAGAAATAGTGGAGAGTGCAATGAGGATACATTCTGGGAAGAGAAACATTTTTTAGATTTGCTTATAAATCTTTGTGTGTGTGTGTTGGAAAGTCTATGCCATTGGTGGACTGCAAGGCAGTTGAAATTTTCCTTGTAATTATCTATCACAGCTGTGCTCTGTGCTGTGACATAATTTCAGTTGCCAGAGACAGAAACCCAATGTGTGGGTTGGAACAGAAAAATGAGCAACAGCATTTTGAAGGAAAATATGTATAAAATAAAATGTATTTTTTTTTTAAAAGCAATGAAATGTAGTTATTTGAAACACATAAGATAGCATGAATAATTTTCCTCTATAGTATTTTCTAATTGGATCTGATTGATGAAATTAGTTTTTTGGTCTCTATGTTCCATTCTAATAAATCGGGGTAAAATGTTCTAATGTGAATGTTTTCTTTTTATCTCTAAGAGACCATAAAAAGGGTTCACTTTATTGCAAAGTGCACCTAAAAGATAATTGTGTCACTTTGTACTTTGGGTAAATTGTTCATAAAATGACTTAAAACTGCTTTTAGTGATAAATGCTTATATCTGATGATGCAAGAAAATGGGACATTGTAAGTAGAAAACACATGGATTAATATGAAATCTTAAAGTTTTTTCTTACATCTGTCATATTATAAAGTGATTTAGTTCTTTAAATGTTGCTTATAAAACATATATATTGTAATTTTGCTATAATGCTTTTCACAAACACAAAGCAGTTCTTTTTTTTTTTTTTCTACAGACTTGACCTTACTTCTTATAGAACTCTATGGAAATCTAATTATGCCTCATATGTTAAACACTTTCTTTTATTTGCTTAAGCAGTAAGGAAATACAGCTTTAAAATGTCTTTTTGGAATGTTACGATAAGCATAATTGAAGAGAAGCCTCTGGAGGCAGGGAGTTATTGAACATTTTCTGGGTGATTTTTTGTTTTAAACTACGGTTTCTGAACCTCTGAGCATGGACTTGACACTAGACATTTAATTATAATATTTTTGACTGTAAACTAAACTGAAGAATAATTATGCTCTTTCTGGTTAAGAAAACTATAATTGTGAAAATCATAACTGTGTAGGTGATTTCTTAAATTTCTATTTATTTTATCTCAGGGTAAAGAAAGAGCAGCATCAGCCTACTTGTTTTGGTAGGAATATATTCCAAAATATTGTTGTAATTGAGAGAAATTAGAATTATATTGCCTGTGTATTAAGTTTTAGAGATTAATATATTTTAGTCTGGAAGGTATTCTAGATTAGGGGTAACTTTATCCCACAGAGACCTGTCTGGAAAAACGTTCTGTTTTTCTAAACATGTATCTTATCTTTTTTTTTTTTTTTGAGATGGAGTCTTGCTTTGTCGCCCAGGCTGGAGTGCAGTGGCGTGATCTCAGCTCACCGCAACCTCTACCTTCCAGGTTCAAGCAATTCTCATGCCTCAGGCTGCTGGGTAGCTGGGACTGCAGGAATGTGCCACCATGCCCGGCTAACTTTTTGTATTTTTAGTAGAGACGGGGTTCACCGTGTTAGCCAGGATGGTTGTCATCTCCTGACCTCGTGATCCGCCAACCTTGGCCTCCCAGAGTTCTGGTATTACAGGCGTGAGCCACTGTGACCTGCCCTAAACATGTATCTTTAAGAAAGAAAGAGTGTCTTTTTCCTCTAGTGTCCCTTGTCTCCTGATTCCTATGAGTATGTCAGTTGTACTTAACCTGAGTCTAAGAGTCACAAAATCTGGAAACTTACCTCCTGCAGTGTCTCTTTTATCTACCTTTGACATGTGTTCCCTCCCAAGCTCTGCTTTTGTCTGCTCTCCAGAGTTTAGGTAGTGGCTTTTTGTATTATGTATGGCTTTTATAGTTTCATCCTTCATTAGGATCTTGGTCCATTCATCACCATTTAAACATTTCTTCATCTTTCTTGAAATCTTCATTCTTATCTAATTTGCATAAGTTGGAATACCTTCTTGTGTAATTTCCTCAGAAAGGACACTTGGTGACATGTTTTCTTTTTATGTTGGTTTGTCTCGGTTCAGAAAAAACTCTTCAGTCCTGTTTTTGATAAATTGCATCTTTTCTAATCATTCCTACTGATTATTTTTAGAAAAAACAAGACTTTTTAGTTTAAATTTCTATTTTTTCTTCTTTTTGCTTTCATCCTTTTCATTTATTTCTTAACCTTTTTCCTCTGCATTCTGTGAGATCATTTTAAGCTTACACTTCTCATCACTTATTCTGTTTTCCTCAGTATCAATTCTGTAGTTTTAAAATTACCACTAAAGTAATATTTTATTTCTATTTGTTTCCTCTTCCTATTCCTTTAAAAAACTAACATTTACATTTTATCCTTTTACACCCTTTTAGCCATATTTACTCTTAATTTCATTTTGCTTTCCCTATTCAGATTTTGGTTTCTTTTTCATAGAATTTGTGACTTTTCAATTGTTTATAAAAGTGGAATTATATTAAACATTTTCCTTCAATTCCTATTTGTAACTATCTTTAAAGGAATGCTTCTTTTTTTCTTTTTAAATATGTTGTACTCCTATACTTGTTTTTTAGTATATGTGCTTAAGCCCATTCTATTTTTTCTGCTTCTATTCTTTCTTAAAATAATAGAAAATGTCATTTATAGAGTACCAGCTTCAGCTTAGACACAGTAATGGATATTTCCATGAGTTAATTATCAGCATTTCCATTTAATAAGTGAGAAAGCTGAGGCTTAGAGTGGAGAGGCTAGAATTAAAACTCATGTCTACGTGGACTGAAAGACTGTGCTTTCTCCATGATCCCTGGAATGAGTGTTCTTTCATAAAGGATACTTACAACGAGTCAAAATGCTTGGATCACACTTAGCTAACTTGATGCTAGTTGAATTCCATATAAATTTCCCAAAGAAACCAAGTGACTGTGCAATTATGAGTCTAATTCCTAGTATTCAGCAGTCTTCTGTTTTTGCTGGACTGACTGAAATGTAGGATGTTCTTTTACCACTTCTACTTAAACGAAAATTAGCACCAGGAGCCACTGCAAAAACTGTATAGTTACCTAGGCTCTTTACTTGTCTCTTCTTGAAGCACTTTACTAGTGGGATCTATATTACCCCAGAGGCAAATAATAACAGCTACCTTTTCTGTTTTTTAAGTTGTTGTTTATTACAGTTGGAATTGAGATCTGATCTGTTTCTACAGAAATATAAACTGAAGGGAGCACTAAGGAGCATAACTCTGGCTGCTTCAAAATGCAATGTCCATTCCACATGGAGTGACTGCTCATTTTTACTTAGCTTATACAGCCCCTGCATTTTCGAGTGAGTGGCTGACAAAGTATCTTCTTAGGATAGGCAGTTTATTGTTTCTAGTTAGCAAAGTATTCATGAGTCATAAATTGTATTCCTCAATAAGTTTGATCAGTGATATAGGTAAAGTATAGTTATGAAAAAGGTCTCCTGGTTGATAGCAATAAGTTGACTAGCAATGTTAATTTCTGAATTTGTTTTCATTTAATCTCTCTATTTCTTTCTCCTTTTGTGTGGTGTGGTGGTGGTGGTGGTGGTGTGTGTGTGTGTGTTTGTGTGTGTGTTTAATAGATAGAAAGGTTGCATCAAGGATGAAAGGTACTTTTTTTTTTCTTTCCTAATATAAGGTTTTGCTATTGCCCAGGCTGGAGTGCAATGGCACGATCATAGCTCAATGGCTCACTGCAGCCTTGACCTTAGATTCGTCCTTTTTGTTGTGTTTATTTTTTCTATTACCTTCACCCTAATCTAGGCCCTCATTATCTTAAGGGCCACATAACTTTATTTTTTGCCTCTGATATCTTTTCTTCTTTATCAGCCATGCATCCTAACACCCTTCTGTCTAATCTACCATGAATCTTACCACTACTTTCTCCTCCAACACCCAATCCCTGAAGCACTCTTATATCATCCTCATATACAAGTGTCTATGGTTAATGTGCATTGGTTACAGCAACATGCACCAGGTAGTCTTCTTAGACCTAACTAAACATTCAGACTTACTTAGACTTAGACTATCAAAGGCTGTGTTAATACCAGCCTACTCAAAAGGAGTAGGAAGGCACGAAGATTGCCACATGGCAGCATCAGGTCTTTCTTTTTCCCCCACCCCCGCTTCTTTTGTTTTAGAGACAAAACCTCACTATGTTGCCCAGGCTGGTCTTGAACTCCTGGGCTCAAGGGATTCTC
Source organism: Cebus imitator (assembly GCF_001604975.1). NCBI lineage: Eukaryota > Metazoa > Chordata > Mammalia > Primates > Cebidae > Cebus > Cebus imitator. The sequence goes on from NW_016107413.1 coordinate 4,006,716, forward strand.
CTGGCTGAGCCTCTGTAGTAGCTGGGATTACAGACATGCACCACCATGCCCAGCTGGGTCTTTCTTTCCTGAGGGAGTTACTATAGCAGTCCAATAGCTAAGAGGCAAGAGAACTATCTGGCTTAGAAGTCTTCAGTTCTACACTGCCTTTCAACAACTCTCAGGCATAGTTTCCAAGGTTCCTGCGAGGACATGCCTGTTACAAGAGCCACAACATTTAGGGAAGTTGAAAGTATGGCATCCACATCAGTTCTTTATAGTTTATAGTTCTTCATCATTCAGGGTCATTTTTACTATAAGCAATGTTATGAGGCAATACAATTAATATTCTATCCTTATTGGGTTATCAGGAGAAAAGAAATAGCAACTCAATTGATGATTAGCATCTCAAGCAGAAGGGGAAATAATTTTGTTAACTCTTTGTCTGCAAATTACAATTAAGGTGGAACTTTTTGATTCATTATTGAAGCCTTTAATGCTCTGCCCTCCCTGCCCCATTTATTCAAACCTCTTTCCCAGTGATCCCCAGATAGCCTCCTCTGACTGTCACATAACATAGTAAGATCCTAAAATACTTTCTTCATCGTATTCTGAAACTCAGAGTCTGGTGTGATTCCAGGCAAGAAATAGCTACAAAATAGAGTATCAAAGTTATAAGAGATATTCTAAATTGATGGCTTGATACTGATGTAAACGAAACGTAGAAGAAAACAGAATTCCCCTTTGACTTGTTGATGGATTCAGAGAGCACCATTGCAGAACTTTTTTGTGGGTAAAAAAACTCACAGCTCAAAGTTAAAAAAAATCACCTTCAACCAAAACATCTAACAGTAGAAATCTTACAGAAAAAGCACAGTGATAACATAAAAATCAAAGTTGAACCATAAAATTGTTTAGGTTTCAGAACTGCAGGAAAGACTTATTTCCCAAAGTAGAAGCAGGGAGCAGTGAGGCCAAACAGAGAACATGGAATATGAGGTGTTAGGAGACAGGAGACTAAGAAAGAGGTTCAGGCTGTCTGGTTGATGACTCCTAGCAAGTGAATTAACTTTTCTGTGCCTTAGCACATGTCCATGAATATACATAGTGATAGTTTCCCATTATTTACCAGAAGTAATAAAAGTTAGGATTAATGAGGTGGTACTGTGAAATGTCTCAAGTTATATAGAAGAGAAATTCAACAGAAATGTCTGGTGTTTTAATATTTTCCACTGGATATCAGAGGGTAGAGCAAGAAGAAGATGATTTACAATAAAGCTGCTTTTAATTATGACTACGTAGGCCAATTAGAACAGACAGTAACAATTTTTCATGAATTTGGCCAATATAAATAGGCAATTAAATTAACTCAGGGAAACCTGTATTATTTCATTCTTCAGTAGAATAATTTTGGATATAAGTGATTCTTGTAGTTGCTCCCCCGCTTTCTACATATTTTTGTGTGAAAGAATCATGAGCAAATACTCAGTCCCTTTTTTAGGCAAAAGACTAAGCATTTAAAAATTACATTTTGTACAAACAATACTGGACAAAACCTATTTCATAATAAATAACAGAATAGAAAATTTCGTGAGCTGCACATCTGATACTTGTGTTGCCAAGGTAAACTCCAAATCAGATGGACAAGTTGAAAGACATGTGCTCCCTAAACAAATGTCCAACCTAAAATATACTCCAAGTTAAAAGGTGCATTTTAAATATGCACTTGATACATTATCATGTGTGTTTTTGAATGGAAGTTAGGAACTGATAACCCTCCTTTCTAAAATAAATATATATTTTTCCATTAATAAAAGCATAGGAAAGAGTGATACTTTATATAGTGTTTAACACTTATCAGCTATAGTCCAAGGAAGTAATAAGTCCAGCTTTCTTTCTGAGGAAACTTGGAATCCTGTGATTCTCTCTCTTGCTCACATCAGCCTTAGTAAGTAAAAGTAATAGAGTAGACAGGAGTGCTTCCCAGGCTGCATTTAGTTAGACTGTGTAATTTATTACTAAAGGAGGTCATCAAGCCAGTTATAACAGCCGGATTCAAAATGAGGTTGGGAGAATTTTATAGCCAATAACATTTATATAGTCAAGTAAGTGACTTAAGAGTTTTATGTTTTAAGTCATAAGATCATACTTCAGTTCATAAAATATTAAACCATAGAGTTAGAAAGAACTTTTTTATTGCAAAATATCCTTGGAGACCTTTGATAGAGATCACTTTTGGTGGCTTGTGATAGACAAAAATGACCTAACAACAGCAAAATAGGAATGGTATTTGATGGCATGTCCAGTATTTATATAACACCACAACCAAACACAACAAGGAAAATGTTCAGCAGAATTTCAACTTCTGCCTGACTCTGTTGAAATAGTGACAAAATAGCTGATTGAAAAAGATAAAAATTTAGTTGAACAAATTATTGATATTATGGAGACATAACAATCTTGCTTTTTGTTGATTTCAGCTTAAAAAATAGGAGTTCAAGTAAACTTGCTTGGATTTACATATAACCTAAATGCGTCCAAATAGTAACAAATTGATTTAATTTTTAATAATTAAAAATTTATTGGTGGAGCGGGAGGCATTCAGATACAACTTTTTAATTAGGATTTTTTCATGGTCCTTCGCCTAATTAGACCTATAATGCAATGGTTTCTTACTCAGAGTAAGTGGATTAACCAGGAATTCAAGAATTTTAATTCCACTGCAATACCATTTAGTTCTCAGAACTCCTTATTTTTACGGAAGGGTAACATATTTTCCAGGCTCAGAGTCTGTGAAAATTAAAGTGTTGCTCTTGAAGCAGGAAAGCTTTTATCTTGACATTAACATTCAAAAGTCTTGCTTTTTAGTTGTACTTTAGATATAAAAAAGTTGTGGACCAAAATTTGTAATGTGTGAAACTGTATAATGTATGTTAGTTTGATCTTATGATATATACCAATAGTCTGTGATCTACACTTACGAAGGAGCAGTAGACTTGGAATAATTCTTTTGAGTTTCTTTCATGTTTAGGTCCTGCTCTCCATTTGGAGTATGGAGGCTTTTAAGCAGAGGCATGAGGCTGATTCTTCGTAATATTTTCTACATTCGCTTTTTATATGTTACCTATATTGCTTATTTTCTGAGATCAGCTCTCAAGTATGTAAATATGTGATCTGCTGACTTGATTTAATGCTGGGCAGGAATAGAGATGATGATAGTAGAAACGCAGAGCTTTAAAACTGGTGTTTGAACTTACAGAGTGTAGGAAGGTAGTTACCTTAGGCTAGGAGGAGAAGGGAGAAGAAGATATTGGTCAAAGGCTACAACATTTCAGTTAGACGAGAGGAATAAATTTCAGAGATCTATTATATATCATGGTAACTATAGTTAATAACAGTGTATTGTAAATGTGTCCTCTATGATCAGGAACAAGACAAAGATGCCCACACTTCTCATGTCTATTCAACATAGTTCTGGGAGTCCTACTCAGAGCAATTAGAGAAAAAAAAAAGCAAGAGAGAAAAAAAAAAGAAGGCATGCAAATTAGAAAAGAAGAAGTTAAATTGTCACTATATACAATGTATTGTATAATTTACAATTTCTATGTATATATAGAAAGCACCAAAGACTCCACCAAAAAACTCTTAGAATTAATAAATAAATTTAGTAAAGTTTAAGAATACAAAAGCAATGTACCAAAATTAGTAGCATTTCTATACAGTAACCATGAGCTATCTGAAAAAGAAATTAAGAAAACAATTCCATTTACAGTAGCTACAAAATAACAAAATACTTATTCTAAACCAATGCATAACCTATATTTATATTCCAAATTAAAAATGCATTCAAAAAGTACACTTGATACGTTATAGCATGTGCTTTTGAATGAAAGTAATGAACATCCAATAAGAACTGACAACCTCCTTTTTAAAATAAAGAGTTTTTTCAATTAATAAAAGCATAGTGAAGAGTGATATTTTATATGGTGTTCAACAATTATCAGCTATAGCCACAAGGTTAAATTTTATCCAAGAAAAATATAAACATTGATGAAAGAAATTGAAGAAGGCACAAATAAATAGAAATATATCTCATGTTAATGAATTGAAATAATCAATACTGTTAAAATGTCCATAATTTCACAGAAATGGAAAAAACAGCCCTAAAATTCATGTAGATCTACCAAAGACCACAAATATTAAAGGCAATCTTGGTGCAAAAAGAATAAAGCTGGAGGTATCAGACTGTCTGACTTTAAAATATACTACAAAATTATAGTAACCAGAACAGCATGGTACTTGCATAAAAACAGACATGTAGACTGATGGAACAGAATATAGAACCAAGAAATAAAACTATGCATTGGTCAGTTTGTATTTGACAAAGAACACAGAATGGAGAAAGGACAGTCTCTTCAATAAATGGTGTTGGGACAACTGGATATACATATGCAGGAGAATGAAATTAGACTCTTATTTCACACCCTATAGAAAAATCAACCCCAAATGAATTAAAAAGTTAAATATAAGACATGAAAGTGTAAAACTTCTAGAAGAAATCATAGAAGAAAAGCTCTATGACATTGGCTTGGCAATGATTTTTTTTTGATTTGATGCCAAAAGCACAGGTAACAAAAACAAAAATAGGCAAGTGGAATTACATCAAATTAAAATGCTTGTGCACAGCAAAGGAAACAATCAACAGAGTGAAGAGACAAGTTATGAAATGAGAAAAAGTATTAGCAAATGATACACCTGGTAAGGGGCTAATATCCAAAATGTTTAAGGAATTTAAACAACTCAATAGCAAGAAAGCAAATAACCCAATTAAAAACTGGACAAAGGACTGGATAGACATTTCCCAAATAAGATGTACAAATGGCTGACAAGTGTATGAAAAGATGCTTGATATTACTGATCATTAGGGAAATGCATATTAAAACCACAATGATACCCTACTTCACATCAGTTAAAATGGCTATGATTAAAAAAGAAAAAAGCCGGGTGCGGTGGCTTAAGCCTATAATCCCAGCACTTTGGGAGGCTGAGGTGGGCAGATCACAAGGTCAGGAGTTCAAAACCACCCTGATCAACATGGTGAAACCCTGTTTCTACTAAAAATACAAAAATTAGCCAGGCTTGGTGGCATGCGCCTGTAATCCCAGCTACTCAGGAGGCTGAGGCAGGAGAATCACTTGAACCTGGGAGGAGGAGGCTGCAGTGAGCCAAGATTGTGCCACTGCATTCCAGCCTAGGCGACAAAGCAAGACTCCATCTCAAAACAACAACAACAAAAACCGTAACAAGTGTTGGTCAGGATGTGTAGAAAATGGAATCCTTGCATACTGTTGGTGGGAATGTAAATTAGTATAGCCGTTATGAAACCTAGAATGGAATTTCCTCAAAAGATTAAAAATAGAATTATCATATGATCCAGCGATCCCACTACTGGGTATATATTTAAAGGATATGATATCAGCATGTCAAACAGATGTCTACACTCCTATGTTCATTAAAGCATTCTTCATAGTAGCCAAAGTTTGGAATCAATCTAAATGTCCATCAGTGGATATGTGGATAAAGAACATGTAGTATGTACACAATGGAATATTATTCAGATTAAAAAAATAAGGAAATTCTGTTATTTGCAACCATGTGGATAAAGCTGGAGGACATTGCATTAAATGAAATAAGCAAGGCAGTGTAAGACAAATAACTGCGTGATCTCAGTTATATGTGGCATCTCAAAAAGTTGGCATCTCAAAAAGTTGGAATCTCAAAAAGTTGAACTCATAGAAATAGAAAATAAAATGGTTGTTACCAGGGCTGGGCAGGGGAGAGGAGCAGGTGGGGGTTTGAAGTGATGTCAGTCAAAGCCTACAAAATTTCAGTTAGATAGGAGAAATAAGCTCAAGAGATCTATAGTATAACATGGTGACTGTGCTTAATAACAATGTATTATATTCTTGGAAATTGCTAAAAGAATAGATTTTAAGTCTCTCCTTCCACAAAAAGGAAAAGTAAAGAAAAACTGAAAGCTAGCCATCATATACCTTTCTCTTGCCTTAGGTGTTAATTTACTTATCATAACAGAGATTGTAGTTAATTTTGAACCTTTTATAGGAACTCTTTGTACTTCCGCTCACATGTGACCAATTATTTCCGAAAGTGGGCAGGAAATTTGAAAATATGACCAGCTGAGTTATAATGACCAGATCTTGAAGTAGCCTTTAGGCATGTGAAGTTTATTGACCACATCCGCTAGATCTTTAGAGGTAATAGGTTCAGTCAATCTAAGCAACAGCTTGTCATGAGCACAAAGAATAGAGTGATGCTTTTAAACTGTACTGTGCATACAAATCACCTAGGAATCTTATTAAAATGTAGATATTCTGCTTCATAGGTCTAGAATGAACACTGAAACTCTGAATTTCTTTTTTTTTCTTTTTCCGAGATAGGGTCTAGCTCTGTTGCCCAGCCTGGTGTGCAGTGGCATGATCGTGGCTCACTGTAGCCTCCATCTCCCCAGCTCAAGCAATCCTCTCATCTCAGCCTTTCCAGTAGCTAGGACCACAGGGTGCAAATTTTTGTATTTTTTGGTAGAGACTGGGTTTCACCATGTTGCCAAGTAAAGTCTTGAATTCCTGGTCTCAAGCTATGTACTTGCCTCTGCCTCCCAAAGTGATGGGGTTACAGGTGTGAGCCATTGTGCCTGACCAAAACTCTGAATTTCTAACAAGTTTTCAGATGTGGGTAGAGCTTCTAGTTTGGGCTTAAGATCGAATAGAAAAAAGCTAGCTAACTGTCTGAACTTTGCATCTGATTCTCCCTTCTTGGCTTTTTCGGCCTCATCCTCTCTCTGACTGATTTCCAGCCCCGCAACAGCTGGATGTGCAGGCATTCTTTCGGTCTTCTTAGTACTGTGCCAAAGATCGTATGTGCTGATATTGAGAATCCATACCCTGCAGCACTTAAAGTAAAAGACTTACTAGTCTTAGAGCTGTCATTTTCTTCCCCGAGCTATGTGAATAGTAGCCTCAATATCTTTTATTTGTCTTTGTATACATAGATCCAGAATTATGTTTGTCTCATTCTATGATTATTTTGTGAAGTAATATCAGAATTTAGAGCCTTTTATAAAGTAGATGACTGAATCTATGTTGAAAATATGGTTTACTCAAACAGTTATAGTTTAATTTAGAGATAAAAAGGAATCATTTGATTTAAAATGGATATTATTGGGAATATGGACGATATCATTGAAAGTTACTATTGAGTGGAAGTTTACGATTTCAGGGAAATGTCAATCACATCTAAACATACTTGTAAAGGAGAAAAAAAACCACCCTGGAAAATCATTCTAACCACAAGGTGGCAGTATAATATACATAAAAAGGAATTTCAAATGAAATATGATTTCAGCCAAATCTCTGAGGAAATGATTGTCAAAATAAATAGCATTTCCTAATGCAGTGGTATGCAGAAATGCCTCAGTGAAGATTCTTATTTGTGGCATCCTGGAATAACCACACTTTAAATTGTAAGCTATGTAAATTGGGCATTTTCCTGGGTCTTCAGTTTACATTTGCAGAGGACAATTTTGGATTTAAAAACAAATCTGTAATGTGATATTTTTTATTTATTTTGGTTCAATTTAATCAACAGCATTATATATTACATGTAACCATTTCCAAGATGCAAACCCTAGAAGCTTTGACAAGTTCTTAACTCCACATGATTTGCTTAAACTGCCTTTTTGAATGAAGAATATTTATTAAAAGTTTTGAAAATGTTTTAATGTTCCACTCTTTGTGATACTACACTACTTAAAAAAATCTTGAAAATATACCTCATTTTCTTTAGACTTTTTATCTTAGCCATGAACACAACTGTATTGTATACTAAAAATTAGATGGATTGTGCTATGAGCACCCTGCCAACAGTTCATTGGAAAGTTGAGATTCAGTTTACTTAAGCAATGTCCAGTAGAAAAGTGAGATAAATATTGGAAAAGACTCAAGGGTATCCAGATGAATAAGATTCACTTTTCCTTTTGGAAAAGGATTGGAAAGATCATGCTTGGAGATGATAAGAGAATTCCACCAAGAACAAGACATGTGGATTAAATTATTCATCTGTTCCAGCTCTTTAAATAACTTTCCATGAGGTGAAACTGTGGTCTCTACATATTCAGAACCTCCAAATGCAAGATACAAGCAGACACTTTTGGCAGCAAATTGGGGATGGAAAAAAGAAAAATGTTCTGGTTTGGGTAATGGGTGAAATTTCTTCGCATTCCCCTGTTGGCAGAATGCCTGCATGTCAAGCTGTTGTAGGGCTGGAAGTCAGTCAGAGAGAGGATGATGTCAAAAAGCCAAGGAGGGACACCTGGGCAGATGTGCTCTGGGTCTGGCTCAAGTGTCCCCTATGCAAAGCAGTAGGGACTGTACTTTTGTTTGTTTTAGACCTTACTGAATATTTGGGCAGCATTATGTAAATCTTATATGTCTATGTGCAGAATCGAGTGAGCAGGGAGCAGTCTTTTTGGAATTTATGAATACCAGAGACTTCAGGTTTATGAAGTCTGTCATACTAGGATGCTCCTTCAATTACTCCTTCTGAAATAACAAAATACTGTTTGAAAAAGTTCAAACAATCTTCATCAATGTGACATTAGGATGCTTACAATGGTTAGCTAACAGACTTAATAAATATAAGGAGGGAAAATTTTAACATAGGCTTAGTAAATATTCCAGGGGATGTAATGTCACAATCAGAAGTTTATGTTGGTGTGAGCTTGAAACCACTGACAGGGACAGGGAAGTGCTAAAGCCACAGTGTGTTATTTTGTGGAGTTGTATTACGTTAGTGCAGCAATGATATAGTTAATGCAGCAATGGAGCCATCAAAACGTACACATATTTACATACAAACATAAAGATGTAAGTTAAAAACTGAATTCAATATATGAGGGATCACATGTCTGAGTAAAACCATCATTGTCATTTAGTTTACTATTACTGTCACATTCAGAAAAGGTGTCTTTTCTTGACCAAAAAAATATAATCTAGTGGTGAAGTTAGTCTTGCCAAATTAACTTGAAAAAATAACTAATACAAATTTTATTATTTTACCTTCCCAATTTAGTTAACAAGGTTAAAGCATTAATTTAAAAAATAGGCTTAATTAAACATCAAAATTATTGTGGCAACAGGCCTGTACCTACAAGGCTCCTATCCTTGAGGATACCCATATAGGAATACACGCAGCATGTGATGGACAAGTATACTACTTTGGACCCTTATCATTTTGCCTGGGTAAACAAAATGTCTTGACAACCGTGGATACTAATCTATGACCTGGAGTGGCAGCAGAAACCACTGTTCTGTTTCTAAACAATCACAAATTGACGCTTCAGCATTATAACCAGGGATTAAGGGGACTCACTTCAGGCCAAAGACATTCAGGATTGGGCAAAAAGACACAACATTTCCTGCGGTTCCATCTACCTTTTCACATTCAGAAAACAGGTATCATGTAAATGGAATCAACTAATGTTAAAAGATCAACTAAAATTTCACATACCTTTCCTACAAAAAAGCAAGACTGTATTTCTGACCGAAGCAATCAGGAAAGTCAAACTCAGAGATAACACTAGGAAGAGGAGTTATGCAGGGAATAGGAGTGGACATAGCAACTTGGAACACCAAGAGATTGTTTTTCTAACAGTGGCTGATACAGTGGGAGCATCGGGTTAGATGTAGCTGCCCTAGATGTGGGCCCAATTCATTCCAACACCAATTCATATACAATTCAGTCACCTCTGAAGTTTAAAATTTATTTTCTTCTGGAATTGCTAAGATAACTTGTGATAGGCTTTGAATTGGCTAAACAAAGCATAATAACAGTAGGAGTTACTTACTCTGATTACAGTGGGGAGGCTAACTGACCACTGTACAAGCAGGGGTAGAGCACTTTTATGTGGGAAGCAGCTAGTAATTGCCTGGTCCAGCCAATGCTCTTCCCCAGCCTGTGGATTGGGCAAGGACATGAGAACTCCTATGCTGTCGGTTAGGGGTGAAGCAGCCCCAGAGTCACACTGGGGCCAATAAGCTACTGCTGTTCCAGTGAGGCCCCAGGAAGATAAAGGTTATAGATGTAGGCTCTGGCAACACGGAATGGATGGAAAAATCAGAGAGCAACACTTACTGACAATTTGAGGTATAAAGACAATGGGAAAATAAGCTTGTTTCCTAGATAAGGAAGAGGCTGCCAGGATTGTCACCATTTTCTTATGGTGGGACTCATGCTCCTCTTCCTTACTTTCTTGGGAAAGAAAAAATATGTGACATTTCTTCTCAATGAGTGTTGCTTAAGACATAATTAATTCCCCAAAATAGAAATGTAATAGACAGTAAATATATTAGTATAATGTTGAATAAATGATTTTTGAATTAAACGAAATTAAGCATAATTCAGAAATTCTCTATATTTCAGATTTTACTTGACTGTAGCTTTTAGTACTTTGTTTCTTTACTTCACCCATCATGAGTAGTTAAAAATATATAAGGGCAGAGGGAAAAAAATTCAATTTAAATGAAACTTTCTGGCAGTCTTTTAACATTTGATTAATTTATTGAGGTTTAATTTTTATGCAATAAAAATACACCTGTTTTATTTATTTATTGTTAAAATTTTGCATTTCCATAGGCTTTTGGGCAACAGGTGATATTGGTTACGTGCGTAAGTTCTTTAGCGGTGATTTGTGAGATTTTGGTGCACTCATCACCTGGGCAGTATATACTGAATCCAGTTGGTTGTCTTTTATCCCTCATTCCCCTCCCACCCTCTCCCCTGAGTCCTCAAAGTCCATTGTATCATTCCTATGCTTTCATCCTCATAGCTGAGCTCCCACTTATCAGTGAGAACATATCATGTTTGGTTTTCCATTTCTGAGTTGCTTCCCTTAGAATAATAGTCTCCAGTTCCATCCAGGTTGCTGCAAATGCCATTAATTTATTCATTTTTATGGCTGAGTAGTATTCCATCATATATATATATATGTATAGATATATATAGTGGATAAAGAAATTGTGCTGTGTGTATATATATATGATATATATATATATCATATGATATATGTATCATCTATATATTGATTGATGGGCATTTGGGCTGGTTTCATCCATATTTTTGCAACTGCAAATTGTGCTGCTATAAACATGCATGTGAAATATCTTTTTCATATAATTACTTATTTTCCTGGGTAGATACCCAGTAGCAGGATTAGTGGGATTGCTGGATCAAATGGTAGTGCTACTTTTAGTTCTTTAAGGAATCTCTGCACTGTTTTTCATAGTGGTTGTACTAGTTTACATTCTCACTAGCAGTGTAGAAGTGTTCACTTTTCACCACATCCAAGCTGCCATGTATTATTTTTTGATTTTTAAAATTATGGCCATAAAAGATACCTGTTTTAATTGTACAGTATAGGTTTTAAGAATTTATATGTATGTATATATATATATATATGTGTATATATATATATATATATATATATATATATATCAATCAGTTGCATCCCAATCAACATACAGAATATATGCAGAACTCCAAAAAGTTTTCTTGTGCTCCCTTGCAATTATTCCCACTTAGTTTCTGTTGGAGGCAACCACTAATCTGCTTTTTGTCACTACTTTTACCTATTTTAGAATTTCATATAAAAAAGGCTGTATGAGATGTACTCTTTTGTGGTTGCTTTCTTTTGCTCGGCATGATGTTTTTGAGGATCATTTATTGTTTGCATGCATCAGTAGTTTGTTCCTGTTTATCGCTGAGTAGTATTCCATTGATTGAATGTTCATTGAATATTCATCACCATTGCTTATTCTTTAACCTGTTGAGGGACTTTGAAGTGTTTCCAATTTTTGGCTACTATGAATAAAGCTGTTGTGAACATTTGTGTGCAAGTCCTTGTGTGGATATATTCCAATTTTTTCTTGGATAAATACATAGGAGTAGAATTTCTGAGTCACCTGGTGAATATGTTTAATTTTATAAAAAATTCTGGCAATCTTTTTGTTTTTGTAAAGGGGAAACCTTTTGTAATTTATCTGCTTTTCATTGTGTTTATATGTTCGTAATCAAGTTGATTTTTTTGGGGGGGAATCCAAATGTGGTTATTTCATTTATTGTCAGCCATGCTGGCATAGAAATATAGACATGGCATTTAAATAAGGGAAAAAGTCTCTTTTTCCCAAACTCTTTGGTTAGATGATGTGGTTAACCTGCATAAGGCTTAAATGAACTGAGACATATATAGAGCTTCGCATAGTTCCTGGCACACAGTTGATGTACAATGGATGTCAGTTGTTGTATTTGTTATCTGAGTTTATTTATAAGTTAGGTTGGGACAGAATATGTGACCCAAGTGCTGTAGAAGTTAAACTGTGGCTTTGTACTATACTGTAAGCATCTTTCCTGAAAAGCTTAGCTCACAACGGTGGTAGCTTAGTCATCTGCATTATTGGCTAATCATGTGTATTCATGTACACTAAATAGATGAAAACAAGTTCAGAGTATTAAAACACAGAAAAAGAATCCAATAATGTTGCAAACTGCAAAATGCAAAAATAAAACAAGAGCAGAATCACTAGGTGGAAAATTATAATAATAAAGCTGAATAGGTACTTTTCTAAAGATTTCCCAATAGCTCCTTGCCCCAGCTTTCTAAAATAAGATAATTTTGTTAAAATCTACCTTTAACTTAACTGGGTCAACTTTGGTGCTTAACTCTTTAGTCTGATGAAAAAACCATGCTGACAGCATACAGCAAACTTGATTTTTTTTGTCTTTTTTTTTTTTTAATGCACTTATCTTTAATGCTTCTTAATCAGTGGATAGCACTATTAAATCCAGAGGTAGAGAGGAAAAATTCAAGTTTATAAAGAATTTGTGTCTTAAAAACAAAGGGAAACACTTTCTGTAATGTGTATTTTACTCAGAACTATGCATCGCTTAGTTTGGTTCTTTGGCAAACAGTCTTTGAGAACATGCTGCTGATTGACAAACTTGGATGGTTGCCCAAGGCAGTGTGAGCAAGCTCTGTTTCCAGTAAAACAGAGTTATGTGGGACACTTCTAATTTTTAGAACAGCTGAAGACCTTCTATGTAATTAGTTTTCATTTTTGATGAGAAATTAAGGTGACATTCAACTGAGTTGGTAGAGGTAGGTGTAGCGATTGTGTCCAAAATAAAATCAAATTAAGATCAAAAGGACTACAGTGGTTAACGGCCTCATTAACCAAGTGCTGTGTGAAAAAGAGTTTGTTTCTGTAGTGAATTTCACTGAAGATTGTCAGTTGCTAAAATGCACACAGTCTCTATCAGTGTTTTTCAGCTACAAAATCTAACTTAAAGTTGGAATAATTAGGGTACAGAAGGATCCAGGCCACCAGGAACCAGGGTGTGATCTGAGATATTCATAAAGGAGAAAGCATGAGAAGATATAACTCTTAATTGAATTAATAGTCTCAACCTGCAAGTGAGAAAGGCAGGGTAGACCTTGAGCAAGTGGAAAGGAAGCAAGAGTGTGTGAGGTAATACAAAATCTCTATAAATTGTGGTGGTGGTTTTGGTGCTATTTGGGGGACATTCACTGTCAATATGTCGACCTGCCTGTGTACTTTATCTCTGTGTTTACCAATATAACAATCATTGCATTTCCCTTTGTGCCCATTTAAAAACCAATGCTACAAAATACAAAGAAAGGGAGAAAAATCAAGATGCTATAGGCTCTGAAAATCCCACTGGATGTTACTAATGTGCTTCATCTTACTTCATATTTCATTCACACCCTGAGTGTCAGTGACACCATTCATCTTATTCATATGGTATTCCTAATAAAAATGCTCATGCATTCATAATATAAATATTCTTCAGATCCTTGCTTCTTATCTTGGTTTCCATATATCCTAAGGAACATGTAGTGAAGTGCCAGAAACTACAAGGTAAATCTGGGCACATCTTCCTTAGACACGTATGGGAGGGTGTAATAGATAGTATACAAAGAAGACCATATTAGGTCCTTCTAACTCTGTGAGCACATACCTTTTCAATGTGATTTAGTTACTTCTCCATCAGGAGATGGAGCATATTTTCCTATTCTTAGATTCTGGTCAGAGTTTGTGGCTTACTTAGATCACTAGACTGTGGCAGAAGTGACATTTTCTGATTGTGAGCCCGGGTCTCAAGGCTTTACTGTGTCCACCCTTGGAATCAGTGCTGCATCATGGGGAGCCTGGACTAGTCTCCTTGAGGATGAAAGACTATGGGGAGAGTAAAGTCCAGATGACAGCCGGCACCAACTGCCAGGCAGGCAAGTAACGCCATCTTGGACCTTCCGTATCCAGTTGAGCTGCCAGATGTCTGAAGCTGCATGAATAAAAACAGCCAAACTCAGCCCCAAACACTGACTCATAGACTCATGAGCAAAACAAAATGGTTATTTTTAAGCCAATATATTTTGGTGTGGTTTGTCACACAGCCACAGATAACATGGCTCTATTGTGGAGTACAAGGCAATATCTGCTTGACTTTTTAAAGCAGTAAATATTTCAAAGAAACAGTGACTTTATCTCTAGTTCTTCTTCGGGGTAGTTTCTATTTTATTTGCCATTGGGGTCACTAGACTGAAAAAGTTTGAGATAAATTTCATTACAAGAAAACACCTCAACTGTAACTATTAATCAGGAACTTAAGACCTTGACCTTCCTGTTGCTCTTCTCCCCCATGCTAAAAACAGTGGGATTTTTCTGGTTTCTAATCTTAAGTTTCTCATAGTTATTACAGTTCCTGTACTTTCTAGTCTTTGGTTAAGAAAACATTTTGAAAAATTTCCTTTCAAACTTAAAAGTTTTTCTTCCATTTATTGAAGAAGAAATAGCAGAGGAGTGCTATAACAATTGCTAATTAGTTTAAGAATGAAATAACAATAGTTAATTCAAATTAATTTAAACTCAAGTGAAAAACAGTGGTTCACTTACCTTTCACCTGTACATTCATCCATGTATCTGTGCATGCAATCATCTGTTCTAATCACCCCCTGTTTACCCTTCTGGTGAGGGAGGGATTCTTGCTCTAGGATTATGGGAATGGCTGAATGCCCAACACCCAACAGTGAACAGATGAGCAACAGCATTTGGAATCGGTGCTGTGCCACGAGGAGGTTAATTAGCCTTCTTTAGGAGGAAAGAACACAGAGAGGGTAAGGCCCATATGAAAGCCAGCACCAGCACCAGACAGGCAGATATAAGGCAGATACACTGGCAGCCTAGTGGAAATGTTCATCACGTGTGACAGGGACTCCTCGGGGTAGCATTCAGGAAAAGAGTTAGCAACCAGGGGGTGTGTGAGGCAGGCTTTGTAGTAACAAGAGTGTGGGGTGATTTCTGGTTGCTGCAGGAGGGTGTGATTGGCTTCTTTGAAAAATTACTACTCAGGGATAAGCAGGAACTGAACCTGGTCCACTTGATAAGGAGTGTTGTTTGGTTAGGAGATCTTATCCAAAGGAGCAGAATGGGAAGGGGAATTTATGACTAGGCCATTAGAGGCTCTTCCAATTTCACCAGATATCAAAGCATCATCAAAATTGATAACATTTACAGCCTCCTGTCATACATTCTACTGGCTGCCCAAAATCATGTCACATTTGAAATTGTTTCATGTTTAAACTATGTTGCTTCTGTCATTTAAAAAATTATATCTAGAGTACCTGATTCCTTTTTTTGCCCTGGTGGATGAAAGAGCATGTGTCTTCTTTACCTTGTTGCTAATGTATTCTATTATTGGCACTTAATTTTAAATGTTTCATCATACCATCCAGCAATGATTTAATACAAGCTACTATGTGCCAGCCACTGTGCTGGAAGTTGAGATAATTCAGATAAATAACATCGTCTATGCATTCGAGGGACTTAAAATTTAATACAAAAATTCAAACATGTAAGTAGGTAACTGCTAAATGAGCTGTAGTACACATATAAATACAGGAAAAAAGTCATCAGTCTTACCTAGATAAGAATAATTTCCCTACCAGAGTACTTGTTTTTTGTGTCCTTTTATGGAATAGAGTAATAAAGGAAATCATAGCAGAAGCTCTCTTATCAGATATTCCCTTTCTATATGTAATTTTGTTCAAGGTTATATTGTATGCTCATGCCCTATGGTTAGGAGAATTTGATAACTGATTGAGACAAGTCATTAAGGTTCTGGGGTTGGGGAAGAAGGAATGGAACACATGGTTGCTCAAAAAGTCAGCAAAATATTCTAATTCTGCTTTAATACTTCCTCTTCTATACCTATTTATCTTCTCTTCTTCCACATCCTCTTCCTGTTCTCTCTGCTTCTCCTCTTGTTCCAAGATGTGGGAGGCATTTGTAGTTGAGAAGGCATTAACAGCTTCTTCTCCACCTTCCTATATCAGGTGTCTTTGTCCAATGAAACTCC
The DNA here is from genome assembly GCF_001604975.1 of Cebus imitator. Classification (NCBI taxonomy): domain Eukaryota; kingdom Metazoa; phylum Chordata; class Mammalia; order Primates; family Cebidae; genus Cebus; species Cebus imitator. The sequence goes on from NW_016107413.1 coordinate 4,023,201, forward strand.
CAAATATTAATGGAGTCTTTCCATTTTTCTTCATGTCTACTGCCGCCACCTTAGTTGAGGCAAGTGGGGCTCTTTCCCTGGGTCTCAAACTTGAAAGGGCTTTGTGTATCACATTCAGTTTATTAAAGTGCACACTTGGGCTCTCACTGGCCCATCATGATCCTTAACCCTAAATAGTTAATCACATGGTTTGCATTGTTCTGTTCCCCAGGAAATGCTTCTGCGTAACTCCTACCTTGCATTCTTTAATCCTATTATGACCACATTAAAGAAAAACTATGCAGGCTTGTGAGTTATACTTCTAACTAATGTGGGAGATCTAATATACTCAAAGAGTTGTACAAGCATTATCAATCTAAGTTTAGAATATTCCCATAATTCCTATACCCATTAACAGTCATTCCCTATTCTCTCTTCCTCTTCTTTCCTCCTGTCCCAGTGCCCTAAACAACCACTAATCTATTTTCTTTCTTTATAGATTTGCCTATTCTCTACATTTTATATAAATGGTATATATAATATGTGATCTTTTGTGACTGGCTCATTTTGCTTAATTGCAATAGATGTTTACACAATGCTAAACTGTTCTACAGTAGGCCTGGGTTCTTTTTTTTTTTTTTTTTTTTTTTTT
>NW_016107413.1:4024391-4027151 GCF_001604975.1 Cebus imitator
TAGTAGAGACGGGGTTTCACCATGTTGACCAGGATGGTCTCGATCTCTTGACTTCGTGATCCACCTGCCTCGGCCTCCCAAAGTGCTGGGATTATAGGCGTGAGCCACTGCGCCCGGCTAGGTATCATCTTAAATGTCGCCTATGAGAGATCGTCCTGCACATCCTGCAGCTAAAGATGGACTATCCTTACTATTCTGCTTCTCAGCCCCTTGTTTGTTTCTTTTAAAGATGAAATTATTTTAATTGTCAGGTTTTGTGTATGTGTATTTGTGTGTGTGTGTGTGTGTGTTTTATCTGTCTCTCTTACTAAGATGTATACTTCATGAGTGAACGAGCCATTTCTATCTTGTTCATCATTGTACTTCCCACATTTAGTACAGTGGATCAAAGTGAATGCATCAATGTGAGTGCTCCATTTTGGGTAAATAAATGAAGGAGTTATTGAATGATAAAGGAATGTAGTAGGAGGCAATGCTTAATGGGGAATGATGGTGATGAACTCAACATGGAGATTTTAAGTGTGGGGAAGATGTGAGACAGCCAGTTGAACATGTCTTCCAAACAGTTAATAAACCTAGTTCACCCATACTTTTTAAAAAAGTATTTTTATTTACTTGGTTTTAAAAAATATTTTAAACTTTTTAGACTCAGGGGTTATATGTGCAGGTTTGTTACATGGGTATATTTTATATGTCTGAGTTTCTGGGTGCAACTGATCCCATTGCCCAGGTACTTAGCATCGTACCCGATAGTTAAGTTTTTCAACACTGGCCCTCCTTCCCTCCTTCCTTCTCTAGTAGTCCCCAGCATCTATTGTTACTATCTTTGTGTCCATGAGTACCCAGTGTTTAGCTCCCACTTATTAATGGGAACATGTGATATTTGGTTTTCTGATCTTGCATTAATTCACTTCGGATAATGACTTCCAACTACATTCATGTTGCAAAAGACATTATTTTGTTCTTTTAAATGGCTGGGTAGTATTTAACGGTGTATAGGTAGCACACTTAAAAAATTCAGTCCACCCTATTGAGGTTGTAGGTGTGTGACTTATGAGTTTATTTCAGGGTTCTCTATTCTGTTCCATCAGTCTATGTGTTTGTTTTTCTGCCAGTACCATGCTGTTTGGTTACTGTAGCCTCATAGTATAGTTTGAAGTTGGGCAATGTGATCCTTCCAGCTTTATTTATTTGTTTATTTTTGCTTAGGGTTGCTTTGGCTATTTGGGCTCTTTGACTTTTTAGGAGTTTTAGGATACTTTTTTCTAATTTTTTGAAAAATGGTGTTGGTATTTTGGTGAGAATAGTGTTGAATCTATAGATTGCTTTGGGCAGTATGTCCATTTTAACAATATAGATTTTTCCAACCCATGAGCATGGAAGTTTTCCCACTTATTTGTATAATCTATGATTTCTTTTAGCAGGTCATAATTACTTTTGATGAAGATATTTTAAAGTTAAATGGTGCAGAAGGGCCTATAAAAAAAGGCCATTTGTTTTGATCCATTCCACCACAGTTCATTTCCCCAGAGTTAAACATTTTTTTAACTGTGTTTAGCTCCTTTAGTGATTAGTGCCATTGTCTGTGTTTTTAAATATTCTGCTATGTTAATTACTCTTCCTCAATTTATCAACTTCTGAATTATCTATTGCTTTGCTATATAATGCTTTAGCCCATTTACCAAAACTTTCCATTTCTCCCCCACCTCCTCCCAATATAGTTTATATCTTTTAGAAATTACCCTCTTGAGTAGATGTGTAAATTTAAATAATTTGCCTAAATCTGCTTTCATCATCTATAAAGTAGGAGAACCTCTTGTGTCATCAAGTTGTAAGATAAAAATATTTGTGGTCTAGTCTTCTTTTCATGGCAGTGACCTAGCTTCTAAAATTTTTACCTCTAGTTTTACATGGCCAAGATTGATAACATTTATATTCTCCTGTCTTGCATTCTAATGGCTGCTCAAAATCATGTCACATTTGAATTAGTTTCATGTTTCAACTATGTTCCTTCTATCAATTTTATTATTTTCCTGGAGTACCAATTCCTTTTTTCCCCCGATGGACAAAAAAATCATGTGTCTTTTTCAACATATTGCTAATGACTTCTAGTTTTTCTATTTATTCTGTATACATTTTTAGAATCAGTTGTTTTAGAATCAATTATTTTATTTACCTTAAAGCCATGGACTTACTGTTTTAAATTGCAGTGGCTGCATAAAACATGGCTCTATTACACTATATCCTAATTTTCTGGAGTTTCAGATTTCTTTACTTTTCTTTTTTTGTTTCTAGTAAATGCAAAAACATATTGATACAAAATTTCCACAAGAAAATGAAATTTCTGTTAGAAATGTAATAAATTCTGTAAGCATGTAAATTACGTTAAATTGTGGAGGCAAGATAGTAGACCTCAGAGTTTGCTTATGGTTTATCATTAACATTTTATTATATAATAAGCTCCATAAATATGTATGACTCTTTATGACTTGCATGGTTTTAGACTAATCAAGCAATGTGTCTCTAATCCTAGTGGTTATTATGTTATAATCAAAAGACAGCCTGGCTAACATGGTGAAACCCCATCTCTACTAACAATACAAAAATTAGCGGGGCATGGTGGCTTCCGCCTCTAATCCTAGCTATTTGGGAGGCAGAGGCAGGAGAATTGCTTGAACCTGGGAGGAGGAGGTTTCAGTGAGCCGAGATTGCGCCACTGCACTCCAGCCTGGGCGACAGAGCAAGACTCTGACTCAAAAA
>NW_016107413.1:4027194-4030131 GCF_001604975.1 Cebus imitator
ATGAGCAGAGAATCTTGACAGAACTTCTGCTTGCGTCAAAGCCATAGTTGCGACAGTGACCACATAACTGAATTTAATTGCTGCTTTCTGCTAAGATATGAATAAGGGTTATAGGTTGTGACCTAGTCTTTATCATTTTAAAATACATGAAAATGTTTTGATAATAAAAATTTGGTTGTCGGGATAGTGTAAATAAAAGTTAAATTCTACAAATTACAATATTGTTTGGGTATTTTAATACTCTTAGAGGCAAAGTATGAATAAGTTGATATCCCAGAAATAAACTATTTCTTGGAATCTGTTTCATTTTGGCAAATAGTATTTAATGATATAAAACATACACTCACACACACAAGCATATATATAAAAGGTCTGATTGGCACTGGGACCAAACTGACATAAGGCACAATAATTGTGCCAGTGTAACAGTCCTTATCACATTAATGTGCTCCATTATATGATGATTAAAATTTTCCATTTATCTAGCTTGCCATAACATTTGCATTCCAATCAGAAATGAGGGCAACAAATTATGCTTAGCCAAGGGGAAAAGCTTACACTGAAATAGCTATGATACTTACAGTATACAGTGTATAGAAAGTTTGCAAAATGCTTTTCACACAGATTTGCTTATCTATTTTCCATAACAACCCTGATAAATGTGTGATGCTGTATTAGCTCCACTTTATTGCTGACAAAACCGAGGATCAAAATAGTTATGTTTTTCAAGGGAACTGCTGATAAGGGGCAGAGCAGGAGGATTCAAACCCAGGAAATATGGCTTTTAGTCTCTTTACTAATACACACAATTTTATCAACTGTTAATGATTATTATCAGACAATATCAGCATAGTAAAAGAAAGGCACTGGATATTTATGGGCATGCAAATTACTCATACAGGATGCTATTCACACCCCACTAGCCCTTCTAAAAATCAAAGTGTAGAAAGGACAGAAGACTTGAACTTCAATACTGGCTACTCCTAGGGAAGTGCATAATTAAGGAGAATATTGTTGCGTGTGTCTAGAAATCCTACCATATCATTAGGTAAATTCTGGTAAAATTAATATCCAGAAAAGCTTTGAGATGGAAAATAAATTATACAACTATTAATATGTATTCCCACTGGTTTGCCTCAGTTATAGTTCTTATGGGTTAATTGGATGAATTATTTATTCACTGTCTATTTTTGAACAACTACAATGGGCTAGCATGATTCAGGATGTAAAGAGGGAAAAATGACAATAACAATGATTGCTGATTGTGGGAAATAATATCAAGGAAATAAGAAGAGAAAGGCAAAGTGCTTTCATTTATTTTTTTTTAAAAATTTTATTTTTAATTTTTGTGAGTATATAGTAGATGTGTAATTTATGGGTTACAGGAGGTATTTTGATAAAGGCATACATTGTGTAATAATCATATCAGGGTAAATTGGGTATCCATCACCTCAAGTATTTATTCTTTCAGAAAATCCAGTTATGCTCTTTTGGTTATTTTAAAATGTATAATTAAATTATTTTTACCATAGTTACCCTGTCGTGCTAGCAAACACTAGGTCTTATTTGTTCTTTCTCTTTTTTTATACACATCAACAAACCCCCTTTCCATTCTCTACCCAACTACCCTTTCCTGCCTTTGATAACCATCCTTCTATTCTATCTCTGTGAGATCAATAGTTTTAATTTTTAGCTCCCACAGATAAGTAAGAACATGCAGGAGGGTCCAAAATGGCAGAATAGGAACAGCTCTGGATTGCCATTCCCAGTGAAAACGCAGAGGGTGAGTCATCACTGCATTTCCAAATGAATTTTTACTGCCCACAGACCAGGAGACTCGTGGGCAGAAAAGCACCACGAGTCTCCAGTGTGGCTGTTTCAGCTGGCGCCGCAGGTCTCTGCACAAAAACTTATGCAAATCCGGCCACCCTTTCAATTGGCGACTGGAATGCCTAAGAGACAGTGTCACCCATTCAACTGAAAAAAAGGGCTGAAACAGAGCCAGGTGATCTGGCTCTGTTGGTCCCACCCCCACAAAGACCAGCAATCTGAGATGCTTTGGTTTGAGAGTTTCACAGCAAGCACAGCTGGACCCAGGACGGTCCAGCTATGTGGGGGATAGGGTGTCCGCCATTACAGAGGCAGTCTGCCATTACTGAGGTGATCTGCCATTACCAAGGCATTCTGCCATTACATAGACAGTCAACCATTACAGAGGCAGTCTGCCATTACTGAGGCAGTTCTAACTATACTCCTATAAACAAAACTGCAAGGAAGTTCACACAGCAGCTAGGCAGAGCCCACGGCAGCTCAGCAACGCCTCTGCTGGCAGACTGTGACTAAGCTACCTCCTCGCTGGGCAGGGCATCTCTGAAAAAAGGCAGCAGAATGATAGGAACTTATAAATAAAACCCTACCTTCCCAGGACAGAGCACCTGGGAAAAAAGGCAGTTATGAGTTCTCTTGCAGCAGATTTAAATGTACCTGCCCAGCAGCTCTGAACAGAACAACTGAATTCACAGCTCAGCACTTGAGCTCCTACAAAGGAAAGAATGTCTCCTCAAGCAGCTCCCCAACCCCTGTATAACCAAAGAGACACCCCATAAAGGAGAGCTCAGGCTGACATCTGGCGGGTATCTTTCTGGGACAAAGATAACAGAAGAAGAAACTGGCAGCAACCCTTACTGTTCTGCAGCCGCTGCAGGTGATCCCCAGGCAAGCAGGGTCTGGAGTGGACCTCCAGTAGTCCTACAGCAGGGGTCCTGACTGTTAGAAGGAAAACTAAGCAACAGAAAGAAATAACTTCATCAGCAACAAAAAGGATGTCCACTCAGAGACCCCATTGGAAAGTCACCAACCACAAAGACCACAGGTAGATATATCCACATAGATGGGAAGAAACCAGTGCAAAAGGGATGAAAACACCTAAAACCAGAA
>NW_016107413.1:4030507-4054407 GCF_001604975.1 Cebus imitator
TGGAATTATGTGAAAAGATCTAATCTATGTTTGATAGGTGTAGCTGAATCTGACGGAGAGAATGAATCCAAGCTGGAAAACATTCTTCAGGATATTATCCAGGAGAACTTCCCCAACCTAGCAAGGCAGGCCAATGTTCAAGTCCAGGAAATACAGAGAACATCACAAAGATATTCACCACAAAGAGCAACCCAAAGGCACATAATCATCCGATTCAACAGGGTTGAAATGAAGGAAGAACTGCTAAGGGCAGCCAGAGAGAAAAGTCAGGTTACCCACAAAGGGAAGCCTATCAGACTCACAGTGGATCTCTCAGCAGAAACCCTACAAGCTAGAAGAGAGTGGGGACCAGTATTCAACATCCTTAAAGACAAGAACTTTCAACTCAGAATTTCATATCAGCCAAACTAAGCTTCATAAGTGAAGGAGAAATAAAATCCTTTAGGAACAAGTAGTTGCTCAGAGATTTCATCCCACCAGGCCTGCTTTACAAGAGCTCCTGAAAGAAGCACTAAACATAGAAAGGAACAACCAGTACCAGCCATTCCAAAAATGTACCAAATGGTAAAGAGCATCAACACAATGAAGAAACTGTGTCAACTAATGGGCAAAACAACCAGCTAGCATCAAAAAATTATTTTAATTGCTTTGTTAAATTTATCTGACATAATTCTAAATTCCTTCTCTGTGTTATCTTGAATTTCTCTGGGTTTCCTCAAAATAACTATTTTGAATTATCTGTCTGAAACATCTCTGTTTCTCCAGGATTGGTCCCTGGTGCCTTATTTAGTTCATTTGGGGAGGTCATGTTTTCCTGGGTGGTGTTGATGCTTGTAGATGTTTTTGGTGTCTGAACATTGAAGAGTTTGGGATTTATTATAGTCTTCTTAGTCTAGGCTTGTTTGTAGCCATCCTTCTTGGCAGAGTTTTCCTGATATTCAAAAGGACTTGGGTGTTCTAAACTATATTTGCATTAGTGGGCACCCCAAGCCCAGTAACACGCTCATTTCTGCAGAGTTGTAGAGGTATCACCTTGATGGTCTTGAACAAGATCTAAAAGAATTCTGTGGATTACCAGGGAGAGACTCTTGTTTGTTTGTCTTAATTTCTCCCTCTAAAAATGGAGTTTTTCTGTCCTGAGCCACCTGGACTTGTGGGTAGAGTGATATAAGCACTCCTGTGGCCACCCCCACTAGGACTGTAATAGGTTACACTTGAAGTCAGCACAGCACTGGATCTTGCTGAAAATCTGCTGTAACCACCCCTGGCTACTGCCTTTGCTCACTTGAGGCCCTGGGGACTACATTCAGCAGGTAGCAAAGCCAGATAGGCCTGGGCTCCTCCCTTTCAGCGGGGCGGGTTTCCCCCAGCCCTGGGCAGGTCCAGAGGAACCATCTGGAAGACAGGGACTAGAGTCAAAAACCTTTGACATTTACCTGGTGCTCTATTGTACTACAGCTGTGCTGGCCCTCAAACCACAAGATTCAGTCCTTCCCATTCTTCCCTCCCTTTCCAAAGGCAGAGGGGCTTCACCCCATGTCCACTGCCACCACAGGCTCATGGGGAATACTGCTAGGGTATCATTAGCATTCCTTTAAGACTCAAGCACCTTTCAGTCAGCTTGTGGTGAATGCTGCCTGGCCTGGGATTCACCCTCCAGGGCAGTGGGCTCCCTCTTGCCCAGGACATGTCCAGAAATGCCATCCAGGGTAAAGTCCTAGAATCATGGAGCCCAATAAGTCACTTGGTTCTCTATTCCCCTGTGGCAGAGCTGGTACCTAAAGTGCAAGACAAAGTCCCCTTTATGTTTCTGTCTACTTTTCTCAAGCAGAAGACTATCCCCCAGTAGTCACTCTGTCTGGAAATGTGCTGAATCTTACCTGAAGCCAGCAAGTCTGAGTCTCACCCAAGTTGTACTACATACTGCTGGGCTCAAGGGCTCTTCAGTTAGCAGGTGATTAATCCTGCCAGGACTAGGTTCTTATCTTCAAGGCAGCAGGTTCTTTTCTGGCCAAGGGTGTGTCTAGAAATGTTGTCCAGGAGCTAGGTCCTGGAAAGGGGGCCTCATGATTCTGATCAATGCCCTATTTTGCTATGGCTAAGCTGGTGTCCAAGATGCAAGAAAAAGTATTCCCCACTCTTCTGTATCTTTTCCTTAAGCTGAAGGAAGGGGTTTCTTTTAGACCTGCCATCTGTGTAGCCTGAGGTTAGGGGAGTAGTGGTACTAGTATTCTCTTAGCTACCCTGTCTGGCATCTTAGTAGGTTATGTACTCCCCACTGCCCCCGGTCTGCTGGCTCTGAACCCAGTTCAGCTCTAGGACTTACCCAGGAGTAGCCATCCTTGTGGTCTAGACTACCTTTCCAGTTTATTTAAGGCCCCAGAGCACTCCAGCCTGAGGTGGTGAGGCTTGCAGGAAGTCAAGTTCCAATCACTGGTTTGGGTGATGCCCCTCTAGCTAAGGCTGGTTTAAATACTCCCTCCATGGGCAGGCATCAGCCGAATTCAGTCCAGTTTTGCTTTCTGCTATAAGAAGCACTGAGTTCAATGCAATGTATCCCATTTGCTGTACTCTCCCTCTCCTAAGTGCACAGATTCTTTGTGCTGTGTAGCTGCTGCCAGGGATGGAGGAGGTGTGATGTCGGTGATTCAAGACTGTTTTTCTTACCTTTTCAGTGTGTCTTTCAGTGACATGAAGTTAAAACCAGGTACTGTGAGTGCTCACCTGACTTTTGGTTCTTATGAAGGTGTTTTCTGTGTGTATATAGTTGTTAAATTGGTGTCCTGATGGCAGGGGGTGGGAAGACAATAAGTGGAGTCTTCTATTCTGCCATTTGCTCTGCCTCCTGCTGGCAAAGTGGTTTTAAATGAAGAGGTCAGGAAAGTCTTTCTGGGGAAGTGACATTTAGACTGAAACCTAGAGGAAGGGATGGAGCCAGCAGCATGGGAGTCTGAAGGATGTTCTGTAGAAGACTTAGAGCAAAGACTCTGATATAGGGAAAGAATTTGCAGTGCCCTAGGAAATGACCAAAGGACCTGATTGGGCACAGTGTGCAAGGGAAGAGTGAGCAGCTGTGAAAGTGAAATGGTGGGCAGGGCTGGGTCAAACGGAACCTTGTGGCCAATATGAAGAGAGTGAATTTTACCTTCAATGCAATGGAAAACCACTGATGTGTTAAAAGCAGAGGTGACATGATCTAATTTTCATAGTAAAAAGATCACTGTGGAAGGTCTGCAAAGATTGGGTGGAAGGGTCTTGCAGCCAAAGCAGAAGACAGTTGGGATTTTACTGAAATGAGGAGACAATGGTATGGACTATGGAAGTAGCAGTGGAGTCGGGGAGAATGGATATTTGTAGAATAAATGAATGCACCTGTTTTTTGCTGTAAAATAATGTACCTAACTTCTTCCTTAGAGCCCAACCTTGTTGTAGCTACCAACTGTTAGTTATGGGAGCTTCTTTTAGTTCCTAAAGTCACATTTAGGAGCTAACAACCCGAGGCTCCTCACTTTAAGGACAACTTCCCTTTCAAATGCCAAAGAAGTAACTTCTTCTTTGGTAATAAATACATAAAATTTAAATAAACACTTTATATTGATATACAATATTCCCACAGAAAGCTACACAAACCTTATATGTACGTGCTGATTGATTTTCTCAAAGTGAAGATATCTGTGTAAAAGTTTCAAGGTCAAGAGACCAGAAGACATTCCTAGCATCTCAGAAGCCCCTTCTGCTCTCTCTCAGCCTCTTCTGTGTTGCTCTGCTAACCCCACCCCCCCGATTCCTTTCACCTAGATTAGTTTTGTTCATTTTTACACTTTAAATGAATAAAATTGGGTGGTGTATACTTGATGATTGTCTTCTTTCGCTCAATGTGTTTGTGTGATTCATCCATGTTATCAGTAGTAGTAATTTATTTATTTTCATTGTTCTATAGTATCCCATTTTCTAAATATTCCAAAGGAATGTGTTCATAACTTTTCCATTCTACTTTCATGGACATTGTTTGTTTCACCCATGGAAATATAATTGAATTATGCTCTGTTGCATGCTAAAGTCTTGCTGATAAATGTCCTTTTTAATCTACAAGGAAGCTTCCTCAGTTCAAACAAAAAGAAAATTATAGCTTACTATTTGATATGAACTCTATTTACAAATATTAATACATATTTGATGACAACATTAATAAAAAATAATTTATTGTATGTCAGGTTCTGTGCTAAGCGTTCAAGCTTAGTTCATTAAATTCTTACAACCACCGTGTGAGCTATGTACAAATTGTATCCCCATTTTACATATGAGGACACTGAGGTTCAGAAAGATAATGTGTCTCAGTTGAGAGTTTTGTCAAAAAAAAGGTCAAGAAGGTTACACATAGGAAAAAAGATTCAGTAGGACACAACACACACACACACACACACACACACTCTCTCTCTCTCTCTCTCTCTCTCTAGGTATATATGTATATATATCCATACAGGCATATAGAGATAGATAGACTTACTGCAAGGAATTGGTTTGCCCAGTTTTGGGGGATGACAAGGCAAGTCTAGAATCTCCGGAGGGCCAGCTGTTAAGAAGGACAGATGGAGACTTTCAGACATGTACTGAAGTTATAGATCACAGGCAGAATTTTTTCTTCCTTGGGGACATCTCAGTTTTGCTCTTAAGGCCTTTCAACTGATTTAATCAGGCTTACTCAGATTATCTAGGATAATCTTCTTTATTAAAGTAAACTGATTATAGACTTTAATCACACATCTTCAATATAGTTTGATGGCAGCCTCTAGATTAGTGCTAAATTTAATAGTATGGCTCTGTTGACACATAAAACTACCATCACATTTACATAGCTAGTAGGCAGTGGGACTGGGATTTCAATCCAAGTCCAGGATCTTATTTCTTAAAAATGTTCTGTTAAATAATTGGTCTAGACTGAGGGTAGAGCATGTTCTAAGACTCAGCTGTGGGACTTTACTAGGGACAATTCAGGAACAAAGAGGCAGCCAATGTGCCTAAAGCACAGGAATCTGGGGCATGCAAGAGATAAAAAGAGACTACAGAGTCAAGTAGGTTTTTAATAGGGTTTCTGACACATACTAGCTGTATGATCTTGAGAAAGTTGCATAAACTCTCTGCTAGTTTCTTTTGTAAAATGGGTTACAGAACCTACTTTCTAAGGCTTACGAAATTCATACATTTAAAGTACTTGGAATAGTACCTGGCATGGGGTAACTGTAACACAAACTAGCCATTAATGGTAGCAGGCATTTTGGAGGGGTAGGGTAGGGTATTAAAAACTTACTCTGAAGCAGTCATCTTTGCCTGAGTTCTCTATAAAACTTCACATATAAGTGTTAGGGTAGGAATGCATAACTCAGGAAGAAATTTTGGTAACACTGGCCGGCTCTCTAACAAAATTAAAAAGATGAAACTTAAGGAGTATATCAAAATAAAACCTTGGAGATGTAAAAGTAATGACAACACCATATAAGAAATATATAGGCAAATATTAGGTGCTACATAAAATTACAGAAGAAATGATAGAATTGATTATATAAAAATTAAAACATTTTTATTTCTGAACCATCATAATCGAGATTCAAGAGCAAGTGTGAATCCTGTTTGCTATAAAGATGACAAAGTGTGGTAGCCTAAAATATATAAATTAACATCTCAATATATAAATAAGTTATATGAACATTCAAAAAGTAAAATAATTGGCTGACAAATATATGAAAATATTTACTCAAAGATAATAAATTAAAATGTATTTTTAGTGCTTTTTGCCTGATAAATTAGTAAAAATAAAATAATTATGTAGATGAAAGTATGTGAAGATAGACATGTGCAATTAGTTTGTTTGCAGTGTTAATTGCTACAACCCTTCTAGTAAGCATTATGGCGATAATGTATATTAGAAAATAAAAAAAGTTCTTTGCCTAGTAATTTTCACTTAGTCTCTAAGAAAGAAATCATCTCTGTTTTACTCTGCTTTTGCTGCTATAAAAGAGTAACTGAGAGTAGATAATTTATAGAGCTTTGAAACTTATTTCTCACAGTTCTGGAGGCTAAAACATCCCAGATTAAGGTGCCAACAGATTTGCTGTCTAGTGTGGACTTGGTCTCTGATTCCAAGATGGTGCCTTGAGTGCTGCACTCCTCAGAGATGGGGAAATGCTATTCCTTACACAGCAGAAGAGTGGAAGGGAAGAAACCCTCTCCCCCAAGCCCTCTTTATAATGACATTAATCCTTTAATACCTGCCTTCTACTAAGCCTCACTTCCCAACACTATTCCAATGGTGATTAAGTTCCCAATACCTGAATTTCAGAGGAGGTTTAACATTGAAATCTTAGCAATATCTAATTCCAACAAACTGTGATGCATAAAGATAACTATCACAGCATTATTTGTAATAAGCATGGAAAAGGGCCTAAATGAACAGCAATAGTGAAATGTTTATATCTATGTAATTACTATACATCCATTTAAAATTACACCTATGAAGAATTTTAAATACAAAGGAAGATACCTTTTTAAGCTAAATATGAAAAGTAGTATATGTCACTAGAGATATATACAGGCCTACTGCATTTGATTGTGCTTCACTTTCTTGAACCTTGAAGGTACATTTCTAGCAAATTGAAGGTTTGTTGCAACCCTGCATCAAGCAAGTCTATTGATGCCATTTTTCCAACAGTATGTGCTTACTTTGTGTCTGCTTCACATTTCGGTAACTCTCACAATATTTTAAACTTTTTCATTATTCGTATATCTGTTAGTGTGATCTGTGATCAGTTAACTTTGATGTTACTGTTATAGTTGTTTTGGGGCACCATGAGCTATGCCCATATCAGATGGTGAACTTAATCCATAAATGTGTGTGTTCTGACTGCTCCACTGACTGGCTGTTTCCCCATCTCTTTCCCTCTCTTTGGGCCATCCTATTCTCTGAGACACAACAGTATTGAATTAGGCCAATTAATAACCCTACAGTGGCCTCTAAATGTTCAAAGGAAAGGAAGAATCACATGTCTCTCACTTTCAACCAAAAGCTAGAAATGATTAAGTTCAGTGAAGAAGGCATATTGAAAGCTGAGATAGGCCAAAATCTAGGCCTCTTCCACTGAACAGTAGCCACGCTGTGAATGCAAAGGAAAAGTTCTTGAAGGAAATTAAATGTGCATCTCCAGCAAACAGGGTAATGATAAGAAAGCAAAGTAGCCTTATTGCTGATATGGAGAAAATTTTAATGGTCTGGATAGAAGGCCAAACCAGCCACAACCCTCTCTTAAGCCAAAGCCTAACCCAGAGCAGAGCTCTAATTCTCTTCAGTTTTATGAAGCCTGAGAGGTAAGGAAGCTGCAGAAGAAAAGTTGGAAGTTAGCAAGAGTTATTTCACAAGGTTTAAGAAAAGAAGCCATCTCCATAACATAAAAGTGTAAGGTGAGGCAGCAAGAGCTCATGTAGATGATACAGCAAGTTATCCAGATCTAGCTAAAGTCACCAATGAAGGTGGCTACACTAAACAACAGATTTTCAATATAGACAAAGCAGCCTTATATTGAAAGAAGATGCCATCTAGGGCTTTCATAGATAGAAAGAAGGAGTCAATGCTTGGCTTTAAAGCTTCAAAGGGCAGACCAACCCTCTTGTTTGGGGCAAGTGTAGTTGGTGACTTTAATTTGAAGCCAATGTCAATTTACCATTCGGAAAATCTTAGGACCCTTAACAATTATACTAAATCTGTTCTACCTGTGCTTTATAAATTAAGCAACAAAGCCCACATGACAGAATATTTGTTAACAGAATGGTTTATTGAATATTTAAGCTTGCTGTTGAGACCTACTTATTAAAAAAAAAAAGATTCCTTTAAAAATATTACCACTCATTGACAATGTACCTTGTCACCTAAGAATTCTGATAGACTGGTACAAGGATATTAATGTTCTTTTTATGCCTGTGAACACAACATACACTCTGAAGCCCATGAATCAAGGAGCCATTTCAACTTTCAAGGCTTATTATTTAAGAAATAGGTTTTCTAAGGTTACAGTTGACATAGATAGTGATTTCTCTGATGAATCTGGGGTTAAGGAAATTGAAGACCTTCTGTAAAGAACCTTTCTAGACACCATTAAGAATAGTTGCCATTTTCAGCAAACTGACAGAAGAGCAGAAGATCAAATACCGCATGTTCTCACTCATAGGCGGGTGTTGAACAATGAGAACACATGGACACAGGGAGGGGAGCACTACACACTGGGGTCAGTTGGGGGGAAATAGGGGAGGGANGACGGTGGGGGGTGGGGAGCTGGGGAGAGATAGCAAGGGGAGAAATGCCAGATGTAGGTGATGGGGAGGAAGGCAGCAAATCACACTGCCACGTGTGTACCTATGCAACAATTTTGCATGTTCTTCACATGTACCCCAAAACCTAAAATGCAATAAAATAAATAAATGGGGGGAAAAAAAGAATAGTTGTGATTTGTAGGAACAGGTCAAAATATACTACATTAATAGGAGTTGGGAAGTACTTAACTCCAGCCTCATGGATAACTTGAAAAGGTTCAATACTTTAGTGGAGGAAGTCATTGCAGAATGTGATGGCAATAGCGGGAAACTTAGAAATGGAAGTGGATCTTTGTAAGATTTTTCTTATTTAGAAACTGTCAATATTGGACAGATCAATGAGACAGAAAATTAACAAGGATATCCAGGACTTGAACTCAGATCTGGACCAAGCAGACCTAATTAATAGACATCTACAGAACTCTATCCCAAATCCACAGAATATACATTCTTTTCAGTACCACATCATACTTACTCTAAAATTGACCACATAATTGGAAGTAAATCACGCCTCAGCAAATGCAAAAGAAGGGAAATCATAAAAACTAGTCTCTCAGACAACAGTGCTATCAGATTAGAACTCAGGATTAAGAAACTCACTCAAAACTGCACAACTACATGGAAACTGAACAACTTGCTCCTGAATGACTACTGGATAAACAATAAAATGAAGGAAGAAATAAAGATACTCTTCAACCAATGAGAATGAAGACACAATGTACCAGAATCTCTGGGACACAGCTAAAGCAGTGTCTAGAGGGAAATTTATAGCACTAAATGCCCACATGAGAAGCAAGGAAAGATCTAAAATTGACAACCTATTGTCACAATTAAAAGAACTAGAGGAGCAAGATTAAACAAATTCAAAAGCTAGCAGAAGACAGGAAATAACTAAGATTAGAGCAGAACTGAAGGAGATGGACACACAAAAAACCCTTCAAAAATCAATAAATCAAGGAGATGGCTTTTTGGAAAGATCAACAAAATAGATGGCTAGCCAGACTAATAAAAATAAGAGAGAGAAGAATCGAACAGATGCAATAAAAAAATGATAAAGGGGATATCACCACCAATTCCACAGAAATACAAACTACCATCAGAAATTACTACAAGCACCTGTATGCACATAAACCAGTAAATCTAGAAAAAATGGATAAATTCCTGGACACTTATACCCTCCCAAGACTAAACCAGGAAGGAGTTGAATTCCTGAATAGACCAATAACAAGGTCTGAAGTTGAGGCAGCAATTAATAGCCTACCAACCACAAAATGTCCAGGACCAGAGAGGTTCACAGCTGAATTCAACCAGACACATAAAGAGAGGCTGGTATCATTTCTTCTGAAACTATTTCTAACAATACAAAAAGAAGGAACCCTTCCTAACTCATTTTATGAGACCAACATCGTCCTGATACCAAAACCTGGCAGAGTCACAACTAAAAATGAAAATTTCAGACCAATATCCATGATGAACATTGATGCAAAAATCTTCAGTAAAATACTGGCAAACTGAATTCAACAGCACATCAAAAAGCTTATCCATCACGATCAAGTAGGCTTCCTCCCAGGGATGCAAGGCTGGTTCAACATATGCAAATCTATAAACTTAATCATCCATCACATAAACAGAACCAAAGACAAAAGCGACATGATTATCTCAACAGCTGCAGAGAAGTACTTCCACAAAATTCAACAGCACTTTATGCTAAAAACTCTCAATAAACTAGGTATCAAGGGAACATACCTCAAAATAATAAAAGCTATTTATGACAAACCCACAGCCAATATTATACTGAATGGGCAAAAATTGGAAGCATTCCCTTTGAAAACTGATACTATACAAGGGTGCCCTGTCTCACCACTCCTATTCAACATAGTATTGGAAATTCTAGCCAGAGCAATCAGGCAAGAAAAAGAAATAAAGAGCATTCAATTAGGAAAAGAGGAAGTCAAATTGTCACTATTTGCATATGACATGATTGTATATTCAGAAGACCCCATTGTTTCAGCCAAGATCTCCTTAAGATGATAAGCAACTTCAGCAAAGTCTCAGCATACAAAATCAATGTGCAAAAATCACAAGCATTCCTGTACACAAAAAACAGACAAACTGAGAGCCAAATCATGAGGGAACTTCCATTCACAATTGCTACAATGAGAACAAAATACCTAGGAATACAACTAACAAAGGATGTGAAGGACCTCTTCAAGGGGAACTATAAACCACTGCTCAAGGAAATAAAAGAGGACACAAACAGATGGAAAAACATTCCATGCTCATGGTTAGAAAGAATCAATATCATGAAAATGACCATACTGCCCAAAGTAATTTGTAGATTCAATGCTATCCCCATCAAGCTACCATTGGCCTTCTTCACAGAACTGGAAAAAACCACCTTAAACTTCATATGGAACAAAAAGAGAGCCTGCATAGCCAAGACAATCCTAAGCAAAAAGAACAAAGCTGGAGGCATCATGCTACCTGACTTCAAACTATACTACAAGGCTACAGTTATCAAAACAGCATGGTACTGGTACCAAAACAGAGATGTAGACCAATGGAACAGAGCAGAGGCCTCAGAATTAACACCACACATCTACAACCATCTGATCTTTGACCAACCTGACAAAAACAAGCAATGGGGAAAGGATTCCCTGTTTAATAAATGGTATTGGGAAAACTGGCTAGCCATATACAGAAAGCAGAAACTGGACCCCTTCCTGACACCTTACACTAAAATTAACTCCAGATGGATTAAAGACTTAAACATAAGACCTAACACCATAAAAACCCTGGAAGAAAACCTAGGCAAAACCATTCAGGACATAGGCGTAGGCAAGGACTTCCTGACTAAAACACCAAAGGCAATGACAACAAAAACCAAAATAGATAAATGGGATGTAATTAAACTCCAGAGCTTCTGCACAGCAAAAGAAACTATCATTAGAGTGATCCAGCAACCAACAGAATGGGAAAACATTTTTGCAATCTATCCATCTGACAAAGGGCTAATATCCAGAATCTACATGGAACTTAAACAAACCTACATGGAAAAACAAACAACCCCATCAAAAAGTGGGTGAAGGATATGAACAGAAACTTTTCAAAACAAGACATTTATGTAACCAACAAACATATGAAAAAATGCTCATTATTATTGGTCATTAGAGAAATGCAAATCAGAACCACGTTGGGATACCATCTCACACCAGTTAGAATGGCTATCATTAAAAAATCTGGAGACAACAGATGCTGGAGATGATGTAGAGAAATAGGAATACTTTTACATTGTTGGTGGGAGTGCAAATTAGTTCAACCACTGTGGAAGACAGTGTGGCAATTCCTCAAGGTCCTAGAAATAGAAATACCATTTGACTCAGCAATCCGATTACTGGGTATATACTAAAAGGATTATAAATCATTCTATTATAAAGATATATTCACTCGTATGTTCATTGTGGCACTGTTTACAATAGCAACAACTTGGAACAGGCCCAAATGCCCATCAATCATAGACCGGATGATGAAAATGTGGCACATATCCACCATGGAATACTATGCAGTCATAAAAAAGGATGCATTCATGTCCTTTGCAGGGACTTGGATGAATGTGGAAACCATCATTCTCAGCAAAGAAAGAACGGAAAACCAAACACTGCATGTTCTCACTCATAGATGGTGTTGAACAATAAGAACACATGGACACAGGGAGGGAGACATCACACACTGGGGTCTGTTGGGGGGTGGGGGGGTAGGGGAGGGATAGCAGTGGGTGGGGGCATTGGGGAAGGGGTACCATTAGGAGAAATACCTAATGTAGGTGACGGGGGGATGGATGCAGCAAACTATCAGGCATTTGTATGCCTATGTAACAATCCTGCACGATCTGCACATGTACCCAGAACTAAAGTATAATAATAATTAAAACAAAAAACAAGAAAACAGACGTAGACTACTGAAGGGAGAAAGATATTTAGGTTTTTAACAGGTGCTAATCAGTAGAGAATATTCTTGGAAATCAACAAAGGAAGAAATTCATACAACTAATTTATTTTATTGTTGCATAGCTTTGTTATTTGTGAAGAGCCCACAATTTTTGAGGCTCACTATTTGCTAGGCATCAGTTAATCACAGCAATGCTATGGGGTGGGACCTTCTACTGTTTGCATTATACAGGCAAGGAAGCTGACGCCTGTAGACTGAGACTCTGAACCTGCCCTTAAAAATGTGTTTAACTTTGCTGTGTATAGTATTCTTTAAATGGTCAATATACAGTGTTAAAATGGTCAAGACTGTCTGTTTGATACCTGAAGAAACTTAACTTCACAGAGAATGGACCTAAAGTCAAGTGCTTCTGGTCAGAGGGAACTATGAGCGGCCATGCTGGCTCAGGGCACATCCATGACTACACAGGAAAAGGGACTCCAGGCATACTTCTCTTTCAGAGTGAGTCTATCTGTGGTATTACTGGCATATGTAAATGACAGCTTATTACCATGGCACATTTTACTGTTTTATACCAGAGGCATTTTGTCGTTTTCCACCCAAGAGGGCACCAGACAACCCCACAATCCACTGGTTGTCCATAATCAGAATCTTGTTAGTAGATCTGAATGATTACCAAGAAATGAAGTTTTTGAGAAAGGAAGGGTCCAGACAAAATAAAATGAAAGAAATTGGCTCAAATTAACTATGGTGATGGGAAAAAAGGACCACACACACATACACACAAAACAACAACAAAAAAACAACAAAAATTTATGCAACTTTTCTACCTTTGGTTTTGTTTTGTTTTAGCATGAATACATTCCCTTTGATCTATAAGCCGAAGTGGGTAATTTTTCACCTATCCCCATCTAACATCCTCTTCTTTAGTCCTGGTAATGTGTTTTAAGATTTTGAGTAATCATGAGGTTCGCTGGTATATAATTATGACTTGGCTTGCTGCATTTTGAACTCATGTCCAGTATAGTTATGGAACTCAATGTTAAGAATAATAAAAACCCCTGATGATTCCTTGATCTTTTTATTCATTTTGATATTGAGTTCAAGACTAAAAAATTGATATGTAGTTTCTTTTAGGACATTTTCTTATTTATTTGCACCATTTTGTTATTTTCTAGGAGGAAATTTTTGTGCAGTTTTGTATTTAATTGTCATGGCTTTAATTATTTCTGAATCTTTAGTAAGTACTTAGGGTGTGCAGTGCTTGGGAAAATCATTATTTACTTCTTTGTCTTTGACTCTTTTCAAGTAGCTAACAACTGAGTGGATAAGCATATCTTAATTTGGACACTAAATTTTTACTGAGAAAGACTTAGTATGCATTTAGATTTCATAAAATTTACAGTTGAAAAAGATTCACATACTTAAGTTGTCCAAATATATATATTTTTAATTTAATTAATTTATTTAAAATGGGGTGTTGCTACGTTGCTTAGGTTGGTCTCAAACTCCTGGGCTCAAACTAGCCCAGCACCTGACTACCACATAGCTGAGACCACAGGCATGGACCACTGTACCCAGCTCTAAATATTTAAAAACCTTTTCTAATAATGGTATTTAGAATTTGTTTTAAAATTAAAATTAATTAAAATTAATGTAATGAAATGTAATTTATAATTAGTTACAATTAAGACTAAACATTAAGTTTTTCAATTGCATTAACCATATTTCAATATCTATGTGTGGCTGGTAAGTACAGTATTGGACAGCACAGGCTTGGATAGTTTGCTGTAGTTCTGAAGAATCCTATCACCTTTTGTTTTCCTCGCAACTTTTTAACTTCTATAATACTGAATTTTTTTTTTTACATGTGTGATATGTAATACCACTTTCAAGTCAGTTCAAGTCAGAATGATCACTCTGGTTCAAGAAATATTATGTTCCTTGCCTTTATAGTTTCAGTATTTTTCAAGACACTGTATGAGAATGCATTCCCAGAGTTGGCATATATTATCAATTACCCATGAAACTGTAGTTATCCTAGGGAATGACATTTTCATCTACTGCTTAGATGACTATTTATGCTTCTAATTTGGGTGCACACATGCTTACATTGTTTGCTTATATATTCTGGTGTCAAGTGTATACTCAAAATTTACCAGAAGAATTTGAAAGGCCAGTGTCAGATAATTTTTACAGATGGCATTTCTCAAGCCTTTGGACTCCTTGATTTCTTATAATGTATGCACATGTGTTGATAGAGATTTAGTATGGAATTTACTTAGTATGTTTATACTTTTATTCTGTGAAATGTGATCAAACCACCTGTCATGTTGTTTGTTTACTGAGAGAGGGGAGAGTGTGTGTGTGTGTGTATTTTAAACTTTGCACTATCTTTAAAACTATTTCCTATGATCCAGGGGATTTCTAAGAGTCTATGTGATTGAAATCTTTAGGTGGGTTTATTCTAGCAGAAAAATGTAAAATTCTATAAAAATACCAAGTTTAGATTGATTAACCATTTTTAAAAATTCTTGTATTCATCATGTATTTATGGATTACCTTGTGTTTTTGAAGTAATGCATTCTCTAAGCAAGAATTCTTAAACTCTCTCTGCAAGTAATTTATATTTTCACTCACATAGACCATTTTACCATAGCTAATCTATTAAAATATTAGTCATTAGAGCAATAGCACTACACTAGTTGGCCATATTGGCTGGACACATCTGTCTGCTCTTGTCAGAATATAAAGCTATGTGAAAACAAAGGAAATCAAAACTATGTAGTTAACTTTTGTTCACCACTCAATCACTAAATTATTCAATGTCTATAGAATATCACTTAAACTTTCCTTCTCTTTTCTCACTGATAAGCCAAGGGTTATTATAAATGTCTTATTCACCACACTAGCTAATTTTAAGGCTCAATGGTAATGCCCAAATGAGCCTTGCCTGTGGCTGGTTTATGTCATATTGAAGAAAACATGGTGTCTGGACGTGAAGAAGGAGAAAGGGATCTACCATAGGTTGGGTGATTTTACACCAAATTTACAGCAACTGAAAGAGGCAGACCAAGAGGTAGAAAAAGAAGAAAGCAAGATGCATAATCTATGGACAATATTAGAGAGAGGAAAAAAAAAAACCCAACAACCTACTGAAGAAAATGGTGTGAAAGAGGGTGGAGTAAAGTATAAGGGCAAAGATAGAAATAAGTAGAAAAGTATTACATAAAGGAAATACCAGAGTTGGTTTGGACTTGACAATAAGGACATTAGAAAGACTTTTAAGAGGCTACAGGGATTTTAAAACTAGGACAAGACAGATGTCATATATAATTTATTACCCAGGAAACTCTTAGAGTGGATACAAAATTGCAGGGTAGGAGAGTCAGGTGTGGAAAAAAGGTTCCCAGCAAAAGTTAATGTGCTAAAGCAATATGCTTTCAAAGTGAGTTCGCCAAGACTATTGAGAATAATTGTAGGTAGAGTGGACTGCTGTGGTTAGAATTTATGAGGTTGCAATAAAAAAGAAGAGAAAAAGAAAAGCCAGAACTTCTTGTTATGACGAAAATGTTGAAACTTACATATGTTCAGAGTAGAGAGATGATCTGGCCTGCAGGGTGAAACACATTAAAGAAGAGAGGAAATAAGATGAAAAGAAACAGTGACCATTGAAGACTGTTACTTTGAAACTTATTTTTACTTAAAAAATTATATTTTTTTCATAAAATAAAATTCCCTATTAAATTCATTTTAAATGTTTTTTTTATTATAAAGTAACACATTCTCACTATTAAATATTTAAGAAATGTAGAAAAAACATAGTTATGCTATTTAATTTTAATATTTAATATATGTTTTCCAGTTTTTTTCAATGCATGCTTTTCTTTGTTTTGACTTTGGTAAGATGTGGATAAAACCATCGAATCAGTTTTTGTTTGATCATAGGACAAAATTATAAACAAAATTTTGTGAAATCTTTTTATAAACAAAAGCTATGTGGGTCAAACGGAGTTATGTGTATGTACTTCTCATACCACAGCCATATTTGTGTAAGCTTGTAGAAATCATTTCAGGTGTTCAACGTCAAGCAAGCTTAGCCTATTCTAGCAAGCACGGAGGAATATTCTAGTAAATTGTGGTAGTGTGAGTGAAGTGGGTTTTATGTTTGGAGATTCTTTCTGTAAGTTTCATGGATACTTTATGGAAAATCAACAATGCTTTATATATTATCCTTTTATCCTCTCTTCATGACCTTTTTTGATAACCAGGTTTTAGACCTATGTTTCCAGAGAAAGGAAAGATCTAAAGTTTATCAACTCTGATTCTTCTATGAAGAACTGATTCAGGTTGGGGTGGGAAGCATCTCTAAGCTCTGATCTCATTTCAAGATACTTTTTATTTAAAAATAGTCATGCGTATGTCTGTTCATCCCTCCACACCCCACTTTTTTCCACAGAAGAACAGATACACTTAATTGTATTCTCTGTACACTTTTTAATGTTTTTCTTTCCTTAGGATAGTTCTACTTTAACATAAGTTTAATTTTCTCCCCAGAATTCTCATTTTAATTGCTAGTAATATACGTACCCCAAGGTCTGAATTCATTATGAAAGGAGTCATAGTGTGTGAGATTCTAGACTATTCTTACAATATTCCGTGCATTTTACTTTTGAACCTGCTGCATTTAGCACAAGGTCTAGGTGAGGCAGCAACATAATAAAATAATTATTGAATGAATAAGTAAGAGCGTTAGTTTTCATTTGTGAAAAATAATGTTCCCAAATAAATGTCAAATGAATTCTGAAGAATTTTTTCATTTAGCCTGAATTCTGGACATCATGTCTGACCTTTTGCAGCCTAAATTTCTAACAGGCTTCCTCAAATTATGGTGTGTATTAGAATCAACTGGAGGAACTAGCTGACCATGCAGATTCCTCCCTGGGCCATACTCCCTAGTTACTCTCTTTCAGTAGGTAAGATCTAGCCATCTGGGTTTTTAGTAAGTTCTTGAAGTATTTGTGTAGGGTGCTCATAGGACCACACTTTGTTAAACATCATTAAAGCTATTGTTAATTTTTCACAAGTGTTGGTTCAGAGAAATCTAATTTGAATCTGTCTGAACTCACCACACCCTGTCTCTTACTGAGAATCCCTCAATGTTCACCTGCGGTTTCAGCAAGGTAAGTAAGCCTCTTTCCTTAACTGCAAGTGTTTTCTTGGTGGTCTTCATTTGATGGGCTTTGACACTTGGTCACATATTAAAATCATCTGGTGATATGTTTTGGCTGTGTCTCCACCCAACGGTCATCTTGAATTGTAATCCCCATAATTTCCACCTGTCAAGGGAAGAAACTGGTGGGAGGTGATTGAATTATGGGTGTGGTTTCCCCCATGCTGTTCTCGTGACAGTGAGTGAATTCTCACGAGATCTGATGGTTTAAAAGTGTGGCACTTCCTGCTTCTGGGCTCTCTCCGGCTACTTCTTGGAGAAGGTACTTGCTTCTCTTTTGCCATCCGTTGTCCGTTGTGATTGCAAGTTTCCTGAGGCCTCCTCAGCCTTGCAGAACTGTGAGTCAATTAAACCTGTTTTCTTTATAAATTATCCTCTCAGGGAGTTCTTTATAGCAGTGTGAGAATACTAATATATCTGGAGAGGTTCTAAAAATCTTGATGCTCAGGCTGCTTCTCAGACCAATTGAATTACAATTTCTGAGGTTTAGAGCTGGGCACAATTTTTTTTTTTTTTTTCTGAGATGGAGTCTTGCTTTGTCACCCAGGCTGGAGTGGTGCAGTGGTGTGATTTCGGCTCACTGCAACCTCCACCTCCCAGGTTCAAGCGATTATCCTGCCTGAGCCTCCCTAGTAGCTGGGGTTATAGGCTTGCACCACCACATCTGGCCAATTGTTTGTATTTTTAGTATAGTGGGGGTTTCACTGTGTTGCCCAGGCTGGTCTCGATCTCCTGACTTTGTGATTGGCCCGCCTTGGCCTCCCAGAGTGCTGGAATTACAGGCATGAGCCACCATGCCTGGCCGACACCAGAATTTTTAAAGCTTCTCAGGTGACTTCAATGTGCAGTCAAGGTTGAGAACCACTGGTGTAAATGATTATATTGGGGGTGGAGATTGCACCACATAATTGCTGAAAGTTGTAGTCTTGTGATTTTAACTCTGACATTATTTTACATTGTCTGCTTATTGATCTATCAACATTGTCTATCTAAGGGAGGGAGATTGAAGAGCTGGAAGCAATGCTTTTTTGATGCTATTTGTG
Source organism: Cebus imitator (assembly GCF_001604975.1). NCBI lineage: Eukaryota > Metazoa > Chordata > Mammalia > Primates > Cebidae > Cebus > Cebus imitator. Next base: position 4,049,090 of record NW_016107413.1, read on the forward strand.
GTTAGACTGCAAGAAAGTGAAGTGAGATATTAGCAACATTCATATTTGATTCTTGAAAGTGAGTGAAGTTCTTTGAAAAACTCTTTTAATATGCTTAAAATGGCAAGAGGATATTTTCTCTTTTCACATTACCTTGCTGGACTGGTTAATGTTTTGACTTAACTACTACTTCCTTTAATCTGTTATTTAAACTGATGTTTAAACATTTAACTATGTTTTTAAGTGTTTCTGTTAATAAGAATTCATTTCTCCTTCAGGGCAATAGTAATTGTGTCATAGGGGTTTAAGGAGAAGCAGTTGAAACATTTATACTAATATTCTGTAATACAATGCTTAATTAACTTGTTTTCCCTATGTGGGATTTGTTGGAGTGGGGAGGAACTGGTGACAGAGGCAGAAAAACAAAACAAACAGTTCTGTACAATGTAAATGAAGCTAGAAGATTAAGAAAAACTAGGGAAACTAACTTTTCCCCTTTTAGTCCTGTTGAAGGTTTAAGGGACATACTTGTTTCTGAAATATTGGATTATTTACATGAAACTGAGCCAAGCAGCTTCAGAGACATGCTTTTTCTTGAGTAGGTAGTTCAAATTTAGAATATTTAAGTCTAATGGTTAATATTTGGTATTAAATATGATAAAAATGAATAACCAAGGAAAATTCTGCCTGTATAAAGAGGCACGCTGAAACATGTGACCCCATGGCTACCAGGGTATGCTTATACTTTGCCTGGAAACCTAAATAGCCTGCAGACTTTCAAAGAATAATTTTTTCAACACAACAGCAAGAATTGAGCAAAAATTTCAAGGGGTGAGGAGACCATCTTTACTTATAATCTTATTCTAGCAAGTAAATACTATCTTTCTCATTTATGAGGTCCAAAATAACCGAGATTTAGCTTTACTTCTTGAGAATTGGGTTGGAATTAAGGATCAGTGATACGTTTTAGGTTCTTTTAATTGTTAATTTTTCTTGTGATATAGCTAACCTGGATTCTGACTGATTTAAACGTTTTTTTTAAAACATGAAATATTCTGCCCTTTGCTCTCCAATGTCATAACTTCTAAGCCTGCATCTAAGACATATTGCTTGTAATTTCATAAGCTTGTGAGCAGATAACTATGACTTTATATGAGTGGTCTACTAATGTGATGAAATGAACCCATAAACAATCTGATACATATTATTGCAAACATTGTTAGCTGTTGACACAAATGCCTGTAAGTAAAACCATTTTTATATAGCCAAATCATGTTTTCTCTTGTAAGTTCTCATGTGTCTATAGGAAGTGTCACAATGCATGTCGCTAAGACCCATGTACTTTATTCTCTACCATCCCCTTTTTGTATTCTGTTCTCCAAGAGTCGGAACGCTCAGGATTAGGTTCTTGATATCTAGAGTATCAAGGGGCCAAAGACAGCCAGAAATTCTAGGAAGTCAAAGACTGTGGCTCCCAGCCTGTTACGCCTAAGTCAATTAAGCAGGGAAGGATGAGAAACTATTTCAGGGGTTCTCAACCCTAGCTGCGTATCAGAATCTCCTGGGGAACGTTTAGGCATTGATAATACTTCGCTTACCTCTAGAGAATGTGAATTAATAAGTTGGGAATAGGGCTGTGTCTGAAGGAGTATAGAAGTTTTTTGCTCAGGTGTGGCAGCTCTTCGATTTAGTAGTGGGTTAAACAGGGGACTCCCATCAGCAGCAGACACAATTTCCATGGTGAGTCCACATGGTATAGAGCAGAGGGTGCTGGTCAGACAGTCCAGGAAACCTGGTTCTCAAACTAGCATCACCACTAACAAACACTGCTAGTCCAGGCATATTTCAAGTCTCTGATCTTTAGTTTCCTCATATATAATGTTAAAAAGTTTAATTATGGTCTTTTTTAGAGCTAAGATTATATAATTTTAGCTTTTCATTAAAAAAAATTCCCATTTCTAGAGTATATGCTGAAAAAACAAACCCTCAGATGTTTCAGTATATTTGAGCAGAAGTAGTCTGGAAGATTTAAAATAATTTGACTTTATAATTAATATTTAAATCAATTCTAACTTTGGTAGAATTAATCAGCTATCCTTAGAGACAAGGTTCTGGATGTATGAATATGTGCTTGTGTTTTTTTTCTCTTCCAAGAATAGTGGGAGTTAAAGTAAGTCATCACATAATCCAACTGACTGTTCCATGAGGTATATGATTTTACAGTGATAGCTTTTGCAAATACAGATACTCAATTATAGATGATCTATAAAGTTGATTTCTTCCCCCAGAATCTGGGCATACTGCTTTTTAAAGAAATTTTAGATCTTTTGGTTTAGAGATGTTATTTATGGGACTATATTAATACTCATTAAATATTTGCATTAGAAGGTTTTTAGCAACATCTTTAAAAACAGATGAAACAACTTGACTTTTATTTTGTGGAAGGACAGTGGTGGGGGTGGATGAGCACAGTTTTGTCTTTCCTTGACAAAAAGCCTTTAAAAATAACCCACCAATTTTCAACCATTGTATTTTAAGCCACGGGAGCTCGTGAGTTATCTTTCATCTTGGTTCTATCACATAACCAGATAGCATCTGCCAAAGGAGAGGTCTAGCTGGGAGGCAATTCAAACAAAAATATATTATAAAAATGTGATTGTTCAGTGTGTCATTATAACAGTTACTCATCTTTGCCCCTTAATCTATAGTTTTCTCACCTCCCATTTTATCTTTTATGTGTTTGTGCCTTTCTGTGGATGCATGGGGCAGAAAGAGTGGTCATAAGGCAGTGACACTTGGGGAAGAATGTGCAAGGAATTTATTGAACTTAAATGTCATGAGTAATAGCTGCAATACTTCTACAGATACAAGGCAGTTAAGTTTGATTATCTGCCTCTACTTTCAGTTTGCATGAGTGAAATAAAAGATAGCTGTGTTCAGGGTTAAAATGACTTGATTTTAATAGTAGATAATAATAACAATTCTAGAAGGTGAGAAGTGTCCATTTAGGTCAACCATCATTATGGAACACATTTTAGTACTTACTCCCTTGTAAGACCATATTTCCAATGTAAAAAATGGTATCCATTTGACACATCATATAATAGAGAACATTTAAAATCTAAATTGGGTTGGAAAATTAGGAAATATGGTACTTCATCAGTTATCTGTTGCTGCATAAGAACCCACCTGAAACAGTCATTTTCCTCCATGGGAAAATAATTTGGGCTGGACCCAGCTGGATGCTTCTGTGCTTGCTCTCCCTTGGGTTCACTCATGTGGCTAACTTCTCTAGCTCTAAAGGGGCTGGATGGTGTAAGATGGCCTTACTGACATGTCTAGCAGTTGATATTGGCTATTGGCTGCCTAACTAGGGGGACTAAGTTGGAATGATTCATCTCTGCTCCATGTGGTCTATTATCCTTTAATTGATTATATTGAGTTTCTTCATGGCAGTCTCAGAACAGCATTCCAAAAGGGCAAATAAGCTGAAAAATCTCCTTTTTCTTTTTCTGCTCTTATTTTAGATTCGGGAGTAAATGGGCAGGTTTGTGACAAAGGTATATTGCGTGATACTGAGGTTTGGGATACGATTGAACTGGTCATTCAGGTTGTGAGCATCATACCCAGCAGGTAGTTTTTCAGCCCCTTTCCATCCTCCCTCTCTCCCTGCTCTAGTAGTCACCAGTGTCTACTTTACCCATCTTTATATCTGTGTGTACCCAATGTTAACTCCCACATATAAGTGAGAACATGTGGCATTTGGTTTTCTCTTTCTGTGTTTGCTTGGGATAATGACCTCTAGCTGCATCCATGTTGCTTCAAAGGACATGATTTCATTCTTTTTGTGGCTCCTGAGTATTCTATGGTATATATGGTGTATATGTATATGACATTATACATATATAAAATGAAAATTATATATATATATAGTGAAAATTATATATATAATGAAAATTATATATATAATTTTCTTTATCCAGTACACCATTGTTGGGCACCTGGCTTGATTCTGTGTTTCGGCTACTGTGAATAGTACTGCATCGAACGTAAGGGTGTGTGTATCCATTTGGTGGAATGATTTATTTTCTTTTGGATATATACTGAGTAATGGAATTGCTGAGTCAAATGGTAGGTCTACTGTTAGTTCTTTGAGAAATATTCAAACTGCTCTCCACAGTGGCTGGACTAGTTTACATTCCTACCAACAGTGTGCAGGTGCCTCCCATTCTCTGCAGCTTTATCAGCATCTGTTATTTTTTGAATTTTTAACAAAAAACTATTCTGAGTATTGTGAGATGGTATCTTACTGTGGTTTTGATTTGCATTTCTCTGACATTTAGTAATGATGAACATTTTTTCGTGTTTGTCCACTTGTATGTCTTTTAAGAAGTGTACACTTCATGTCTTTTGCCCACTTTTAATAGGGTTATTTCTTTTTTGCCTGTTTATGTAAGTGTCTCATAGATTCTTCATATTAGACCTTTCTCAGATGCATGGTTTGTGAATATTTTCTCCCATTCTGTAGGATGGCTGTTTACTCCCTTGCTAGTTTCTCTTGCTTTGCAGAAGCTTGTTAGTTTAATTTAGATTCCACTTAACTGATTTTTATTTTGGTGGTAATTTTGAGGGCTTAGCCATAAATTCTTCACCAAGCCTGCTACTGAGAAGGGTATTTACTAGGTTGTCTTCTAGCATTTTTTTTAGATAGAGTCTTGACGTGTCACCTAGGCTGGAGTGCAGTGGCATGACCTTGGCTCACTGCAACCTCCACCTCCCAGGTTCAAATGATTCTGGTGCCTTAGCCTCCCCAGTAGCTGGAATTACAGGCATGTACCACCACAACTGGCTAATTTTTGTATTTTTAGTAGAGACAGGTTTTTGCCATGTTGGCCAGGCTGGTCTTGAACACCTGGTCTCAAGTAATCCACCTACTTCAGCTTCCCAAAGTGCTGGGATTACAGGTGTGAGCCATGTGCCTGGTGGTCTTCTAGAATTTTTATAGATGGGGATGTACATTTTAAGTGTTTAACCTATCTTGAGTTAATTTTTATATGTGGTTATAGGTGGGAGTCCAGTTTCATTCCTCTGCATATGGCTAGCCAGTTATGCTAAGGCCATTTATCGACTAGGGAGTCTTTTCCATATTACTTATTTTTGTCAACTTTGTCAAAGATCAGATGATTTTAGGTGTGTGGCTTTATTTCTAGGTTCTCCATTTTGTCTCAGTGATCTATGTGTCTATTTTCTGTACCAGTACCATATTATTTTGGTTACTATAGACATACAACATAGTTTGAATTTGGGTAATGTGATGCTTCTGACTTTGTTTTTTTTTT
>NW_016107413.1:4054427-4063605 GCF_001604975.1 Cebus imitator
TTATGTTGGCTTTGGCTATTTGGGCACTTTTTTGGTTCCATGTGAATTTTAGAATGTTTTTTTCTAATTCTGAGAAGAATAATAGTGGTAGTTAGCCAGGAGTAATGTTGAATCTGTAAATTGCTCTGGGCAGTATGGCCATTTTGATGATATGGATTCTTCCAAGCCATAAAAATGGAATGCTCTTTCATTTATTTGTTTTGTCTCTGATTTCTTTCTGCAGTATTTTGTAGTTCTTTTTGCAGAAAACTTTCACCTCCTTGGTAAGCTGTATTCCTAGATATTTTATTCTTTTTGTGGCTATCAAAACTGGAATTGGCTTCTTGATTTGGCTCTCAGCTTGAACATTGTTGGTATATATAAATGCTACTGATTTTTAAACATTGGTTTTGTATCCTGAAACTTACTGAAGTCATATCAGTTCTAGGAGACTTTGGTGGTGGAGTGTTGAGGGTTTTTAGGTATATAAGCATATGGTCAGCAAAGAGACACAGTTTGATGCCTTCTTTTGATATTTTGATGCCTTTTATTTGTTTTTCTTGCCTGATTGCTCTGGCTAGGAATTCCAGTACTATGTTGAGTAGGAGTGGTAAGAGTGGGCATCCTTGCCTCATTCCAGTTCTCAAAGGGAATGGTTTTAGCTTTTACCTGTTCAGTATGATATTGGCTGTGAGTTTGTCATAGATAGGTCTTATTAGTTTGAGGTATGTTTCTTTGATGCCAAATTTGTTGAGGGTTTCTGTCCTGAAGGGTTGTTGGATTTTATTGAAAGATATTTTGCATATATTGAGATGATCATATGGTTTTTGTTTTTAATTCCATTTATATGGTATATGTATTGATTTGCATATGTGGAATCAACTTTGCATCTTAAAAATAAAGCCTACTTGATCATCGTGAATTAACATTCGTGTGTGCTGCTGGGTTCAGTTTGCTAGTATTTTGTTGAGACTTTTTGCATTTATGTTTATCAGGGATTATTGACCTGATATTTTCTTTTTTTGCTGTGTTTGCCAGATTTTTGTATTAGGGTGATGTTGGCTTTATAGAATAAGTTAAGGAGGAATCCCTCTCTCTCAATTTTTGGGAATAGTTTTAGTAGGATTCATACCAGTTTTTTGTATATCTGGTAGAATTCAGCTATAAATGTATCTGATTCTAGCCAGATGTTTTTTTTTTTAAATTCAGTTTCAGAATTTGTTATTGGTCTTTCCAGGTTTTTGTTTTCTTCCTGTTACAATCTTGGAAGGTTGTGTGTTTCCAGGAATTCGTCCATTTCTTCTTGATTTTTTAATTTGTGTGCATAGATGTGTTCATAATAGTCTCAGAGGATCTTTTGTATTTCTGTAAGATCAGATGTAATGTCATCTTTGTCATTTCTGAATGTACTTATTTAGATTTTCTCTTTTTCCTTGGTTAATCTAGTTAGTCATCTATCACTCTTGTTTATTCTTTCAAATAATCACTTTTTGGTTTCATTGACCTTTTGTCTGAATTTTTATATCTTGATTTCATTCAATTATGCTCTGATTTTAGTGATTTCTTTTTCCTGCTAGCTTTGTGATTGGCTTGTTTTGTTTTCTAATTCCTCTAGGTACAATGTTAGATTGTTAATTTGAGGTATTCCTAACTTCTTGATGTAGGCATTTAGCAACTATAAACTTGCCTTCTAAGACTGATTTAGCTGTATTCCAAGGATTTGGTGTGTTGTGTTGATATTTTCATTAGTTGCAAATAAGTTTTTGATTTCTACCTTAACTTCATTGTTCACCCAAAAGTCATTCTGGAGCAAGTTGTTTAATTTCCATGTGATAATGTAGTTTTGAGAGATCTTTTAAATATTTACTTCAATTTTGCATTGTGGTCCAAGAGTTTGCTTGGTATGATTTTGATTTTTTTCAGTGAATTGAAACTCGCTTTATGGATGAGCATGTGGTTTATCTTACAATATGTTTTGTGTGCAAATGAGAAGAAAGTATATTCTGTGGTTACTGTGTGAAGTATTTTGTAGATATCTTGGTCCAGTGTTGAGTTTAAGTCAGAATCTATCTTCATTAGTTTTCCACATAAATGATCTGTCTAATTATGTCAGTGGGGTGTTGAAGTCTCCTATTATTTGTGAATGTCTAAGCCTTTTCATAGGTCAAAAAGAACTTGTTTTATGAATCTGGGTGCTCCAATGTTGGGTACATATATATTTAAGTCATCTTGTTGAATTGAACTCTTTATCATTAGGTAGTGCCCTCCTAGATTGCTGTTGTTTAAAGTCTATTTTTGTTTTCCATTTTCATAGTAGATCTCTATCACTTTACTTTGAGCCCATGGGTGTTGTTATAGGTTAGAAGAGTCTCTTGAAGACAGCCGACAGTTGGAGGCTTGCCTTTTTATTGAACTTGCCAGTCTATGCCTTTTAAGTGGAGTGTTTAGACTACTTAACATTTAAGGTTAATATTGATATGTAAGATTTTGATCCCATCATCATTTTATTAGCTGGCAATTTTGTAGGCTTGATTGTGTAGTTGCTTTATAGTGTGTGGGCTATGTGCTCAAGTGTGTTTTTGTAATAACAGATGCTGTTCTTTTGTTTCTATAATTAGTATTCCCTTAAGGACTTCCTGTAAGACTGGTCTAGTGGTAATGAATTCCCTTAGTGTTTGCTTGTCTGAAAAGGACTTTATTTCTTCCTCACTTATGTAGCTTAGTTTGGTGGGATATGAAAGTCTTGGTTCAAATTTCTATAAGGATGCTAGCAATAGGCACCAATCTCTTCTGGCTTGTAAGGTTTCTGCTGAGAAGTCCACTGCTAGCCTGATGGAATTCCCTTTGCAAGTGATGTGACCCTTCCCTCTAGCTGCCTTTACAATTTTTCTTTTGCATTGACTTGGTGAATCTGATGAATATGTGTCTTGGGAATGGTCATTTTGTATATTATGTCACAATGTTTCTTCATATTTCTTGAATTTATATTTCAACCTCTCTAATAGGATTAGGGGAAATTTCAGGGACTATATCCCAAATATATTTTCCAAGTTGCTTACTATGTCTCATTTTAGAAATGCCAATGAGTTGTAGTTTTGTCTCTTTACATAATCCCATATTCTGAGAGTTTTTGCTTATTTTGAATTTATTTTAAAGTATTTGAGTCGATTGAAAGAACTGGTCTTTAACCTCTGAGATTCTTTCTTCACCTTGGTCTATTTTGTTGTTAGTGCTTCCAACCATATTATAAAATTCTTGCAGTGAAATCTTCAATTCTTCCCAAATCATTTTATGACACTAACATCATCCTGATTCCAAAACCCACCAGAGACTCAACAAGAAAAGAAAACTTCAGGCCAGTATCCATGATGAACATAGATGCAAAAATCTTCAATAAAATACTGGCAAACTGAATCCAGCAGCACATGAAAAGCTTAACCATCATGAGCAAGTAGGCTTCATGCTGGTGATACAAGGCAGGCTCAACATACACAAGTCTATAAACATAATCCACCACATAAACAGAACCAAAGACAAAAAACATGTGATTATCTCAATAGATGCAGAGAAGGCCTTTGACAAAATTCAACAGCCCTTTATGCTAAAAACTCTCAATAAACTAGGTATCAACAGAATGTATCTCAAAATAATAAAAGCTATTTAAGACAAACCACAGCCAATATCATACTAAATGGGCAAAAACTGGAAGCATTCCCTTTGAAATCTGGCACTAGACAAGGATGCCCTCTCTCACCACTCCTTTTCAATATGGTATTGGAAGTTCTAGCCAGAGCAATCAGGCAAGAAATAGAAATAAAGGGTATTCAATTAGGAAAGGAGGAAGTCAAATTGTCTCTATTTGCAGACAACATGATTGTATATTTAGAAGACCCCATCGTCTTAGCCCAAACTCTCCTTAAGCTGATAAGCAACTTCAGCAAAGTCTCAGGATACAAAATCAATGTGCAGAAATCACAAGCATTCCTATACACCAATAACACACTTAAAGAGAGCCAAATCAAGAACAAACTGCCATTCACCATTGCTACAAAGAGAATAAAATACCTAGGAATACAACTAACAAAGGAACATAAAGGACCTCTTCAAGAAGTACTACAAACCACTGCTCAAGGAAGTGGGAGAGGACACAGACAAATGGAGACACATTCTATGCTCATGGTTAGGAATAATCAATATTGTGAAAATGGTGATACTGCCCAAATTAATTTATAGATTCAATGCTATCCCCATCAAGCTACCTATCACCCTCTTCACAGAACTGGAAAAGAACACCTTAAACTTCATATGGAACCACAAGGGAGCCCACATAGCCAAGTCAGTTCTAAGCAAAAAGAACAAAGCTGGAGGCATCATGCTTCCTGACTTCAAACTATCCAACAAGTCTACAGTAATCAAAACAGCATGGTACTGGTACCAAAACAGAGATATATAGATGAATGGAAAAGAACAGAGGTCTTGGAGGCATAGCCATACATCTACAACCATTTGATCTTTGCCAAACCTGACAAAAACAAGCAATGGGGAAAGGATTCCCTGTTTAATAAATGGTATTGGGAAAACTGGCTAGCCATGTGCAGAAAGCAGAAAATGGACTCCTTCCTGACACCTTACACTAAAATTAACTCCAGATAGATCAAAAACTTAAACATAAAACCTAACACCATAAAAACCCTAGAAAAAAACCTAGGCAAAACCATTCAGAACATAAGCATAGGCAAGGACTTCATGACCAAAACACTAAAAGCATTGGCAACAAAAGCTAAATAGACAAATAGGATCTAATTAAACTCCAGAGTTTCTGCACAGCAAAAGAAAAAATCATTAGAGTGAACGAGCAACCAACACAATGGGAAAAAACTTTTGTATTCTACTTATCTGACAAATGGCTAATATCCAGAATCTACAAAGAACTAAAACAGATTTACAAGAAGAAAACACATTCAAAACTGGGTAAAGGATATGAACAGACACTTTTCAAAAGAAGACATATATGAGGCCAATGAACATATGAAAAAATGTTCATCATCACTGGTCATTAGATAAATGCAAATCAAAACCACATTGATATACCATCTCACACCAGTTAGAATGGCGATCATTAAAAAATCTGGAGACAACAGATGCTGGAGAGGATGTGGAGAAATAGGAACACTTTTACACTGTTTGTGGGGGTATACATTTGTTTGGCCATTGTGGAAGGCAGTGTGATGATTTCTCAAGGACCTAGAAATAGAAATTCCATTTGGCCCAGCAATCCTATTACTGGGTGTATATCCAAAGGACCATAAATTGTTCTATTATAAAGACACATGCACACATATGTTAATTGCAGCACTGTTTATGATAGCAAAGACCTGGAGCCAACCCAAATGCCCATCAATGATAGACTGGACAGGGAAAATGTGGCACATATACACTATGGACTACTATGCAACCATAAAAAATGATGAGTTTGTGTCCTTTGTAGGGATATGGATGAACCTGGAAGCCATCATTCTCAGCAAACTGACACAAGAGCAGAAAATCAAACACCACATGTTCTCACTCATAGGTGGGTGCTGAACAATGAGAACACATGGACACTGGGAGGGGAGCATGACACACTGGGATCTGTTGAGGGGGACTAGAGAAGGGACAGTGGGGGGAGGTAGGGAGCTGGGGAGGGATAATATGGGAAGAAATGCCAGATACAGGTGATGGGGATGGAGGCAGCAAACCACATTGCCATGTATGTACCTATGCAACAATCCTGCACGTTCTTCACATGTACCCCAGAACCTGAAGTGCAATTTTATATATATATATATATATGTGTGTGTGTGTATACACACACACACACACACACACACACATATATATATTATATATAAAAGAGGTTGTTTGTTTTTTTTTCTTCAAGTGGCTATTTTGTCTTTCAAATCTTAGATTGATTTACTGGGTTTCTTGGAATGGGTTTCAACCTTCTGAATCTCACTGAGCTTCCTTGCCATTCAGATTCTGAATTTTACATCTGTCATTTCAATCTGGTTAAGAACCATTGCTGAGGAGCTAATTACATTTTGATATAAAGGGATATTCTGACTTTTTAAATTGCAAGAGTTCTTACACTGATTCTTTCTCATCTAAGAAGACGTGTTCTTTTGTGTTTTTGGATTTTTGTCATTTGGATGGAGCTTTTTTGTTTTTCTATTCTTTATTTTCCTTGAGAGTTTAACTTTGGTGTAAGTTGAGTATGGTTGAGTTCACTTTGTTTCTGGGTTATTTTCAGAGGGCCAAGCCTCTGTACAAGACCTTTATTTGTGACTAGATTCTTGCCCTGGGTTTCACAGAGAATAAATACTGGAAGAGGGGGCTGTGATCCAGTAGATGGCACTTGAGAGTAATGGTTGGCTGATTGGTTCTTATCCAGCCAGGCAGCTCTTTTTAAAAAAATTTCAGTGTGTTCATAGCAGTGCTCTGTGGTGTGTGAGAATAGAGATGACTCCCTCACCAGGTCTGTTCTCAGGCCTTAGGGGGGCCCTGTCCAATCACTGACCCCATGTCTGCATTTCCTTTATTAGGTATTCTAGGCCACAGAGATCCCTTAGGCAAAGCCTGTGGCTGGCAGATAGGCCACATCCTTCCTGGACTAGTCCTATGGAAGGAAGTATGCCCCATTCCTGTGTCAGTTCACAAACCCATGTCTAACTCTTCTCAATGTTCTGAGTGGGGACTCTTCCCTTGCTCAAGTGCTGGCCATGGACCTCGTATTGGCACGCCTTAGCTGTATGCTATTACCCTGGAGCTTTGGGACCAGGCCAACAGCTTTGTTCTCTTGCCCCTTGGGGTTGGGCACTGCCTGTGCTAGGAAAGGTTCGGTGGTCCCTGGTCACCAGGAAAACAATCAGGTAGGGCCACTGGCAAAGCACTCAGACTGGGCAGTGGAGGCTGTGCTATGTACATGCTCTTGTGGGAACAGCCAGGCAGGAGCCTTGCAAGTGGCTGGTGGGTAGAGGGGCATGCAGAACAGATGGGCCCCAGTCACATGAGAAAGACGGCTCTGTTCTCACTTGGTCTGGTGGTTAGCTGGTGTTAGAGCTATCTGAAAGAAAATGGAGAGCCTAGGGGTATAGTAACCTATGGCCATATTTTGCTGCAGCTGCCCCACTTGCAAATCTACCTGGGTTCTGGTCAGGCTGACATTCTGTCTCTGCCTACTCTCTGGGAAAACCCCCTTGCCAATTAAAATATCTATGGGGGTCATGGGATCTTGTAGCTAAGATCTCAGAGGTTCAGAATGAAAGTGGGTTCCTGTGCCATCACTTCACTTATCCTTCCCTTAGAACCTGTTCAGGGATAGGAACTAGTCCTGGTGCTCTACATCCCCATACAAGGTTTCCGGGTGCCTCTCTCTTCAGCCTCTGTGTTTGCATTGCCCCTTTGTCGACTGTCAGTGTTTTCTCTTCAAAAATCTGTTCAGTATAATTTTGTTTATTTGATGTTTTGGTGTCTCTTGGTAGGAGAGGTACTTCCTGGCTGCATTTATTCAGCCAGCTTGTCTTCTCCCTCCAGCATCTCTGCAAAATCTCTTGATGTCTAGGATTCGGAGCTCCTATAACACTAGGCTTGCTCAAATTTAGGGCTGGGGAAATAACCACCTCCATCATGGGAGGGCAACAAAGTCACATTGCAAAAGGACATGTATTAAGTGGTTGGAGAAACTTTTGTAACTATCTTTGCATACAGCATACCATAATCCACTTTTTGAAAATAATTCATATTTTTCCCATATAAAAACATCAGAAGCAATTGCAATAAAAGCCAGAATTGACAAATGGGATCTAATTAAACTAAAGCACTTTTGCACAGCAAAAGAAACTATCATCAGAGTGAACAGGCAACCTACACAATGAGAGAAAAGTTTTGCAATCTACCCATCTGACAAAGGTCTAATATCCAGAATTTACAAGGAACTTAAATACATGTACAAGAAACAACCCCATCAAGAAGTAGGTAAAGGATGTGAACAGACAGTTTTCAAAAGAAGACATTTATATGGCAAACCAACAAATGAAAAAAAACCTCAACATCACTGATCATTAGAGAAGTGCAAATCAAAACCACAATGAGATACCATCTCGTGTCCGTCAGAAGGGCAATTACTGAAAAGTCAAGAAACAGTAGATGCCAGCAAGGCTCTGGGGAAATAAGGATGCTTTTATACTGTTGGTGGGAGTGTAAATTAGTTCAACCATTGTGGAAGACAGTATGGAGATTCCTCAAGGATCTAGAACCAGAAATATCATTTGACCCAGCAATCCCATTACTGGGTGTATACTCAAAGGAATGTAAATGATTCTACTATAAAGATGTGTGTACATGTATGGTTATCTGCAGCACTCTCCACCATAGCAAGGTCATGGAACCAACCCAAATGCCCATTAATGATAGACTGGATAAAGAAAATGTGGTATATGTGCATCGTGGAATATTATGTAGCCATAAAAAGGAATGAGATCATGTCCTTTGCAAGGACGTAGATGAAGCTGAAAGCCATCATCCTCAGCAAACTAACACAGGAACAGAAAACCAAATACCGCATGTTCTCACGCATAAGTGAGGGTTGAATAACGAGAACACATGGACATGGAAGGCAACAACACACCCCAGGGCCTGTTGGGGGCTGTGGCGTAAGGGGAGGAAACTTAGGGGATGGGTCAATAGGTACAGCAAACCGCCATGGCACATGTATACCTGTGTAACAAACCTGCATGTTCTGCATATGTATCCTGGAACTTAAAAGAAAAAGAAAAAAAATGCCTCATTAACCATATATCCAACACAATCTTTATCCTTTAATGAGTTACATTTGTTTCCTACTAATATAAATCATTAATATAACTCAAATAAAATTTTTATTTCAGACTACAGCAATAATCTTCCATTCTTAAGTAACTCCCTTGCCCAATAATTAAAAGGAAAAAAGTCAAAATGATTAGTAAAAACTATATAGGAATTAACAGACCATGTTAATTTGTTTTAAGTTATTTTTAGGATTTTAAAAGTGTTTAAAGTTTGTAATTCCTAATAGGAAATCATTATCTGAATGAATACCTTAATGGCAAACCACCGTAAATTGCTCCAGCTGGATATACGGTTGGGAGGTAGGGATTATCTACCAAAGCCAATGCTAAATGTT
>NW_016107413.1:4063881-4076532 GCF_001604975.1 Cebus imitator
GCCTCCCAAAGTGCTGGGATTACAGGCTTGAGCCACCGCGCCCGGCCTCTAAATGTTCTAAGTTTTATTGCACCACCCTGCTGCCAGTACTGGTTGTCTATCAGTTATCTATTGCTGCATGGCAAACCACTCCAAAATTTAGCGGCATAACATATTAAGTACTTATGTTTTCATAAGTTTGTGGGTAAACAGTTTGGGCTGGACACAATGGGATGGCTGTGGTTTCACCTGGAGTCACTAATGCGACTACAGTTAACTGGCAACTTAAATGGGGCTAGATGGTCTGATGGCCTCACTCACATATCTGGTGGTTGTTGACTGGCTGTTGGCAGGTTATTCTGGAGGGCTTCAGCCAGGACAGCTTGATTGCATGGTTTCTGGTGCTCCTAGAGTCTGATCCTCACATACCAGTTTTAATGCAACACTCCAAGAGGGCTGGAGCAAACACTGAAAAGTTTCTTAAGGTCTAGATTTTGAAGCCACAATCTGTTACTCCTATTAGTCTAAGGAACTGACAAGATGAGCTCAGATGCAGCGTGTGGGCAAACACTCTCTACCTGTTGATGGAATAAGCTGCATAGGCACATTGTGAGAGGATGATGTGCATACAGGGATGGGAGAAGATTTTGTGGCCCTTTTTGAAAGCTATCATAAACTTCTAAATGGATATTTAGATACACTAACTGGAATTCTGCAGAGTATTCTTTTTTGATAAATCTAAAGAGAAGACAATTTAACAGTACACTCATAAGAAAGAAAATTGTCTTCCTCTAGGAGATGAAATATGGAGGTAAATGATTCAAGACAGTATAAAAGCTGGGTTAGAAATAAATGAGCATGTATTTTACTGCCCAATTTTAGACATAGAATATTTATGAAAAAACATGTATCCTTTCCCCTAAAGCTAAGATTTTCAATCTATTTCTGAGCATCTACTTTTAAAATACTATCCACTGATTTTCCCCTTGATTTTCTTTCTTCTCAGTAGCTTAGCTTAAAGTAGTTCTTAATTCTGTCTTCATATCTTGGTCTAGTTTTGAAGCCAGACAACCTTCTTCTAGAGTTTCAAGGTAATTTGACTGTTTACTTTGGTCCACTTAAAAGTGACTTCCATGAAACTTTTAAATAAAGATGTGGACCTTTGCCATTTATTATACAATTTGTTTTTGTTTGTCACTCATGGGAAACACCAATTAAACTTTGTTTATTGAGGTTTCATAGTATAATGAATTCAGTGGTTTAATGATAACATTGTGTTTTCATAGCTAGAAAGAAGAAAACAAAATACCATTGAGAACATCTTTTTGTTTTAGATGTAATACATAGACCTACACAGCCAGTTCGGCAAGATGATCCCAAAAGCTTGTTTTTAAAGAAGGGGTCCCAAGGAGACTGCATTGAGATAAGGAGAGCCTGCAATTAAAGGAGAGTTTTGCAAAAAGGCTGAAATGAGAAAGAAAGAAAGAAGGGCAAGGTGAAGCTTGCAACTCTGTGGTAACAGGAAGTGAGAAAGATTCTGCATAGGTTTTCATGACTACTTCATGGAAATCGTAGCGTTGGGGGTAAGGAGGATAAATGATACATGCTTTTTATTTATCCTTTTGTAATGATATAAATGCTTTAAAAATATGGTTAGTGACTGGGTGCAGTGGCTCATGCCTGTAATCACAGCACTTTGGGAGTCCGGGTGGGCGGATCACTTCAGGTCAGGAGCTTGAGACAAGCCTGGTGAACATGGTGAAACCCCATCTCTACTAAAAATACAAAAATTAACCAAGTGTGGTGGTGGATGCCTGTAATCTTGGCTACTTGGGAGGCTAAGGCAGTAGTATTGCTTGAACCTGGGAGATGGAGTTTGCAGTGAGCCAAGATTGTGCCATTGCACTCCGGCCTGGGTGACAGAGAGACTCTGTCTCAAAAAAATAAAAATAATCTTAATTTTGATGATGGTTAAAGTGATTACCATAGAACTAAATAGCTAATGTTAACCTTGTACATCTTAGCCTTATCTCTTTGTTAGTCCATAGCAAAGGCCTTCAAGTTGGCATCAGAGAACTGGCACATTTTGTTGAGAGAAGAAAGTCTAAAATGTCGTTTGCTATTTTTACTTAGAATAGAAGACAGTCCTTCATTTTACAACCTTGCAGTTTTTAAGAAAACTATTTAAGAAAGGTGAGGGACTGGAAAACTATAAATTTTAATTTTCTAGCACAAGTAACATTAAGTCACTGTTGCAGTCCTAGAAATCATTTATTTGGAATCATTTATTAATTTTGATGAACTTGATGAAAATCATGAAAGGAGCACTCTTTTTATTTCCTCACCTTCCATAATGATATTTACTGTTTGCACAGCGATCACTCAATTTTTAGAGATGCTTACCACCTTCTCTTGCTGATTAAATTCCTGTTTGGTCTCACTGCCAAGTCTGTTAGATTAAATTAACAAATTCTGTTTGCTTTACTGGAATGACCTGTAGCAACCTTCAGCTTGTAGAAAATAATAATCTCTTCACTGATATAGTGATTCAATGCACTTTATCTTCTTTTAAAGAAATGTGCAGTGAAAATGTTATCTTCAGTTTGCTAAAATTTGCAGATCTACATTGCTTATTTTAATTCATTGAAAACCTTGATCTTTTACGTCTAATAACTCCTTTCTCTTTGCTCTTTTTAATGATTCTAGTTCTAAAGGGTCACCAAATCTTGAATACTCCGAGGAAAGACTTTAACATGATCTTTTAATCTATTAAGTGTCCCACTTTTAAAAATTATCCACATCAAAGGGCCAATTTAGGAAGATTAAAACATTTCTTTTACAAAGGCAAATCCAGTTTTTATTAAATTGCTTTATTTTGTCCCTCTTTTATTTGCTTTATAGCTAACAGCTAAGAGGTATTGAAGTTTTTGAAGAAAACAAATTAAAATTTTTGCTGTAAGAAGATATGAAAATATAACAAGGTTTTGTAAATTTTACATGAATCCTAAGCCATTTCAAGCATTGTAACAAACATTAGAAAATTAAAGTGACATTCTCTGAATTTCAACAAAAAAAATAATGGCAATGGTAGAATAAGGAACAGGGTTTGGGAGGAGAGTAGGGTTGAGAAACAAACCAATAACACCTGAGTTCCAGCGACTAGGCTATGGTAAATAGTTTGTGTATATTTTCAAATATGTTATTTATTTCCCCATTCCCCACCTTATTTACTTTCATAGATGAAGTAATTGAGGAATAAAGAGATTCAGTAACTTGCCTGAGATCAGTTACACAGGCAAACTGAGGTCTTTCACTTCACCCTAAGTCGAGTTAGCACTAAAGTTCATTCCCTTTTTTAACAAAACACACTCTGCTTTGACAAGTAAGCTTTTACAAATTCTCAACCCTCCATTCTACTTTCAGAACAAAAACATGACCAATGATTTTGCACATGATAACCATGTAATATCACAGGTTATTCTGGAAACTCTCTTCATGGAAGTTCCTGCTTATTATATTTATCTTTTAATCTAGTTGGATTCTTTTATGTAATCCAGTGAAATTCAACTCTCTGGTAGAAGAAAAAGTGAGAAAAATCAATCAGGGAATTCTTCCTATTTGTAGGGCATTCAAGAAAGTAACACTTGGGAATGAACCTGAAGTGGAGCTTTGTATCTGTTCCTTTATCATTTATTTTCTATAAGGATCTAGTGAAACTATGTGAGCCTCTAGCTAAACTCAGTGCCCTTCTGATGGGTGTTTTTTTGCACATCACCATTTACCATAATTAAGGTACTTAATCTGAGGTTCAGTGGAAGAAATAATATGATCCATTCTGTTCCAGTGTTGGAAGAAAGCTGGTTGACTTGAGTTTACTGAAAGATTATATGTTTGTAGACTGTACCTGATGGGCATTTAAAGGTGTTGTGAGGATAATTGTGACCATGTTAGGATTTTACATGTGTGCTGATGGAGGACCTGTTAGTCCCATTTGCTTAGTCCTTTTTGTCCTTCTAGCCATTTCTCTACTGCTTCATTGACACTCTTGGAGTATGATGTTTTTGGGTGAGGCACCTTACCCCACAAGCTGTACTAATTGGCCATTTCTTTGAGGTCCTGCTACATTTTTAGTGAGCAGGAAACAGGTCCCTGCCACTGAAGACATCCACAGACTTTTTGTCTTTCTCACTTTGGAAAACTGGATTCGTTGATTCAGAGAAGTTTCTATCTCTTACTTTAGGTTTCTTTTTTGTTCCACGGGATCCTACTTCCTTTAAGGAATCCACATCCCATACCTTTCCCTGAAGCAAAGATGCACAGGGTCTGCTTTCTTTTCAGTTGGGAAAGGGAAAAGGAAAAAGACAGGAAGAAACACAAATTCAGATTTCAAAAATTTTTCTGCCATGGTATACTGCTCAATTGCAATGTTTTCCCATGCTAGTTACAGACTGTCCTCAAATCAATGTTGTTCGGTTTCTTGTTTGATAACATACAAAATGAATGAGGGCATCCTTTCAAATTTAACCAGAGAGGTGTTCTTTAGTGATATCTGTCTACAGGGGGCTCCTATATAAAATGTAACTGTTTCAGACTCATTCCTAGAAAGATAATGCTGATACTATCCAACAGGACCCTCAAGTTGTGGTATAGACTGCAGTAAGAGTTAAGGAAGAGGTTTAGAGGCAATTAGAAATTAAGTGGCAATAAGGTAATGAGATATTCTTTCTTTTGTACTCCTCTGACATGGATCTAAAACTTTGTTTCCTTTTTAACTAATTTCTGATTATTTCCTGGGATAAATTTTAAGTCCTGGATTTGTCTTTGGCTTGTTAAATTTCTAAGAACAATTATTACCTCTTACTGGCATTAAACATCTCTCAGTACTTTATTTTTCATTTTCAGAATAAGAGTCTTGCACTAATGCAATGTAAGAGAATGCAGAGATTAGTAGGGTAATTATTAGGCTTCCCGAAGGCCCAGCATATTAGCATTCTTCCACTATCCCTCAAGTTATCCACAAAAGAATTCCAATCACTCAACCTTTGTATTGTACTTGAACATAGCTCTTGAGAGTATTTCTTTTTTTCCCCCCTCAGGTAGTAATTTTCCCTTTCATTTTCATTGATACTATATCCATCCATCCATCTATCTGTCTATCTATCTATCTATCTATCTATCTATCTAAAGATTTCCAAGTAGTTGTGCATAAGTTGAGGTTTCCAATTGATCTTTGCGATTCCTTTCCTGCAAATTGAGGTTGAGGAGCAAACAGAATGGTTGTATTACACTGAAGCAGAAGGCAAATGGGGGCTTATAACCAGTGCTGTATTCTAATCAATTGATTTGAGAGTGACACTGATAAAGGACAACATTCTGTGGGAAAGAGTGATGAGGTCACCAGCTGTTATTGAGCAGTGTTTTTGTGCTTTATTGCTGTCTGTGAGCAATGATAAGGATTAAGGCAGCCTTCTAAACTAGGCCATAGCATTTGTAGTGATGACTAGGCCTTGAACAAACCTTATCATAGATTGGCTATTCATCTTTTCCCAGAGCATTAAAATATACCTGGACAGTATCCTATGATTAATTTTTTGAGGGATTTCCACATTAAAATAAAACCAATGAAAATAAAAGAAAAACTACCCAATGTGTGAGATTATCAAAAGGAACTGTGATGTATTTTGTTTTTCTTTCTTAAATGAACAGATCCAGCGTCAGAATTTGAAGATGGTGTAATAGACTTTTAGAGTTATGATGGGTATACAAATTAGTATTTTAATCTGTTTTGAGGTAACAGCTTTCTGTTGTTAATTCAGTAGAAGGACAATGGTAAAATGCCAAAAAGCAATTAAATCTCATGCTCTGGCAATGCTAGCTAGGGTAGGCAGATGAATTCATTGACATTAGATATCATTCCTCATTACTTATAGGGATCTTTGTATTCAACATTGTAGTTTCTGCTATTTCTCTCCTTTACTTGCTGTAATAATTTCCCTCTGTCCCTCCTTGGTTATTTGACATGCTCATTTCTCTTGGAATGATGTTTCTTATTTTTCCTCAACAACTATAAATATTACTGTTTCTACCAGTGCTTTAAACTTCACATACTTAACCTTATATTTCAAGCAAGAAATCAGTGGCTACCTAATGAACATGCATTATGTTCCTAATATTGTACATATTTTATATACTTCACATATATTTAGTTAAAAGTGGTAGAAGAGGCATTTTTCTGTTTTTTATTCTAGATAGTGAAACTGAACAAAAATATGTTTGTCACAGTTATGAATTTTTGACAAATTATGAATTATTACTTTGTCTCCTGATTTTTAAGTCTATGTTTATTTGCACTTATATAACTTGAAGAATACTGAGTTTGAAATGAATAAATATCTCTAGTGACTTGTTGCTTGGGAAGAATGAAAGATGTTATAGTGGTACATGAAGGTACCACAGAGCCTCACAAATGGGAGGGAGGTACCATGGAGCCTTGTTAAACAGAAGCTGCTGCTGTAACAGATGTAACTTAAAAAGTTCAAAATCCCCATCCTGTCTTGTTAGCATTAGAAAAATGTTAGTTCTGCAAAGAGGACATCATTGTTGTAAAAGATACATTTGAAGCTCTCAATCTGTAGGGATAGAAAGCACCATGCAGCCTACACAGGGTTAACAAGCATGTGTGGATATCAGTTACCTGGTGTAAGTTCCTTAAATTCTTCTTCCGTACTCAAAAGAATTCTGGTCTGACCTCAAATTCTTCCTCTCCTTGGCTGTCCAAAATGTGTTACATCGGACAGATTAATATCTGAAATTTTGTGATGGAAAATCAAGAATAGAAACTAGAAAAATTGCTGAAAGGAGTTTCATTTTGTTTTTGTTGTGAGGTGGGAGGGGGATCTGAGGGTGTAGGTTGGGAGCACAAACATAATGTGACAGCAGGGGTGAAAGAGGAAAATAGTGATAAGACAGATGTTGCTAGGGCTGTTTTTCTTTTTCACCATGCTTGGGAAATAGAAATAAAGGTTTTGGTATTTTAGTTTGAAGTCACTTTTGATAACATAATCTGTGTTCCGCAAAGATGACACCATTGTTATACTGAACTGTAACTTGTGTTATGCTTGCAAAGTATGGATATTCAACAGGAAGAAGACTTGGACTAGACTGTTAGATGGCTTGAGCCATAATGGCTAATTATTTTTGCCAAGCTAGAGAGAAGAAACTTGAGGCAGTATTGGTCAGTTAATGTCTGCCTGCTGTAGACTACCTAAGACAGCATTAGGCAATTAACGGAACAGGGTTGGTGATACTATCAATAATCCTGTAAAACAACAGAAAAATTGTTTGCTTCAACAGCACAAAGTTTAAAAAATTAATTGCAAAAGTAAAATACTGAGTATAAAAAACCTAATCAGTGCCAAAAGTGAAAAGTTAAGGTCATCTTTGCTCCCCCTTTTTAGGATGTAACTATCACAGTTAACTATTTTGTGTGCAGAACAAAATATATGGCATTATTCCATTTCTGTATGTAAAATCTCCAAATCTATGCTTATTTGTACCATGTAGGCAAAGTGATTCTAAAGGAAAGTAATCTTTTATATATATACTTACTTATATATATAATTCACATATATAGATATATATATAAAATTCACACTCATATATATGAGATCTATTTGTATTTAAAATGGTTTTTGATTTTGGAAGACCTGTCTTGAATTTGAAATATTTTACTTGGGTTCTCCTTCCTAAAATTTAATGATCATTTTTTCATACATGTATTGGTGAAAGTCCAGACAGGAAAACAGGAAGCACACTAGGTATTTCAACAATGGGAACATAATCTTTTTTTTTTTTTTTTTTTTTTTTGAGATGGAGTCTTGCTCTGTCACCAGGCTGGAGTGCAGTGGCACAATCTTGGCTGACTGCAACGTCTGCCTCCTGGGTTCAAGCGATTCTTCCACCTCAGCCTCCCGAGTAGCTGGGACCACAGGCACATGCCACTATGCCCAGCTAATTTTTTTGTATTTTTAGTAGAGATGGGGTTTCACCATGTTGGCCAGGATGGCCTTGATCTGACGACCTTGTGATCCGCCCGCCTCGGCCTCCCAAAGTGCTGGGATTACAGGTGTGAGCCACTGCGCCCAGCCAATCTTAAGGCTGAAAAAACAAAAAGGGAAAGCCTAGAGATAACTGCAAGAAGTAGCTACCATCTCTAGGGCCAGATGCACAAAAGAAAGAGGTTAGGAATTTCCAAATCTAGGAGAGTACAGACTCTGTAAGTCGGAGCTCAGATTACTTGAGAGGAGTCATGTCCTGGCTGCTATGAATCTTTCTGAGAAAAAGGCCATGAAACCAGTTCTAGGAATGCAAATTGCTGCCATTGGAATGCAGAGCTAGCCTTCTGCAACAAAGACAGGAACAGGAAGTAAGAATTCTTTCCTCTGCTTTCCTGCCTT
Organism: Cebus imitator; assembly: GCF_001604975.1. NCBI lineage: Eukaryota > Metazoa > Chordata > Mammalia > Primates > Cebidae > Cebus > Cebus imitator. The sequence goes on from NW_016107413.1 coordinate 4,072,317, forward strand.
CCAGTGTTTTTCCAGTGCCCCCTCCTGGCCGTTCCTAGCAAAAGGCCATCTAACAGAGGACAAAAGTAGTTTTCAGAGCCTTTGCCTTAAGATCACAAGAGTTAGGAAGTCATAGTTTTTGGCTTTGGTTTGTCACTTAGAGCTAGAAGAAGTCTTTGTAAGTTGCTAACAATTTGGAAGAAAGTAGATAGTAAGTAGGCTCCAAAGCCAATTTATTTGAGATATACCTTGTACTAGTTAAACCAAAATTATTCTTTTCCTGGAAAAAATGGATCTAGCGTTTTCCAGATATGAATTTGATTGTGATAGTGTTTCTCCCTTTTAAATGTAACTTACATTTAAATGACTTGAAATACATTAACTTATATTGTCAATTCTATTTCCAAGATTTAGAAACTTTTTTTAACTCATTATATACAATAAATAATTACCACAGTAATGTGTAGTAGGATTTGTGTTCTCATAGGAGAGAATGAGGACCTTAGAATCCCCTTTCTATTACTGCCATTTAGTGCTTTGCCAACAAAAGTTGCCTCGGGGTTTCCCTAGGTGGCTAAATCACACTCTGACGGCTTACCTCAACATTCTTCTCATGTGAAATCACTATAACATTAATTGTATCTATATATTTATATCAATAGTAACTTTAAGTTGCCGAGATCTCAGAGGAGCAGAATCTTAATACTTTTTTGGCCATCCCCTTTCCATATGCTGCTTGCTAAGACATCAGCTTTTTGGTAAAGGTAGTACATATGTGTGTGTGTGGGGGTAGGGGGAGTATGAGCAGGAAAAGGAGCTAGAAGAATCTTAGTTGTCTAGATGATTGTATTATTGTGCTCTGGTTGTCATGACAAAATACAACAGATTGGGTGGCTTAAACAACAGAAATTAATTTTATTACATTTCTGGAGGCTGGAAATCCAAGATTAGGGTGTCAGCATGATGAGTTTCTGGTGAAAGCTGTCTTCCTGGCTGGCAGATGGCCACCTCCTCACTGTCTGCTCATGGCTTATCCTCTGTGTGCAGAGAGAGAGAGTGTGTACTCACACTAGTGCACCTGAGCATGAGGGTGAGCATTCTCTAGTGTCTCTACTTAATAAGGACATTAATTCCATTGAATCAAGGCCCCAAACTCGTTATCTCATTTAACCTTAGTTACTTTGTTAGAGGCTCCATTTTCAAATATAGCTGGACCGATGGTCAGGGCTTCAACATGTAAGTTTTGGGGGAACACAAACATTTACTCAATATTACTGCTGAATTCTGCTTCTTTGATATTCTCAGCACAAGTATCATAACTCAGATCCTTCATTTTAAAGGTCAAGAGAAAAACTTAAAGGTGTCTTGAGAGCTGATGATAAAAGCTATATCTGCTGCAGTTAATTTCTGTACTGATTATTGCAATGCCTGCTTTTGATTTTTCTCAAGTATAGTCTAATTTTACTTTGGATCCTTATTACTGAATTTATGTGAAACTGAAAGTAAATCTACCTTTAGCTATATAATATTCTTTTAGTTTGTGTTATAATTTTACATAAAACACTTCTAGTTTAGTTATTTAAAAATTCATTGCTAGTTTCATTAAATGTTAGTTTTCCCTCTAATCAAGTCTCTGGTGGACAACTGGTGTTTGCACAGAGTCCAGAGGAATATTACGTGTCTATGGATATTTAAAAAATATATAACTTTGTGGTTTAGAATCACAGGACCATGCCTACTTTGCTTTGTGAAAGTATTTCAGCCCCACTCCAAGGGTGAGGAAGGCTGTGTATAGACATTTTTTATCTGCCCATCACACTTGAGTGAAGAAATTATTGTGATTATTGTTGAAATTATTCTGAACCTTATTTGAACACTCTTTTGATACTTGGTCTATATTTTTTTAAATAAATCAAAATTGCTTGCTGTGCTTTTACTTGTGAGGCTTATAAGCATGCCCAGAGGTTAACACAATTAATTACTGTAATATAAATAAGTGCTATAACATACCTCATTTTTTATTTCCAATTGAGAAGAGCAAATTGATCACTGGAGAATACATTAAGTAAATAATCTATTAGAACCAAAGGACCCCTAAATTTCATATTTTTAATTGAATAGTATCCTATTATTCTTCTAAGAAAAGGAGAATTTACTGAAATTTCAGTAGAGTTGAATGTCACTACTTCCCAACTCCAAATTTTTCAAATCTACTGAAAGAGGATGTTGAAACAGAAAATTTCATGTTTCAAAGTTACATGAAAGTTTCAAAGTTTAATTTGTTTTGCAAATTAAAGTGATAATAAAATTTGGTGAAATAAAATGTATAAAATATATTATGTGTCAGTCTATGCTAGGCATTTAAGATTTAAAAATGACTAATAAAATGGTAACCGGACACTTAGAACACACGTATTTTTGAACAAACAATAAAATTCTAAGCTCTTCAACTGACGGATGGACCCTTCCTCTGCCAAGGGCATTCCAAAGTTAACCTTAAAAACTAGTTCAGACCATGATGAGAAGCAGGGGTTGAACACACCTCATTATGCTGTCTTCCCTTTGCAATTCAGGCACAGCTTACCAGCATTAACATTAAAACAGAAATCTCAAGACTGACAAAACAACACTAAGACACCAAATAATTCCACCCTGACTCTAGTATAGCATCACACAATGGATAGCAGGCCCTGAAAGCAATCAAAGTATTTTACCCCAAAATATATTTCTTTGACATATTTTGAAGTAGCCCTGCAAAGCTGTCTCTTGTGGGGAAAATCTACATACTTAGGGAATCTTTGTTCTTTTCCAAGTTTTTTACCTAATCCTGGAGAGAATTAAGAGACTGGCATCTTTTTAGGTGTGATAAGAGCTCTGAAGCCTGCTACCTGGAGATTGGTTGCATGTGAGTGATGGAACTTTGGTCTTTACAACCCCTTATCTTAACCTGGTGGACATTTCTTTTTATTGATTACAGGTGTTTCGATAATAACTTTTATTGCCAATCAGAGAATCTTTGAATCTTCCTAGTGACCTGGAAGCTCCCATGCAACCCTCTTCTGCTTCAAGTTGTTTCACCTTTCTGGACTGAACTGTTGTACATTTTACTTGTATTGATTGATGTCTTATGCATTCCTAAAATATGTAAAATCAAGCTGTTGCCCAACCAGCTTCAGCAGATATTGTCAGGACTTTCTTAGGCTGTGTCACCAGCATGTCCTTAACCTTGGCAAAATAAACTTCTAAATTGATTGAGACTTGTCTTAGATACTTTGTGGCTTATAAAGTATAGAATATCTATAAATACTATCTTGCAATGTTGTGGGACTGCTAAGATAATAGGAGAATATGCTTAGTAAAGAATAGAGGTGATACAGTGAAGGGAATGATGAAACAAGATTCTTTGGGGGTAGAAGGTCTAGAGAGAGGCATGAGAGAGGATGTGAAGCCTGAGCTATGGAGTCCTAAATATAATCTATTGGGAAGAAGCACCAGTCCCTATACCTTCAATGTCCCTATACCTTGGAGTTGGAAGGCTAATAACTGTAATGAGAGGCTCTAGTGCAACTTTGGAAGGCAGGAGGCAGGTAGGGTTCATTATTCCTTTAGTAGTGATAGCAGCTGAGGTATAGGATCTAGCAAACCTTTTTTTTTTCTTTTTTTCAGTGGTCAGACTCCTTGTTTTCACTGCCAGCCTTGGCTGCAACATAGGCAGCCATGTGACCTGAAAACTTTTTGATGGCTCCTGACCTGTCCTCCTCTAGTCCTTTCAACAGTTTTGTTGGCACTTTATGCCTCGTATTAAATGCCTTCCTGTCTGGCATATCCAGCTGACTTTTATTTCTTATATTGAACCTTGACTGGCGCAAAGGGTTTGGAAGATGAATAGGAGTTCAACAAGTGAACAAAGGAAGAAAGGCACATTCTATAACACTTAAAGCAAACAGAATGAGCAAATTGATGGGGACCATGAAACACCAGGATATGTTAAAATGAATTGAAGTAGGTCATCACTGCTGGAATATAAGAAGGTGAGAAGGTAGAAAATGAGGTTGCCAAGTTTAAAAGGAAGATTATAATGTGTGTTACATGCTTTTCTGGAGAGAAAGCCCAGGTACGCATGTGGACTAAGAGCAATCACCATAAATTCTACTCAGGTTTAGATCTTTGAATTGAATTATTAGTATTTTTTTTTTTGTGGAAAATATTTTTAGGATCATGCTGGTTTTTTTTTTTT
>NW_016107413.1:4077131-4123374 GCF_001604975.1 Cebus imitator
AAAAAAAAAAAAAAAAAAAGTGTGAAAACGATATCTTTAAAAAGGCAACAAAAGCAAGGAAACACTTTTCCTTTTTAGAGGAATCATACTAATGTGATTCAAACTTTTAAAAAGAACTCAGTAGGAACTAGTTTCTCTGTGGCCAGGTCTCTTCTGCTCCTTTGCCAAGATGATCCTTTAAAAAAGGAGAATATTCTCTTTCTGTAGACAAGACTTAACCGGCTTTTTGCAGGGAAGCAGAGTTACTTGCTCATGGATATTTGTTTATAAATGTACAGTTCTACATATAAACAAATGTGTAATGCATATTTGTTTTCTAGATATTTATTTATGTATATTTTATTGCACTTTAGGTTATGGGGTACATGTGCAGAACATGCAGGATTGTTGCATAGGTACATGCATGACACTGTGGTTTACTTCCTCCATCCTCCCATCACCTGTATCTGGCATTTCTCCCCATGTTATCCCTCCCCAACCTCCTTACCCCCTGCTGTCCCTCCCTTATTCTCTGGCAACAGACCCCAGTGTGTGATGCTCCCCTCCCTGTGTCCATGTGTTCTCATTATTCAACACCCGCCTATGAGTGAGAACATGGGGTATTTAACTTTCTGTTCTTATGTCAGTTTACTGAGAATGATGGTTTCCAGATTCATCCATGTCCCTACAAAGGACACAAACATCATTTTTTATGGCTGCATAGTATTCCATGGTGTATATATGCCACATTTTCCTTGTCCAGTCGATCATCAATGAGCATTTATGTGGGTTCCAGGTCTTTGCTATTGTAAACAGTGCTGCAATGAACATACGTGTGCATGTGTTTTTATAATAGTACAATTTATAATCCTTTGGGTATATACTGAGTAATGGAATTGCTGGGTCAAATGGAATTTCTATTTCTAGGTCCTTGAGTAATCACCACACTGTCTTCTACAATGGTTGAACTAATTTACACTCTCATCAACTGTGTAAAAGTGTTCCTATTTCTCCACATCCTCTCCAGCATCTGTTGTCTCTAGATTTTTTGATGATCGCCATTCTAACTGTCATGGGATGGTATCTCAATGTGATTTTGATTTGCATTTCTCTAATGACCAGTGATGATGAGCATTTTTTCATGTTTGTTGGCTTCATAAATGTCTTCTTTTGAAAGATGTCTTTTCATATCCTTCACCCTCTTTTGAATGGGGTTGTTTGTCTTTTTCTTGTAAATCTGTTTTGCTTCTTTGTAGATTCTGGATATTAGCCATTTGTCAGATAAGTAGATTGAAAAAGTTTTTTTTTCCCATTCTGTTGGTTGCTGGTTCACTCTAATGATTGCTTCTTTTGCTGTGCAGAAGCTCTGGAGTTTAATTAGATCCCATTTGTCTATTTTGGCTTTTGTTGCCAATGCCTTTGGTGTTTTAGTCATGAAGTCCTTGCGTATGCCTATGTCCTGAATGGTTTTGCCTAGTTTTTCTTCTAGGGTTTTTATGGTGTTGGGTTTTATGTTTAAGTCTTTAATCCATCTTGAGTTGATTTTAATGTAAGGTGTCAGGAAGGGGTCCAGTTTCTGCTTTCTGCACATGGCTAGCCAGCTTTCCCAATACCATTTATTAAACAGGGAATCCTTTCCCCATTGATTGTTTTTGTGAAGTTAGTCAAAGATCAGATGGTTGTAGATGTGTGGCATTACTTCTGAGGTCTCTGTTTTGTTCCATTGGTCTCCATCTCTGTTTTGGTACCAGTACCATGCTGTTTTGATTACTGTAGCCTTGTAGTGTAGTTTGAAGTCAGGTAGCATGACGCCTCCAGCTTTGTTGTTTTTACTTAGAATTGACTTGGCTATGTGGGCTCTCTTTTGATTCCATATGAAGTTTCATGTGGTTTTTTTTTTCCAGTTCTGTGAAGAGGGTCTTAGATAGCTTGATGGGGATAGCATTGAATCTATAAATTAATTTGGGCAGTATGGCCATTTTCATGATATTGATTCTTCCTAACCATGAGCATGGAATGTTTCTCCATCTGTTTGTGTCCTCTCTTATTTCATTGAGCAGTGGTTTGTAGTTCTCCTTGAAGAGGTCCTTTACGTTCCTTGTTAGTTGTATTCCTAGGTATTTTGTTCTCTTTGTAGCAATTGTGAATGGCAGTTCGTTCTTGATTGGGCTCTCTTTAAGTCTGTTATTTGTGTATAGGAATGCTTGTGATTTCTGCACATTAATTTTGTATCTTGAGTCTTTGCTGAAGTTGCTTATTAGTTTCAGGAGACTTTGGGCTGAGACGGTGGGGTCTTCTAAATAAACAATCATGTCATCTGCAAATAGAGACAATTTGACTTCCTCCTTTCCTAATTGAATATTCTTTATTTCTTTTTCTTGCCTGATTGCTGTGGCTAGAACTTCCAATACTATATTGAATAGGAGTGGTGAGAGAGGGTATCCTTGTCTAGTGCCAGATTTCAAAGGGAATGTTTCCAGTTTTTGCCCATTTAGTATGATATTGGCTGTTGGTTTGTCTTAAATAGCTTTTATTATTTTGAGATATGTTCCATAGATACCTAGTTTATTGAGTTTTTATCATACAATAGAAAACCATTAAAGGTATATAACAATTCAGAAAAAATGTCTAGTTCAACCTAATTGAGGTGGTGAGGATTGCAGGAAGTCAAGTTCCAATCACTAGTTTGTTGAATTTTATCAAAGGCCTTCTCTGCCTCTATTGAGTTAATCATGTGACATTTGTCTTTGGTTCTGTTTATGTGGTGGATTATGTTTATAGACTTGGTTTGTTGAAACAGCCTTGCATCCCCAGGATGAAGCCTACTTGATTGTGATGGATAAGCTTTTTGATGTGCTGTTGCAGTAGGTTTGCCAGCATTTTATTGAAGATTTTTGCATCTATGTTCATCATGGATATTGGCCTGAAGTTTTCTTTTCTTGTTAAATCTCTGCCAGGTTTTGGTATCAGGATGGTGTTGGTCTCATAAAATGATTTGGGAAGGATTCCCTCTTTTCAGTTTGTTTGGAATAGTTTCAGAAGGAGCGGTACCAACTCCTCTTTGTATGTCTGGTAGAATTTGGCTGTGGCCTCATCTGGACCTGGGATTTTTTTGGTTGGTAGGCTATTAACTGCTGCCTCAACTTTGGCCCTTGTTATTGGTCTATTCAGGGTTTTGACTTCTTCCTGGTTTAAGCTTGGGAGGGTGCAAATGTCCAGGAATTTATCCATTTCTTCCAGGTTTACTTGTTTTTGCACATAGAATTCTTTGTAGTAATCTCTGATGGTAGTTTGTATATCTGTGGAATTGGTGGTGATATCCCCTTTATTGGTTTTTTATTGCATCTATTTGATTCTTCTCTCTTTTCTTTTTTTATTAATCTGCCTAGGGTTCTATTTTGTTGATCTTTTCAAAAAACCAGCTCCTGGATTCATTGATTTTTTGAAGGGTTTTTTGTGTGTCTATCTCCTTCAGTTCTGCTCTGATCTTAGTTATTTCTTGTCTTCTGCTAACTTTTGAATTTGTTTGATCTTGCTCCTCTAGCTCTTTCAATTTTGATGATTGGGTGTCGATTTTAGATCTTGCCTTACTTCTCATGTGGGCATTTATTTCTACAAATTTTCCTCTAGACACTGCTTTAAATGTGTCCCAGAGATTCTGGTATGTTGAGTCTTCGTTTTCGTTGGTTTCAAAGAACATCTTTATTTCTGCCTTCATTTCATTGTTTATCCAGTCAACAGTCAAGAGCCAGTTGTTGTTTCCATGAAGTTGTGTGGTTCTGAGTTAGTTTCTTAATCCTGAGTTCTAATTTGTTTGCATTGTGGTCTGAGAGACTATTTGTTGTGATTCTGTTCTTTTGCATTTGCTGAGGAGTGATTTACTTCCAATTAGGTCACCAATTTTAGAGTAGGTGTGATGTGGGGCTGAGAAGAATGTATATTATGTGGATTTAGGGTGGAGAGTTCTGTAGATGTTTATTAGGTTTGCTTAGTCCAGATCTGAGTTCAAGTCCTGGATAGCCTTGTTAATCTTCTGTCTTGTTGATCTAATATTGACAGTGGAGTGTTAAATTCTCCCACTATTATTGTGTGGGAGTCTAAGTCTCTTTGTAGGTCCATAAGGACTTGCTTTATGTATCTGGGCACTCCTATATTGGGTGTGTGTATATTTAGGATCGTTAGCTCTTCTTGTTGCATTGATCTTTTACCATTATATAATGACCTTGTCGCTTTTGATCTTTGTTGGTTTAAAGTCTGTTTTATCAGAGACTGGGATTGCAACTCCTGCTTTTTTTTTTGCTCTCCATTTGCTTGGTAAATCTTCTTCCATCCCTTTATTTTGACCCTGTGTTTGTCCTTGGATGTGAGATGCATATATTGGATGTAGCACACTGATGGGTTTTGACTCTTTCTCCAATTTGCAGGTCTGTATCTTTTGACTGGGGCATTTAGCCTATTTACATTTAAGGAGAATATTGTTATGTGTGTATTTGATCCTGCCATTTTGATGCTGGCCCATTAGTTGACACAGTTTTTTCCTTGTGCAGATGCTGTTTACCTTTTGGTACCCCTCTGGAGTGGCTGGTACTGGTTGTTCCTATCTATGTTTAGTGCTTCTTTCAGGAGCTCTTGTAAAGCTGGCCTGGTATTAATAAAATCTCTCAGCAATTGCTTGTTCGTAAACGATTTTATTTCTCCTTTGCTTATGAAGCTTAGTTTGGCTCGATATGAAATTCTGGGTTGAAAGTTCTTTTCTTTAAGGATGTTGAATATTGGCCCCCACTTTTTTCTGGCTTGTAGGGTTTCTGCTGAGAGATCCTCTGTGAGTCTGATGGGCTTCCCTTTGTGGGTAACCCGACCTTTCTCTCTTGCTGCCCTTAGCATTTTTTCCTTCATTTCAACCCTGTTGAATCGGATGATTATGTACCTTGGGGTTGCTCTTCTTGGGTAATATCTTTTTGGTGTTCTCTGTATTTCCTGGACTTGAATATTTGCCTGCCTTGCTAGGTTGGGGAAGTTGTCCTGGATAATATCCTGAAGAGTGTTTTCCAGCTTGGATTCATTCTCTCTGCCACATTCAGCTACAACTATCAAACGTAGATTAGGTCTTTTCACATAATCCCATATTTCTTGGAGGCTTCATTCATTTCTTTTCACTCTTTTTTTCTCTAATCTTGCCTTCGCATTTTATTTCATTGAGTTGATCTTCGACCTCTGATATCCTTTCTTCTACTAAATCAATTCAGCTATTGAAACATGTATATGCTTCACGAAGTTCTCGTGCTGTGTTTTTCAGCTCCATCAGATCATTTATATTCTTGTCTAAGCTGTTTATTCTCATTAGCATTTCATCAAACCTTTTTTCAAGGTTCTTAGTTTCTTTGCATATGGTTAGAACATGTTCTTTTAGCTCAGAGAAGTTTGTTCTTATCCACCTTCTGGAGCATGTTTCTGTCAATTCATCAGACTCATTCTCCATCCAGCTTTGTTCCCTTGCTGGTGAGGAGTTGTGAACCCTTGGAGGAGGAGAGGTGTTCTGGTTTTGGGTATTTTAATCCTTTTTGCACTGGTTTCTTCCCATCTTTGTAGTTGGTGACTTTCGGATTGGGTCTCTGAGTGGACATCTTTTTTGTTGATGATGAAGTTATTTATTTCAGTTTTTTAGTTTTCCTTCTATCAGTCAGGTTTTTCTGCTGTAGGACAGCTGGAGGTCCAATCCAGACCCTGCTTGCCTGCAGATCACCTGTAGCGGCTGCTGAACAGTAAAGATTTCTGCCAGTTTCTTCTTCTGTTATCTTCATCTCAGAAGGATATCCACCAGATGCCAGCCTGAGCTTTCCTTTATGAGGTGTCTCTTTGGATATACAGGGGTCGAGGAGCTGCTTGAGGAGACAGTCTGTCCCTTGTAGGAGATCTACAGCTGAGCTGGGAGCTCTGTTGTTCTATTCAGACCTGCTGGGCAGGTACATTTAAGTCTGCTGCAGTGGAACTCATAACTGCCCTTTTCCCAGGTGCTGTTTACTGGGAAGATGGGGCTCTATTTATAAGTTCCTGATGTGCTGCTGCCTTTTTTCAGAGATGCCCTGCCCAGCAAGGAGGTAGTCTAGTCACTGCCAGCAGAAGCATTGGTGAGCTGCCATGGGCTCTGACCAGCTGCTCTCTGAACTTCCTTGTGGTTTTGTTTATAGTGTTATAATTAGAACTGCCTCAGTAGTGGTAGACTGCCTCAGTGGTGGCGGACTGCCTCAGTGGTGGTGGACACCCTTTCCCCCCACAGAGCTGGACTGTCCCAGGTCCAGATGAGCTTGCTGCAAAACTCTCAATCCAGAGAATTTCAGATTGCTGGTCTTTGTGGGGGTGGGACCCTCCAAGCCAGATCACCTGGCTCCCTGTTTCAGCCCCCTTTTTTTCAGTTTAGTGAGATGCTCTGTCTTCCAGGCATTTCAGGCACCAGTTGAAATGGCTGCCCAGATGTGTGAGTTTTTGTGCAGAGACCCACTGCGCTGGCTGAAACGGCCATGCTGGAAACTAATGGTGCTTTTCAGCTGGGGAATTACCTTGTCTATTGGCAGTAATAACTCGTTTGGAAATGCAGTGATAACTCACCCTGTGCGTTGTTCTCACTGGGGACTGCACTCCAGAGCTCTGCCTGTTTGGCCATGTTGGATCCCTTTCTAGATAGTATTTATTAAATAATTCATTATATGTCAATTACAGACCTTCTAAAAGAGTAATTCTAAAGTTGAGTGTATTTACATTCTGGAGTGAAAATGCATATTTTCTAAATTATAAACTTAAGCATAAAGAAATACTCAAAAAATATTGTAGAGTGAGATTCTGTTCTCAGTTTTTAATCTCTTCTAGAGAAGGTTGCAGAGCTCTTTAGCTGTATTATCCCCCTCTCATCTTCTAGATTTCTCAGTCACCCTTTGTAGAACAAGTCCATCTCTGATCGGAAGCTTAATTATCCCAGCTTTGTATATTATGAAAGAAGTTCTAGTCTCATTCACAAAGTTGAAGAAGGCTCTGTAATTAATGTAACACTATTTGCCCTGTTTTTGCTGGCAACACCACAGATTCAGTGTATTTTTTGGGGACTGAAAGATTTGTCACTTTTATGATGCTTCTTGAGAAATGTCAATTTTCAGGGGAATGATTTCCTTTTACGTTAGAGCTCACTGGATATACGCCTTGCCCCTTTCTGTTCTATGACCTCTGAAACCTTTGAAATCCCTATATCACTCTCTCATTATCTGTTGTGGTGAGAGAGTTGTTGTAGAGCCTGGATTTTTGAAAAGAGGAGAACAACTTTGAAGGTGAGATGACCTTCCTCAAATACGTCTTTCTCCCTCCACAATGCCAAAGCCATGGACTTTGTAATTCATATGTGAAGTTATCAATAAGTTCTGTACTATAGCAACTTGGAGGGTTGCTGTTTAACCATTTCATGGTTACTTCTGTGCTGGCTATACTCCTTTGGGCAGACAATTCACTGTTCCCAAATCATTGCACTTTACTTCTTCAATGCTTGGTCGTACAGTTCCTTCTGCTTCAAATGCCTTTTGACCTCATTTCTCACTGTTACACTGCTACCCATCCTTTGAAATGAAGTTAAAAGGATACTTCCAACCTAAGGCTTTTTCTAATAACTCTATAAACTTAAGTGATCCTGTCCTTCCTTGCAACCCAGATTCCTTAATTTTACTATGTAGATGATATCTTAAGCTATAATTTTGGGTTCTTTGCCTTATCACCTCATTATTTTTATATAATTGTATCTTATCTCCAAAAACATTTGAAAGAGGGTTTCTCTCTTGTTAGAAGTAAGCTCCTCTGAGAACAAGATTCATTTATATGAGTGTGTTAATTATCATAACAGATAAATTCCAAAATTAAAATACAGTCATGCATTGTTTAACAATGGGGATATATTCTGAAAAATGTGTTAGGTGATTTTATTGTTGTACAAATATTATAGAATGTACTTACACAAAAATAGATGGTACCCAAACCTGTATATACCTAGGCTACGTGGTATAGCCTGTTGATCCTAGGCTACAAACTTGCACAGCATGTTACTATGTGGAATACTATATGTAATTGTAACATATGGTAAGTATTTGTATTATTTAAATGTAATACAGAAAAGACACGGTAAAAACACAGTATAAAAGATTAAAAAAAATGGTACACCTGTACAGGATACTTATGAATGGAACTTGCAGGTCTGGAAGTTGCTCAGGGTGAGTCAGTGAGTGGTGAATGTGAAGGCCTAGGATATTACTGTAAACTACTATAGACTTTATAAATACTGTACACTTAGGCTATACTACATTTATAAATTTCTTTTTTTAATAATTAACTTTCACCTACTGTCTTATTTTATAAACTTTAAACTATTCTCTAACTTTTTGACTCTTGTAGTAACTCAGCTCAAAATGCAAACATTATATAAAAATATGTTCTTTATATCTTTATTCTATATGTTCTATTTTTTAATTTTTAAAAATCTTCTAAACTTTTTTTCTGCTAAAAATAACACAAACACATACATTAGCCTAAGACTCAAAGTGTCAGGATAATCAATATCACTGTTTTCCACCTCCACATCTTGTCCCACTGGAAGGTCTTCAGGGGCAATAACAGACATGGAGCTGTCATTGCTTATCGTAACAATGCCTTCTGGAATACCTCCTGACCTGTCTGAGCCTGTTTATAGTTAACTGTTTTTTTTAGGAAGCAGAAGTATACTCTAATGATAAAAAGTATAGTATAATAAATATATTAAACCAATAACACAGTCATTTGTTATCATCAAGTATTATGTACTATACATAATTGTATGCACAATATTTCTATATGACGGGCAGTGCAGTAGGTTTGTTTGCACTAGCATTGCTACAAATGTGAGTAATGCATTGTACGACAACATTATGACAGCTACAGTATCACTAGGTAATAGAAATTTTTTGGCTCCATTATAATCCTATAGGATAACCATTGTATATGCTGTCTGTTTTGACTGAAATGTTATGCAGCAGACTGTAGTTTAACACAACTAAAGCTTATTCTCACTCTCAAAACACTTTAATGTGGTTTCTGGCAGACCATCTTCTGTGTGGTGATGCAGAAACTCAGGGTCTTTCCATCTTGGGGCGTTGCCATCTTCAAAAATGTGGATTCCAAGGATGCCATATAAGGGAAAGAGAGAATGGGGAGAGTGCTTCTTAACCATGTTGCTTCTTAACCATGTTGACCCAGAAGGAATCACATCTCTTTTGCTTACTTCATAGCTAGCTATCTTCCCGCATCTGGATGTAAAGAAAGACCAAAAAAATACGGTGTCTGAGTAGGAAGACACTTCCCTAGGCACTGTGGGATAGGAACACAGAACATTGTTGAACAGGTAGCTCAACTACAACCATACAGGTTGTCATAGATCTCTCCAGCTACCATATCCCATAGAGGTACTTGATATGTGTTTATAAAGCAGTAAATAAATACTGTGTGCCAGGTCATGGGTAAAGGCCATAAAGTGAGAGCCACCAAGTTTACATACGTTTGTGGCTACCAGATGTAATGGTCACAAACTTAATGTAGATGGGAGAGTAGCTGTTTTGTTGTAAGAAGAAACAATTTGGAACTTATCTGTGTTTCTTTAACTATACCTTGACCCAGAGGTAACAGATTGTTCTACAAAAATAGTGACTACCATAGTATATGAAAATATATAGTCATCTTTTTTTCTAAGAACATTTTATCTTTTAACCTCCTTTAAAATCATTTATTTGCCCCAAATAAATTACATCTGGTAGAACATTTTAGAAAGAATGTTTCTATTTTGAAAAATAATTGTTCTCATGTTGGAAACACATCCATTTGTTCTAATGATTAAAGAGGTATTCTATTATTTTGGGAAAGACTCAGATTTATAGTAGGCAGGGAACAACCATTTCTAAGGAAATGAATTTTTCCAGTGGAAAGATTCATTAGTACTGCTTTTGCTATTTTTTCTCCTATCAAGAGGCAATAGATAGGCTATCTCTTTAAAGGTATGTAATGTTACAAAGTGACAAGATGTCAAATGCACAGGCTAGAAGAGAGTATCTCTTAATGCAGCATAGTTTTTGGAAGTTGCTAGCATCCATTAAATTGTACAAGTGAACAAAATTGATAGTTTTTTTTTTAAAAACACAAGGCATCAGCCATAGTATGTTTAGACTTTGGTAGTAAAACATACTCTTTAGATTTGAACCTCCACTTTATTTTATATGTATGTTTACTCAGGAATTGTTATGCCTTATCATTTTTATTGTCCCTTTATCACAGCTGTGTGAAAAATTACAGTTGAGCAGTGTTCATGTTTTTACTGAAATACATTTTATTTCATGCTATGAAGCAGATTGCTAATGTTTGCTACTTTTATTATTACTGCTGCATGACTCCCTCCACTCCAGTTAAAGGTTGTGTCAGTATGTCTAGAAAAAAATCCTTTTTATTTATATATTTATTTTTATTCTATTGCTTTAGCCAAGCAGGGGTGAATCTCAGAACTCATGCTAAGTTAAAAAACTGGACAAATAAAACCTAAGCACCAAACACTGATTATAAATTCTACACAAATAATGCATCTAAAATGGGGGTAAAGTTCACACAGGATGTTTTTCACAGGATTTGCTTAAAAAGGAATGTTTAAATTGACACTTAACCACTCAAGTTCTTGAAACAGAGGGTAATTTGATGATACTCCAGATTTCAATCAGATGAACTGTTAGAAAGTCCTCTGTGCATTGAAATGTGTTGTACAGATCTTTACCTGGAAGTGACTTCTAGCTGTGTAATACACTTGGGATAGAGAATTGAGTTTCTTTTCTCATCACTTGTTTAGAAGGTGTACTATTCATTTAGTTTTGCCAAAGTGAGAGCCACCATCAGTGTTTGGGAACATCATTTTAACTCTTTGTCTATGTTTGGCATAGAAAGGGTGGATGCTGTTTTATTTTCATGTTACTCTGTTAACCACCCTGCTGGCAGAACAACTGGGCAATATAAACCAACAAACATAAACATTTTATAGCTTCAGATTTAAAAATAATTTCTCTTTGTCTGGTGATAGTCCACTCATCCATAAATATGGACAGGCACATGCCAGGGAAAAGTGCAAATGATGTCCTGAGGAAATGGGCTAGGAAGCTTGAAAGTGGTAAAATCACCAGGGAAGATATCCTGATTGCTTTGCAGATACATTAGTTGCTATCTTTCTTTTTCAACCACATTTTCTAGTGTGTTTAAGCACAGGGACATAGAAAAAAGCCTGGAATGGGCAAGCCTTGCCTAAAACTTGCCTAGCTCTTTAGCTTCCTTTGGACTCTAAAGGGACTAGCATGGAATAGGCAAGAGGCAGAGGACAAACCCAGGGATCGAGGCTCAGGTGTCTTCTGCAGTCTGTGATCCTGTAGTCATGAAGACCCTTGCTACTGTGGTCTCCACCCAGTACTCCAGGTATCTGCCATCAATTGTTTTGATGCCTATTGACCATCCTGACTAGCCCAGTAGCACTGCATCCTATCAATTCCTTAATAGTAAAGTATTGCTCCTCTAATGGAGTTAGAAAATGGAAGTATTAATAAAATTTTATACCAGCGCTCCTGCAATGTCTTAGCAGCACCACCTCCAAAGCTAAGACAGGGCTGTGTGATTAAAAATATTCAAGTTCTTTACCACATCTAGGGTACATTTAATTATTAAACATTTCTTAGGCATCCAAACAAATAAGACTGGTCAGTGAAAATGTATACCACATATAAGGACTCTTTAGAATCTGTGGTTATTTACAACCACTGTGATTAGAAGTCTAAAACGATAACCATTTTAGAATATTAGAGGTTAGTCTAACAACTGTGAACACATGAAACTTAGTCTGGGACACTGGCAACACAAATTTGATAGTTTTCTAAGGCAAGAGGAAGTAATACAGCCTAAAGCCATCTATGAAAGCATTGTAGCAAATATAGATGTATAACTGAAAAAATAATCACAGAGGCATAAAATGCCTTAATTTATATGGGAAGAAAGGGAAAAATTTTGTTTGCATTTCCAGCCTACCTCTCTGGGACTTCCTTATGTCTATAGAAAACACGTTATCTCAGAGATTTGCTCTGCAGATTAGGGAGGAAAATTATGTCCTCTGCCTCAAGGCTGCGAACTGAACATTTACAAATAGTTACATCTGGGCTATGTTGGAAGAAGATACACTCAAAACTGTTCAAGGAGACAGAGAGAAGCCCATCTGTGTATAAAAGCCAGAATTGGGTTGCTTTTTCTTTTGTTGTTGTAAAAATCCATTCTGTTCAAATCCTAGCTAATGAAAATGTGCATCTGTAAATAAAAAATAAATCAAGGGAATGTAATAATTCTGCAGCTGCTGTCCACTTAACTTTCTTTATAAAAAATAACTCAATTTTCTGGTCTGAATGTTCTTGCTATTTAGCAATGTGATGGCAATTTGAGAGGGACAAAGTAAATATAGAAATCTATTTATGTATAACAACCTTGGCAGTAAATGCAGCTATGCAATAACTATATAGTCATTTGCTTTTGTAATTGTGTGGATGCTTGAGGTCCAGGGTCTGGCCCTGGAAATCCATTACCTGGCTGCTTAAATCACTATTTGCCCTTGCTATTAATTTGTCTCTAACCTAGGACTGGCACTCTGCGTAGGTTAGCCAGGCAGCCTTCCATGTTTTATAATTGGAGAATAGAAGGGACCCCTGGCCAAAAATTTCCTCCCTCCTTGCATTCTATTATGACTAAAATGTTTACTTTATAAGTTATTAAAATATTTTTCTGGGAAAGATATTAGCTAAAATTATATAAAAACTAGTTCCTCTCATCTATAATAAAACATTGTAACTGAAAATGAGGCAGGATTTTAATGAAAAAGGAAACAAAATCTTTAAGTTCTGATGAAGCAAGAGATCTGAGAAGAGTGTTATCTTTGCAAGATCATCTCCCCTAAATGCTTGGAAATTCTTAAAGATCCTGGCATGTATTTCATTGCTAGGATGACCACAAGATGAGGATAGGGATAGATGAAGCTTATTAAGAATAATTTTATCCTAGGAGATGAGAAATCCACAGATAGAATGTCCGATTCGAGTAAGTGAAAGCAAGGTTGAAGGAGCAGCCTTAAAGATGAAGAATCCCACAAACCAATAACAGAAAATCTAATATATAACTAAAGAGGTTGGTGCTTTCAAATACCAACAAAAATAAGCAGAACTGTACAGTTAACAAGCTTCTTTTTTCCTTGTATTTTGACAGTTTATTTACATATTAGTCTCATAATAATAATACATATTCTGTTAATAGGAAAGACTGACTTCTGAGAGACACATTTCAGGGGTGATATATTGACTGTGTCTTCTAATTTTTCAAGACGTGTGCTTATTTACCTCTTATGCTGTTAATCCACATTTGGTTTTGACTAATACTGGCTGAAAGAGAAAGATGTTAAAACTCAATAAGCATTTCATATCATGGGAGCAATGAGTTTTCACCTCCTTTTTTTTACTTTATTATTTTTTAACTTTTCAAAGTAATCAAACATTTTATTGAAATGGCTCTTATAACAGGAAATGGTAATCCCCAAGGCTTGAAGAGTTGGTTCTAGTGAAATTTTATAATGGTTTAGAGAAAAGTCAAGGGTTTCTCCTAGCATCTCTTTTCTTAATCCCTTTACTTGCAATTTCAGATTTCCCTGGAGCTTTCTAAAAAAGGAAATACATTAACTTGCTTGTGTGAAATTACTGCCTTGTTTGGTGGTATCTCATTTTTGATGGTAGCCACGGCTGAAATGCTTTTTTCTTCTGTTCAGCCTGATTGTGCCACCATGCCCACTGTTCCCTGAAACAGTGAGATTGATGACAGTATTTTGTGTTCACCTGAAAGCTCCTACCATCTCTACCAATCCATTTTAATTTTTGTCTTTGCATGAGAGACAAGCAGAGGAAATCAAATAACTTGCACAATTCTGTTTTGAAGTTCAGCTGACTGTTCTCAGTTTGAAGAGTGGTAACTAGACAACAAGAGGCAGCTGGATAAAGTCCAGGGTTTTCCGGAGGCTGGTGGATTGAAGACATGTTCAGTAGTTTTTGTTGCTATTTCCATAGATTTCATTTGATAATGGTAATTAAATTTTTATAGGTAACTTGGATGATTGGTTACATTATTTTTCCTGAAAAAATATTCCTCAAAAATGCACTTGTGTTTTATTTTCTTCTGAAAGATGGGGAAAATAACATGATGTAAATAGAGGCTTTTCCCCACCATGCTAAACTGCTAAAATGCTAATGTTGATGGGCATTTGTAGTTGAGTTATACACTGGGCACAAAATTTTGCTAGACTTACTTGTCATGAACAGGCAACACAATCCCTATTTATCATCAAGTGTTTGTCTTTTCTACTAATTAGAAGCTCATTATATACCCCGTTTTCTACGTTGTGCATTGAGAGCTTTCAGATAGAACATAGGACTTTTTCCAGGGTTGTTGGAAAACAGAGCCTGAGGCAAAGCTGAGGTGCTAATGCTTTATTGGTAAATCTAATCCCAGGGCCCTGAGAGTGAGCAAAAGGTTAAGTTGTAAAGAGGAAGACAGCAAACATGAGGTGGTATATTACTGAATTATGCTTGGCTTCACAAAGAAACCCAGGCAATTTTCCAGCTGTGCAAGAGGTTTTCTGTCAGATTGTCAAAAAGCACATTGCCCCCAGATGGTTCATGTAAGGGGGAAATGCAAAGCAGCTTATCTACAGGTTCCCTCCTGTCTCCAGCCACTCAATGGTCAGAGTAAACGCTACGAGGAGTTGACACTCCTGCATTTTGGGGTTGTCACTACGTTGTGCAGCTTACTGAAACAACTAAGAAAGTTAGATCTCATGTCCTACAGCTGAGTACTTCATTTGAGTCAGAAAGTGGTGGGAAGAGACAAAGATTTCAGGCTTTGTTAGTTGCCGTTGGCTGAATCACACAGTTCTGCTGGCTTTAGAGTTGACCTATGAGGTGGTGACTTAGAAGAACAGGCTGAGGTTCTTGAAGATAAGTGCGATGGAGGGAATCTAAGGTTGAGTTGTTGATGTATTTAATTCAAGCACAGTCTACCCTCTTTAGCTATTATTTATTATATGTCCTTAAATACATTTTTGCCGCCTTCTATTTATTTTGTATGTCCATTTCTCTCATAGCTTTTCTTATTTAGTTTATTTTTTTGAATTGTTATAATTTTTATAGGGTGGGATAAAATTTCCCTTTTTTCTTCTGGTCCTTCAAAAGCTAAGAGTTATGCCGCAACATAAACAAAGGACACTGCTTGATTTAGAAATTAAAAAGTTGAAAGATAGTCTTCAATGATGAATAAGGCAATTTCTCAGCAGTTCAACAAAGATATAGGTAATTATATTGAATTGATTTGCAATTGGATAGCAAGCATAAATAGTAACAATTTGATCAGTCACAATTACCAAAAGTACTTTGAGATCATCTATATGAGCAATAAAAATTATGAGCAATAATATGGCAATTATGGTAATTGGCAATATGCCCAGACCCAAATTCATGTGAGGGGAGAGGCGAGATGATTTGTTTTTGAACCATGTTGACTATATTGAACGCTAGAGTCAAAGTTGACCATGGAGTATCTTTGAGATTATAACCTTCCTAACATCTTCTGAGTCCAGAGCTCAATTCTTACACTTAGTAGTTTTGTGACATTGGGCAGTTATTAACCTTCTCTAAGCCTTTGGTTTCCTCATCTGTAAAATGGCATTGATAGAAGCATTTTGCTATGCTCCATAAAGCCTGCAGGGTTTTTTTTTTTTCGTAATTATATAAAGAAAATAAATGTAATAACTTGGGTACATAAAGATATTTTAGTAGGGACCTTTGAATTATTTAAATGTTAACTGGCTCTTAGACTCTGTATGAAACTCTAAGGGCTCTACATTACCCTTCCATTCCACCTTGTCTACTTTACCATGAATTGTAATTTTGAAATAATGCTGTATTCAAATTATTCTCTGCACTGTATCTCACTTTATTTATCGTGTAGCTTTCCACCCACTATCTGCATGCAATTCAGATTTTCACTGTTTCTTTGAGTGGGAGTCTATAAACTCTCCTGTCAGTTTCTTTTTGGTCCATGATTTCCATGTTAAGAAACACTCTGCTGAATATTTTAGTCAAGCCATGAACTAAAAAGGCTTCATTGAGAAACACTATGTGCTAAGCATTATTTAAAGCATTAGACATTCAACAGTGAAGAGGAATGAATTCATAGTCTCCCGATGCTTATTCTCAAGAAAGATGGACATATAAAGAAATACATAGAATATGGTAATTTCTAATACTGAAAGCTAATGGAGGTAATATTGTGAGGAACCTGAATGAGATTGAAAATCTTGGGAAGAAGGATCATGACCCAAGGTGGAAGGTCTAGCTTGCCTGCATCATTATGCCATCTCAGGAAGAACGTGAGCAGACTGGTTTTTTTTTTTTTTTTTTTTTTCGTAGCTGTAGATTTTTCTGTCTTTATTATTATTATTTTTTTTAGCACTTACATCTAGCATCTTTATATTAGGCCTGCTAAAATAATTTTTGAAAATGATTCAGTTTTTCTCAGTTTTAAGCTTTGATACATGTAGTGCAAAATTCAGCCATTGAGTCAGATTATTCCAGTGTCACCTATATCTTTATTGTAGGTTGACATGTTTTATGAAGTCAGCTTTTGGTATGCAAAAGTATCCAGTTAACAATTTCTCTAATGACTTTATGAAAGACCTCTAAGTCTTAATAGATGAGAACAACACATACTTCAAATTTCATCTAACTTTTAGGAATAAAGGCAAAAATTTCTTTTAACATGTTAATAAATCATCTGAATTGCCTGTTGATACATTCTTTTGGTTTATCTTGGAAATATATTCTTTGGCTATAGTAACATACAACTGGATGATATTTTGCGTTATTAACACTTTAAAAAACATTTTCTGCTTTCTCATCCTCACATTTAAGAAATTAGCTGGCTCTGGGATTTTCACCCAAGAACAGATGTGTGACAAGTCAGAGAGTAGAGTACCCCATAAGTCTGTTAAGCCATTTATTTAAGAAATGTTTATGGGGCCTTCTAAGGGTCAGACACTATTGGTGAAATTGCCTGAGAGGAGTAAATGACTGTTGTTCAGGAGAGCCACAGTGGTTCACTTGGCAATGTATTAGTATTAGTTTGCTAGGCTACTGTAGCAGACTGAGTGGTTCTAATAACAGAAATCTATGTTCTCATAGTTCTGGTGGCTGGAAGTCTAAGATCAAGGTGTTCACAAGGTTGGTTTTTTCTGAGTCCTCTGTCCTTGGCTTGCAGATAGCTGCTTCCCTACCATATGTTCTTATGGTATTTTCTCTGAACATGCTCATGTCTGTGTCCATCTTGTCTTCCTATAAGAACATATGAGTCAGATTGGATATGAGTCCACTCATATGACCTCATTTTACCTTAATTACATATTTAAATGTTTGTCTCCAGATACTGTCACAGTCTGAGGTACAAGGGTACTGCAGAAGTTCAACATATGAATTTTGGGGAGATGTAATTTAGTTTGTAATAGCAAGGAGGGGCAGGTTTGCATATTCAGTATCTATGAGGGAACTAGGTCACAGACTTCCCAACTTTGCTCAGAGGCAGCCCACCATTGCCTAAATGCATGGACTACTACAGCTCCTTTAGATAGCAAATAGTGAAGCTTTCACTTTATTAGTAGCTAGTACGTTCCTTGGTGCCCGGTCAGCAGGAGCGATCTCTGTCATTGCCTAAGACTTACTTGGCTTTCATCTCATTTATTCTATATGTATGTCTCCCCTTAGGAAACCCTATGGCCCATGTAACTCTACTGAAAGGATACTTAGTGAGAAGGTGATGGGTGCAAGTCCTCTATGTTTGTATTGATGAGGCCTAATAAACCGACTTGGGGCCAATGATATGAGAAGAATTAATGGTACCCCAACTATTAGCATTCCAGTATATTTTATTAAAAAAATACCAGTAAGTGTATAAATATTCCTGAGCTGGACTGTCCAATACAATATAAACTTTTAGAATATACTTGATAAAAAGAAGGAAGCATCAATTTAGTCAATGAGGAGCATAATGGATGGGGGAAACAGTTAAAGATACAGAAAGTATGAAGTATTTAACATTTTTCCATTTCTCAAAAATACAGTGTACCTCACCTTGTTTATTCTCTGAAAACATTACCTTGGTGTTTCATAAGAAATGGTCAGAAAAGTCTGCTTCTAAGGGGATTTTGAGGTATAGGGTGAGTGCCTTACTTAGCCTTGATCTGGAAAGCTAGGAACCACAGCCAAGGTCAGAGCTAGAGATGCTTGGGAATCATCACTGCAGGTGAAAGTTGATAGACACTGGTAATGTGCATTGTGCTTGGCCAAGACCTTCAAGCCCTGTGCAGTATGGATAAGAGTATGTAAGGTCTTCTGGGAAGTCCTGCTGCTGTGAACTGTGGGAAAATTTCATTAGTTATTAGGATAGTGCCAAGCTTCCCTCTGTAAAAATGAGGAGGAAAACGAAATTGCAGAAACAGAAAGTGCTTCTCATTCTGTACTTAACAAGTCTTGTCACATTTTCACATTGTTCCATTGTGTTTTCTCATCAACATTAAATGATTCCTAGAAGATTCATTGCTGAAGCGAACTCTTGAGATTCACTAGGATGTTGTAGTGCCATTTGACAAAGTTAAACTTCTCAGCTAGTAAGATAGCGCTGACATTTGTTGATGAGGAAACGACTACATAACTGTGTTGAGAGGCATTTACTCCTGGGCTCCCTAACACTTCATCCTAGTGTTTCCCAAAATAGGTTTTCAGAATTACTCAGAGGCTTGTTAAAAATGTCATTCTTGGCCAGGTGCGGTGGCTCACACCTGTAATTCCAGCACTTGGGAGGCTAAGATGGATGGATCATGAGGTCAAGATTTCGAGACCATCCTGGCCAACATGGTGAAACCCCGTCTTTGCTAAAAAAAAATGCAAAAATTAGCTGGTGGCATGCACCTGAAAGTAGTCCCAGCTACTTGGGAGGCTGAGGCAGGAGAATCGCTTGAACCTTGGAGGCAGAGGTTGCAGTGAGTCAAGATGATGCAACTGCACTCCAGCCTGGCAACAGAGTGAGACTGTCTCAAAAAAAATTTATTTTCCTGACCCCACACCAGATATACTGAATTAGAATCTCTGCATTTTTTTCAAATACTTTGATTCTTATGCACACTACAATTTGAGTAATATACATATGCAGATTTCAACCAGAGCAAAATTATGATTTGTGACAAGTCATGGGCCTTCTGGGGCTTGTTCTGAAACTGGTGTGATTATAAATGAAATATATAAAAATGTCTAGGTTCTAGTGACTACTATTTCTGTCAGCAATAGAAGCAGCCGAAAAGACAGAGATGTCACTTTACTTGCCCATTTGCTTTTTGTTCTCTTTCTTCTCCTTACTAATAATTGATGAGCATGAACTACCTAAGTAATTGGGGAGGAAAAAGGACTTTAAAAAACACCCCCCTTATTTCTCCAGGGACAGGTGGTGTCACCTCTGCCAGCTATCAAAATTCCTTATGAGGTATGGGCTTATTTCTGGATGCTGTTCTTTTCCACTGGCCAGTTTCTTTCATTATAATATATTGCCTTCTAAGATAGCTTTATAATGTATCCATATATATGGTGAGTAAAATCTTCTATTTCGGCCGGGCACGGTGGCTCAAGCCTGTAATCCCAGCACTTTGGGAGGCCAAGGCGGGTGGATCATGAGGTAAGAGATCGAGACCATCCTGGTCAACATGGTGAAACCCTGTCTCTACTAAAAAAATACAAAAAATCAGCTGGGCATGGTGGCGCTTGCCTGTAGTCCCATCTACTCAGGAGGCTGAGGCAGGAGAATTGCCTGAACCCAGGAGCTGGAGGTTGCGGTGAGCCGAGATCGCGCCATTGCGCTCTAGCCTGGGTAACAAGAGTGAAACTCCATCTCAAAAAAAAAAAAATCTTCTATTTCTTTCTTCTGAAATATTGTTATTGTTGGCTCTCCCATAGAAATTTTGGAATCAACTGTTCTAATTCTATGAAAAGCCCATTGGCATATTGGTTGGAGATGCATTAAATATATAATCAATTTAGGGAAAATTTACATTTTTGTCATGTGAAATCTTTCTATTCTTGAACCTGGACTAACTCCCTGTTTATATCTTTTAAAATGTTTTCATTAAAGTTTCATAACTTATTTTTAATATATTTTACAGTGTTTGTATTTTAGATATTGTCTTTAAAATATTTTCTAATTTTTTGCTATAATACTGGATACTTTTATGTACTTCTCAGGGTGTAACACGCAGAGGTACACATGTCCATTTATCTCTCAATGGTGATGTTAATTTTGATCACTTGGTCAAGATACTACCTGATTTCTCTGCAGTATAATTATTTTCTCCCTTTCAAACTAATAAACAATCTGTGAGTAGACATTAAGACCTTGCAAATATTTTACTCATCAAGAGTAAGTCTCAGATTTAGCTTATTCTGTTCAAGGATTAATGAGCAGCCATACTACTGGGCCCCATGGCAACTCTAGGTAACTTTGCCATCTCATGGTATGCTGGCCCATCTTGCTGTGTGCCACTTTGGCCCCTATTTTCTCAGATTACCAGAAGTTTCCCTCAGTTATTTCTACCCATGGCCCTGGGCACTTGTGCTTAGGCTTCTAGGCTCCTAACTGTCCTCATTCTTGTAGTTTATTCCTTAAAGCTCAGGTTTGGGTAGTTTTTCTGTTTATATAGTGGTGAAAACGGGTATCTTGAAAGCTTTTCTGCTTCCTATAAGACCAGAGTACCATATATCTGAGGTCTGGTGGTAGTAGAACAGGAAAGTCTCTCACTACTTCCAGTTATTATCAACCCTGGGAGCCAATAATTTGTTACCTTTAAAGTATAAGTCCATTAACTATTATCATTTCATTAAAAATTGTCTTAATATTTATTCTTATCAGATGTTATATTTGTGGTTTTCAGTACTAAAATGTTAGGGTATTTACTGCTTCAGTTGACGGATACAATGGATTGTGGAAAACAAGAAGTTTCTGAAATGTTAGAATGATTCAAAGTTGAGGATAGCAAGAACATTCCTTGAGACTGAAGCAGAAAACTGGGTTGTTACTATAATTTCTAGATCTAAATTATCTAACTCAGTATAATAATATCTAGATTCTTTAAAGAAGTTGTTAAACACATGAGTTTATAACTTGCAAGATGCTATAAAGTGAACTGCAATTTCTCTAACATTTTTTCTCTACTTTTAGGAAAATTAGTTTTTCATATGCTTGATAAATGAAAGAAGTAGAAAACCACTTTAGAAGGTTTAAAACTGTGGTATAGGATAAATAATATAATAAAAACCAGAATCTATTTTACTTCTTTTAGTATGGAAACAACCATATTATTATTTTTAAAATTTATAATCAAGATGTGTGGTTTGAAAGGTTTCAGGTAGAAAATTTATAGGTAGTGAAAAGGAAATACAATTGGGAAGATTTGAATTGCTAGAGGATGATGTTCCATAATGTTTAGAAACATCACCCAAGTGAATGTCAATATGCCTGCAGGTTGTGTTTTGGGAGAAAATGAATATCATTAAAAGGAATTGATAAGCTACATACATTTAATGATGCATTAATTTTTAATAAGCTTGTCAATTCTTGAAACACATCAACAATTAAAAATCTCAATGAATAGCACTAACATTTGTACTTTAGAAATTATTTTGAAATAGTACAAATGAATCCATATCTACTGTCATACCTTCCCCATCTGAAGGTGTGAACATATGTCCTATGGCTGCTAATCTTTTTTTCAAATCTGGTTTTATTTTAACAATTTTTAACTTCTTGCAATTGTATTATTTTGTTATCTTTTGGAACTATATTAGTTTCTTAATGCTGCCATAACAAATTATCACAAACTTTGTAGCTTAAAGCAACAGAAATATGATGTGACATCAGCAATATAGTGAAATAGAAAGCCCTGGACCTTTCTTCCCCCACAAAAATACCTCATGAACACATCAATTCAGCAGTAAGTCATTGACAAATTCCCTTTGTGAGAAACCAGAAAAGCTTCTGCATCCTGAAAACAAAAATGAAACCAGACTTAACAAAGCTGGTGGGAAGATTGAGGATACCCTTTCACCAGGAACCCTACCCCCAGCACAGTACTATATGACCAAGAAAAGGTACACTAGTTCCCAGCTTCATCCACAGCAGGGAAGAGGTTTCATGTGTATAGCACCCCAAATTTTCTCAGGAGGCTTTTGGATATATCTGAAGGGTAGAGTAGTTTAGCCACCTGGAGGAGAACAGAGATAGTAAATGACATTGATCCTCCCCCCAGTTAAGCACAGAGAAAATAGATTTAAAACAAAACAAAACAAAACAAAACAAAAAATAACCCAGTTCTCAGTTTCCCCTGGTAGGGGCAGAGTTGACATGCAAATCAATGCCCAATTTCCAGAGCTGCCCAAAGAACCTGTCTTACCAGTCTTGAAGCTCTGACAGATACAGTATAGTCTAGCTGCATGGGGAAGAATGGGCATGGTGACATGGTTGGTAGATGCCAAAGTTCCCCACCCTAGCTCAGCACAGAGCAAGTGGTCAGAAACCACCACATAGGCAAATTAGGGGACATCATCAGTAGGAGCAACATGTGCATTATGGGAGTACTAGGAGAAGAAAGAGAAAGAACCATAAAGATTATTCAGAGAAATAATGGGTGAAAACTTTCCAAATCTGGGGAAGGAAATGATTATTCACATCTAGAAAGCCTAGAAGATATCAAATTAGATGAACTAAAAGAAATTCACACTGAGACATGTTATACCTATAAAGTTACACAGAATCAAAAGAGAAAAGGATCAAAGTGTATTAATAAAAAAATGAACAAAACACAAAAGAAGGCAGTAAGAAATGAAAATACAATAAAAGAACTCTAAGACCATAGAAAAAAATGAATAAAGTGGCAATAGCAAATCTTTGCCCTTCAGTAATTACTTTAAATGTAAATGATGTGCTTTGGCTGTGTCTCCACCTAAAGCTCAACTTGAACTGCAACTCCCAGAATTCCTGTGTATTGTGGGAGGAACTCAGGGAGACGTAATTGAATCATGAGTGCTGGTCTTTCCCATGCTGCTATTGT
Source organism: Cebus imitator (assembly GCF_001604975.1). NCBI lineage: Eukaryota > Metazoa > Chordata > Mammalia > Primates > Cebidae > Cebus > Cebus imitator. Next base: position 4,100,410 of record NW_016107413.1, read on the forward strand.
GATAATGAGTAAGTCTCACAAGATTTGATGGGTTTATCAGTGGTTTCCACTTTTGCTTCTTCCTCATTTTGCTCTTGCTGTTGCCATGTAAAAAGTGGCTTTCACCTCCTTCTGTGATTCTGAGGCCTCCCCAGCTATGTGGAACTGTAAGTCCAATTAAACCTCTTTTAGTACGCAGTTTCACGTATATCTTTATCAGCAGCATATAAAGGAACTAATACAGTAAATTGGTACCAGTAGAGTTGGGTGTTGCTGAAGATACTCCAAAATGTGGAAGTGACTTTGGAACTGGGTAAAAGGCAGAGGTTGGAACAGTTTGGAGGGCTCAGAACAAGACAGGAAAATATATGAAAGTTTGGAACCTCCTACAGACTCGTTGAATGGCTTTGACAAAAATGCTAATAGCAATATGAGCAATAAGGTCCAGGCTGCGGTAGTTTGGGATGCAGATGATGAACTTGTTGGGAACTGGAGCAAAGGTGAATCTTGTTATGTTTTAGCAAAGGGACTGGTGACATTTGCCTCTGCCCTAGAGATTTGTGGAACTTTCAACTTGAGAGAGATGATTTAGGTTATCTTGCGGAAGAAATTTCTAAGCAGCAAAGCATTCAAAAGTTTAATTTAGGTGCTGTTAAAAGGATTCCATTTTAAAAAGGAAACAGCATAAAAGTTCAGAGAATTTGTAGCCTGATGATGTAGTAGAAAATAAAAACCCATTTTTTTGAGGAAAAAGTCAAGCCAGCTGCAGAAGTTTGCATAAATGGCAAGGAGTCCAATGTTAATCCCCAAGACCATGGGGAAAATGTCTCCAGGTTATGTCAGAGACATTGCGGCAGCCCTTCCCATCACAGGCCTGGAGGCTTAGGAAGAAAAAGTGGTTTAGTGAGCCAGGCCCAGGGTACCCATGCTGTGTGCAACTTGCAGACTTGGTGCCCTGTGTCCCAGCCACTCTAGCTGTAGCTGAAATGGGCCAATGTAGAGCTTAGGCTATAGCTTCAGAGGGTGGAAGCCCCAAGCCTTGGTAGCTTCCACATGGTGTTGAGCTTGTGGGTACACAGAAGTCAAGAACTGAGGTTTGGGAACCTCCATCTAGATTTCAGAAGATATGCGGAAATGCCTGGATACTCAGGCAAAAGTTTGCTGCCTGTGCAGGGCCCTCATATAGAAACTCTGCTAGAGCAGTGTGGAAGGGAAATGTGGAGTCAGAGCCCCCAAACAGAGTCCCTGTTAGGGCACTGCCTAGTGGAGCTGTGAGAAAATAGCCATTAACCTCCAGACTCCAGAATGATAGATCCAATGACAGCTTGCACCATGTGCCTGAAAAAGCCACAGACACTCAGTGCCAGTGAAAGCAACCAGGAGGGTTGCTGTACCCTGAAAAGCCACAGGAATAGAGCTGCCCAAGACCATGGGAACACAACTTTAGTATCTGTGTGACCTGAATGTGAGATGTGGGGTCAAAGGAGATCATTTTGGAGCTTTAAAATTTGACTACCCCACTGGATTTTGGACTTGCATGGGCCTTGTAGCTCCCCCAACTTTTTGGCCAATTTCTCCCATTTGGAATGGTTGTATTTATCCAATACCTGTACCCCTATGGTATCTAGGAAGTAACTAGCTTGCTTTTGATTTTACAGGCTCATAGGTGGAAGGGACTTGCCTTGTCTCAGATGAAACTTTGGACAGTGGACCTTTGGGTTAATACTGAAATGATTTAAGACTTTGGGGGACTGTTGGGAAGGCATGATTGGTTTTAAAATATGAGGACGTGAGATATGGAGGGACTAGAAGTGGAATGATGTGATTTGGCTGTGTCCCAACCCAAATCTCAGTTTGAATTGTATCTCCCAGAATTCTCACATTTTGTGGAAGGGACCCATGGGGACACAGTTGAATCATAGGGGCTGGTTTTTCCTGTTCTATTCTCATGAAAGTGAGTAAGTCTCACAGGATCTGATGGATTTATCAGGGGTTTCCACTTTTGCTTCCTCCTCCTTTTTCTCTTGTGCCTTTCACCTCCCGCCATGATACTGAGGCCTCCCCAGGCATGTGGAACTGTAAGTCCAATTAAACCTCTTTTTATTCCCAGTTTTGGGTATTTCTTTATCAGCAGCATGAAAGTGAACTAATACAGTAAATAAATTAAACTCCCCAATCAAACATAGGGTAGCTGAATGGATTTTAAACAATGGATTTAAAAAAAATGGATTAAAAAAAGCCCAAAGTATATGCTGTCTATAAGTTTGTCACTTTATTATTTTTTAAAAATTAATTTTATATATCAGAAATATTGCACTGATATATAATAGGCACACATATCTTGGGGGTATGTATAATTTGATACATTGATATAATGTGTAAAGATCAAATCAGAAGAATTGGGATAACCATCATTGTATTAGTCCATTTTCATGCTGCTGATAAAGACATACCCAGGATTGGGTAATTTATAAAGAAAAAGAGGCTTAATGGACTCACAGTTCGACATGGCTGGAGAGGCCTCACAGTCAAGGCTGCAGGTAAAAGACATTTCTTACATGGCAGCAGACAAGAGAAAATTTGTAGAAGAACTTCTCTTTATAAAACCATCAGATCTTGTAAGACTTATTCACTACCACAAGAGCAACATGAAGGTAACCACCAGCATGATTCAGTTATCTCCCAAAAGATCCCACCCATGAATCAGGAATTATGGGAACTACAAGATAAGATTTGGGTGGAGACACAGACAAACCATATCATTTTATTCCTGACCCCTCCCAAATCTCTTGCTCCACCCTGTTTTTGCTCACTCTCCATGGGTCATGCCAACCACCAAGTCAATCTCAATAAGAGAACTTTGGTACCTCTGTTGAAGATTCAGAGTTCACTTGCAGTTTTTGTTCTTCTTGGTGGGAGCTGCAGAATGGAGCTGCCTCTATTGAGACATCTTGGCTCAAGCTCCTCCCCACAATTTTTAGGTTTTTGAGAAACATTCATACTGCTTTCCATAGTGGCTGTGCTAATTGACGCTTCTATCCCCTTTTGTGTACAAAAGGATTTCCCCTTTCTCCACATCTTCACCAGCATCTGCTTTCCTTGTCTTTTTACTACAAGCCAAAAGGTACAAGACAATGAAATATCATCTCACCCCAGTTAAGTTGCATTTCTCTGATGATTAGTTATGTTGAGGCTTTTTTCATGTAACTATTGGCCATTTGTCTGCATTCTTTTGAGAAATGGCTCTCCACGTCCTTTGCCCAGTTTTTAATTGGGCTGTTTTTATTGCTGTTGAGTTGTTTGAGCTCCTTATATATTCTATATTAATCCTTTGTCAGTTGAATTGTTTGTAAATATTTTTCCCCATTCTGCTGGTTGTCTCTTTACTTTGTTGATTATTTCCTTTGCTGTGCAGAAACTTTTTAGTTTGATATAATGTAATATGCCAGTTTTTGCTTTGGCTACCTGCGCTTTTGAGATCTTACACAAAAAATATTTGCCCAGATCAACGTCTCACATCATTTACCTGATTTTTTCTTCTAGAGTTTCATAATTCTAGGTCTAACGTTTAAGTCTTTAATTCATTTTGATTTTATTTTTGTATATGGCAAGAGATGTGGGTATAGTTTCATTCTTCTGCATGTGGTTATGCAGTTTTCCCAGTACAACTTATTGAAGAGACTGTTCTTTCCATATTCTAGGTTGTTGGTGCCTTTGTCAAAAAGGTTAGCTGTCAATGTGTGGATTAATATCTGGGTTCTCAGTACTGCTCCATTGGTCTTATATGTCTGCTTTTATGCCAGTAACATACTGATTTGGTTACTATAGCTTTAGAGTCATATTTGAAGTTGGGTAATATGATAGCTCCACTTTGTTCCCTTTGGTCAGGATACTTTGACTATTTGGGGTCGTTTTAGGTCCACATAAATTTTAGGATTGTTTTAAATTTCTGCGAAAAATGTCATTGGTATTTTACTGAGAATTGCATTGAATCCATAAATTGCTTTTGGTAGTATTGTCATTTTCACAATATTCTTAAAATTCAAGAGTATGAAATATTTTTTACTTTTTTGTGTGTGATCTTTTGATTTCTTTCATCAATTTTTTTAAATCATTTTTCTNATATAGATCTTCTTTGGTTAAATTGGTTTCTAAGTATTTTATAACCATTGTAGCTATTGCAAATGAAATTGTTTTCTTGATTTGTTTTCATATTGTTTGCTCTTGGTGTATAAAAGTCCTGAGTTTTGTATATTGATTTTAATATCTTGCAACTTTACTGAATTTCTCAGTTATAACAGTTTTTTGATAGTCTTTAGGTTTCTCTAAATAAAACATAACGTTCTACAAATAAGGATAATTTGACTTCTTTCTTTCCGGTTTTGATGTCTTTTCTTTCTTTCCCTTAGCTAATTGCTGTGACCAGGACTTCCAGTGTTTGTTGAATAAAAGTGTTGTAAGTGGGCCACTTTCTTTGTCCTTTTCCAAATCTTAGAGGAAAAAGCTTCAATTTTTCCCGATTGATTATGATGTCATCTGTGGCTTCATCATATTTGTTTCTTCGATTTTTAGGTACTTTCTTTTTATTCCAGTTTGTTGAGAGTTTTTTTGCTTATAGGGATGATAAATTTTTTCAAATGCTGTTTTTTGCCATCTGTTGAAATGCTCAAATAATTTTTGTTCATTATTTTATTAATGTGATATTTCCCATTTATTGATTTGTATATGTGAAACCATCCTTGCCTTCCAGGGATGAATTCCACTTGATCATGTTGTGTGATCTTTTTGGTATACTGTTGAATTTGCTTTGCTAGTATTTTGTTGAGAATATTTGCATCTATGTTCATCAGTGATATTGGCCTGTATTTTTCTTTGTGTGGATGTTCTTGTCTGGTTTTGGTATCAGGGTAATGCTGGCATTGTAGAATGGGTTTGGAAGGATTCCCTTCTCTTTAATTTTGTGAAGAGTTTAAGTACAATTGGCATTAGTTCTTCTTTAAATGATAGTGGAAATCAGCTCTCAAGCCATCAGGTCTTAGCCTTTTTTTTTTTTTTTTAATGGGAGACTTTTTTTTATGGCTTCAATTTCATTATTCATTACTTCACTTAATGTGAAGGAATGGAAAAAGATATTTAATGAAAATAGTAACTGAAAGAAAGCAAGGGTGGCTATTCTTAGACAAATAGAATTATGTCTAGAACTATCAAAACAGAAGGAATTTTTATGTTGACTATGATAAAAGGGTCACTAGACCAGAAATATCTAATAATTATAAATATATATATATATATGTACACACACACACACACACACACACACACACATTGAACAAGCACCTAAATACATAAAGTCAATATTGGTAGAACTGAAGATAGAAATAACGAGCAATAACAATGGTAAATCAATACCTTACTTTCAATAGTAGACAGAACATCCAGACAGAAGATTAAAAAGGAAACAGAAGGCTGTAATAACACTACATATATACAAATATATTAGGACATTTCACCCAGCAATGGTAAAATACATATTCTTCTAAAGTATACATGGCTTTTCCTCGAGGATGGATTATGAATTAGGTCACTAACCAAATCTTAACAAAGTTAAGAAGATTAAAATCATACCAAATATGCTTTCTGGCCACAAGGAAATGAAACTTAAAATCAGTAACACCTGCCTATGAGTGAGAACATGTGGTGTTTGATTTTCTATTCTTGTGTTAGTTTGCTAAGAATGATGGTTTCTAGATTCATTCATGTCTGTACAAAGGACACAAATTCGTCATTTTTTATGGCTGCATAGTATTCCATGGTGTATTTGTGCCACATTTTCCTTGTTCAGTCTATCATAAATGGGCATTCCAGGTCTTTGCTATTGTAAGCAGTGCTGCAGTGAACATACATGTGCATGTGTCTTTATAATAGAACTATTTGTAATCCTTTGGATATGTACCCATTAATGGGATTGCTGGATCAAATGGAATTTCTCTTTCTAGGTCCTTTTGGAATTGCCACACTGTCTTTCACAAAGGTCGAACTAATTTACTCTCCCACCAACAGTGTAAAAGTGTTCCTATTTCTCCACATTCTTTCCAGCATCTGTTGTCTCCAGATTTTTAAATTATCACGTAACTGGTATGAGATGGTATCTCAATGTGGTTTTGATTTGCATTTCTCTAATGACCCGTAATGAAGGGCATTTTTTATATGTTTGTTGGCCTCATAAATGTCTTCTTTTGAAAAGTGTCTGTTCATATTCTTCACCCATTTTTGAATGGGATTGTTTGTCTTTTTCTTGTAAATCTGCTTTACTTCTTTGTACATTCTGCATATTAGCCATTTGTCACGTAAGTAGATTGCAAAAGTTTTTTCCCATTCTGTTGGTAGCTGGTTCACTCTAATGATTGTTTCTTTTGCTGTACTGAAGCTCTGGAGTTTAATTAGATCCCATTTGTCTATTTTGGCTTTTGTTGCCAATTCTTTTGGTGTTTTAGTCATGAAGTCCTTGCCTATGCCTATGTCCTGAATGGTATTGTCTAGGTTTTTTCCTAGGGTTTTTATGGTGTTAGGTCTTATGTTTAAGTCTTTAATCCATCTGGAGTTAATTTTAGTGTAAGGTGTCAGGAAGGGGCCCAGTTTCTGCTTTCTGCACATGGCTAGCCAGTTTTTCCAACACCATTTATTAAACAGGGAATCCTCTCTCTATTGCTTGTTTTTGTCGGGTTTGCCAAAGATCAGATGGTTGTAGATGTGTGGTGTTGTTTCCAAGGCCTCTGTTCTGTTCCATTGGTCTATCACTCTGTTTTGGTACCAGTATCATGCTGTTTTGATTACTGTAGCCTTGTGGGATAGTTTGAAGTCAGGTAGCATGATGCCTCCAGCTTTGTTCTTTTGCTTAGGATTGTCTTGGCTATGCAGGCTCTTTTGGTTCCATATGAAGTTTAAGGTGTTTTTTTCCAGTTCTGTGAAGAGGATCTTAGGTGGCTTAATGGGGATAGCATTGAATCTGTAAATTACTTTGGGCTCTATGGCCATTTTCACAATATTGCTTCTTCCTAACCATGAGCATGGAATATTTTTTCATCTGTTTTGACATCTCTTATTTCCTTCAGCAGTGGTTTATAGTTCTCATTGAAGAGGTCCTTTACGTTCCTTGTTAGTTGTATTGCTAGGTATTTTATTCTCTTTGTAGCAATTGTGAATGGCAGTTTGCTCTTGATTTGGTTCTCTTTAAGTCTGTTATGTTATTGGTGTATAGGAATGCTTGTGATTTCCACACATCGATTTTGTATCCTGAGACTTTGCTGAAGTTACTTATCAGCTTGAGGAGATTTTGGCTAAGATGATGGGGTCTTCTAAATATACAATCATGTTGTCTGCAAATAGAGACAATTTGACTGCCTCCTTGCCTAATTGAATATCCTTTATTTCTTTTTCTTGCGTGATTGCTCTGGCTAGAACTTCCAATACTATATTGAATAGGAGTGGTGAGAGAGGGCATCCTTGTCTAGTGCCAGATTTCGAAGGGAATGCTTCCAGTTTTTGCCCATTCATTATGTTATTGGCTGTGTGTTTGTCGTAAATAACTTTTATTATTTTGACATACGTTCCTTTGATACCTATTTTATTGAGAGAGGAGCAAGATCCAAAAAACTCAAAAGCTAGCAGAAGACAAGAAATAACTAAGATCAGAGCAGAACTGAAGGAGATAGAGACACAAAGAGCCCTTCAAAAAAATCAATACGTGCAGGAGCTGGTTTTTTGAAAAGATCAACAAAATAGACTGCTAGCCAGATTAAAAAAAAAAAAAGAAGAATCAAATAGATGCAATAAAATTGATAAAGGGAGTATCACCACCAATTCCACAGAAATATGAACCACCATCAGAGATTACTACAAACAACTCTATGCACATAAACCAGTAAACCTGGAAGAAATGGATAAGTTCCTGTACCCTTGCACCCTCCCAAGCCTAAACCAGGAAGAAGTTGAAACCCTGAATAGACCAATAACAAGGGCTGAAGTTGAGGCAGCAGTTAATCCCAGATCCAGACGGGTTCACAGCCGAATTATACCAGACATAGAAAGAGTAGCTGGTACCACTCCTTCTGAAACTATTCCAAACAATCCAAAAAGACGGAATCCTTCCCAAATCATTTCATGAGACCAGCATCATCCCAATACCAAAACATGGCAGAGACTCAACAAAAAAGAAAACTTCAGGCCAATATCCATGATGAACACAGATGTAAAAATCTTCAATAAAATACTGGCAAATTGATTGCAACAGCGCATCAAAGAGCTTATCCATCACGATCAAGTAGGCTTCATCCTGGGGATGCAAGTCAGGTTCAACATATGCAAGTCTATAAATGTAATCCACCACATAAACAGAGCCAAAGACAAAAACCACATGATCATCTCAATAGATGCAGAGAAGGCCTTCAACAGAATTCAAAAGCAGTAACTAAAAGAAAACTAGAAAATTTACACAAGTGGAAATTAAAGAACACACTCTTAAATAATCATTGGGTTAAAGAAGAACTTTAAATTATAAAATACCTTGAGACAAATGAAAAAAAATATACAGAATTTATGGGATGCAGCATAGCAATACTAAGAGATGTTCATAGCAATGAACGCCTACATTAAAAATCGAGAAATATCTTAAATGAAGAACTCAACTTTACACCTTAAGAAATAGACCAATAAAAGCCAAGCTAAACCTAAAGTTAGCAGGAAAAAGAAAATAACAAAAATTACAGTAGAAATGACTGAAATAGAAAAATAATAGAAAACAGCAAAGCTAAGAGTTGACATTCTGAAAAGATAAAACTGACATACTCTTAGCTAGACTCAAAAAAGAGTAAAATAAAATAAAAAAGGAATACTACAACTGATACCACAAAAATAAAAATCATAAAATCTATGAACAATTATAGGATATAAGTATATGCTAACAAACTGGATAACTTATAATAAATGGATAAATTTTTAGCAACATACAACTTAAAAGACTAAGTAATAAAGACATGATCTGAATAGACATAACTAGTATGGAGTAGTTATCAGTAATAAAAAACTTCCAAAGAAAAGCTGTGGACCTAATAGCTTCATTGTTTAGTTCTACTAAGCATTTCAAGAAAACTTAATAACAGCATTTCTCAAGTCCTCCAAAATATTGAAGGGAAGAAAATATTTCCAAGTTTGTTTCATCAGCGTCACCCTGATACAAAAGTCAGACAAAGTCACAGGAAGAAAGAAAACTGCAAGTGAATAACCATGATAAATATACATGAAAAATTTCTCAACTGAATAGCAAGCTATAGGGTTGAAAGTTGGCAGAAGGAAGGGAATCATAAAGATCAGAGCAAAGTACTGTGTAGCAAACTGAATTCAACAGGCTTTCAGAAGGATCATATACCGTGACCAAGAAGTTTTTTATCTTTGGGATTCAAAGATGGTTCAACACGTAAAAATCAATTAATATAATAAATTATATTAATAAAATAAAACATAAAAATCACATGATCATCTAAATAGGTGAAGATAAAATGTTTGACAAATCTCAACAAATATTTATGATAAAAACTCTCAACACACTAATAATAGATGGAAATTAACATCTTAACAGCCATATATAACAGACACACAGCTAACATCATACTTAATGGGAGAAAGTTGAAAGCTTTTCTTCTAAGATCAGGAAAAAGGCAAGAATGCCTCCTCTTGCTACTTCTATATGTATAGTACTAGAAGGCATAACCAGAGCAATCAGGTAAGAGAAATAGATAAAAGACTTTCAAATTAGAAAGAAAGAAGCAAAATTGTCCCTGTTTGTAGATGACATGCCTTCCTCACTAAGCTTTATCATCTCTAGCTTTTGTATATAGGTGAGAGATATGCGAATCTTCCTTTCATTTGAATACTTAGAGGTAATCATATAATTATTAATTGGCCTAATTTCAATATTGTTGTGTCTCAGGGAATAAGAAAATGTGAGGAGCCGGGGGGGGGGAGAGGGAAGAGAGAGAGAGAGAAAGAGACAGACAGACAGCGGAATGGCCAGTCCATGGAACAGTCAGAATAATCACTATATTGATTGATTAACTTCACTGTCTTGCATGGGCATAGAACATAATGCTCCGAAACAACTATAGTGATAACATCAAAGATCACTGATTACAGATGACCGTAGTAGATATAATAATAATGAAGTTTGAAAAATTGTTAAAATGTGACAGAGACAGGAAGTGAGCACATGCTATAGGAAAAATGATGCCAATAGGCTTGCTGGAAACAAGGTTGCCACAGAGTTTCATTTGTAAAAAACCACAGTATCTGCAAGTACAATGGAGTACAATAAAATGAAGTATGTCTATAAGGTCAACTAATTTTTGACAAAAGTGCCTAGAAAATACAGTAGGAAAATGATAGTTTTATGAGTAAATGGTTTTGGGAAAACAATATCCACATACAAGGTAATAAAATTGGATCCTTATCTTATACCATAAATAAGAATCAGCTCAAAAAGGACAAAATACTTAATACCTGAAAGTTTAAAACAACAAGAAGAAAACACAGGTGGAAATATTCATAATATTGGTCATGACAATGATTTTATGTACATGGCACCTCAAGTACAGGCAACAAAAAACAAAAATAAATATGTAGGACTACATCAGATTTGCACAGCAATGGAAACAATCCAGAGAATGAAAAGGCAACTTATGGAATGGGAGAAAATGTTTGAAAATGATTTAAGTGTTTAATACCCGAAATATGTAGGGTATTAATATAACTTAATAGCAAAAAACCCCAAAAAACCCGTAAACACTTAATTTAAAAATGTTCTAAGGAGTTGAATGACATTTTCCCAAAGACGACACCACCTATTAGAATGGTTATTATTTTATTTATTTTTTATTCAGTCTCCTTAGAGACTGTCAAAAATTGCCAATGCTGACTACATTTCAAGTTGTCACGGCAGGGTATTGGGAAAAGTTTACAATTAGCAATAATCATTGCTGGATAAACCTCTCTGGCTACGATACTGCCACTGCACAAAGCTATTATTATTATTATTATTTTTTAAGGCAAGTGTTGGCAAGGATGTGGAGAAATTGGAACCTCTGCACTCTGTTGGTGGAAATGAAAAATGGGACAGTAAATTTGGAAACATTATGGAGGTTCCTCAAAAACTTAAACATAGAACTACTGTATGACTAAGCAAGCTTACTTCTGGCTATTTATCCAACAGATACTAGCACTCTTAGGTTCTTTGCAGCACTATTTACAATACCTCACTCAGGTGTGGAAACAACCCGAACACCATTGACTGACTAATTAATAAAGAAAATATAGTATATACATATTATGGACTACTATTCAGCCCTATAAAGGGAGGAAATTCTGCAGTATGGATAAACTTTGAGGACATTATGCTAAGTAAAATAAGCTGGTCACATAAAGACACATACTGCATAATTTCAACTATATGAGGTATTTAAAATAGCCAAATTAATAAAATCAAAGAGTGCAATAGTGGTTACCAGAGTTTGGAGCAAGGTGGAAGTGGAGTGTTACTAATCAACCATCATGAAGTTTCAGTCAAGCAAAATGGATAAACTCTAGTAATCTTTTGTAAAATTTTGTGCCTAGTGTCAACAGTAATGTACTGTATGTTAAAAATGTTTAGGAAGGTATATCTCTTGTTAAATGTTCTCATCACAATGAAATAGACAAAAAACAAAACAAAACAAAACAAAAACCATAAGTGTGTTCTCCCACAGTTCTGGAGACCAGAAGTTTGAAAGCAAGTTGCTGACATGGATGTATTCCCTGTGAAGGTTTCAGGGGATAATCTGCTTCATGACTTTTTCAGCTTCTGTTGGCAATTGATAGTCTCTGGTGTTCCTTGGTCTATAGCTTCATAACCCAGTCTCTGCCTTCGTGATTATATTGCTGCTACTTCTTTGTGTGGTTTCTCCTCTGCATACCTATATCAAAATCCCTCTGCCTTTCTTACATAAATATACATGTGATTGTATTTCATGTTCACCTGGATAATCATATAAGTTCTTTCTCTCAAGATCCTTAATCACACCTTCTGCCATATAAGATATGATTCACAGATTCTGGGGAGTAAGATGTGAACATATCTTTTTGAAGGACAGCATTTAGTACTCTACATTCCACTCTTTGGCCCTTCAAAAATTATGTTTATCCTATATGCAAAATATATCCCTCAAAGCCTGAAACCATTACAGCACCAGTTCTAAATCCAAAAATCTCATGTAAACATCATTGCTTAAAAAGTCCCAAATCTTACCATCTAGTTATGTAAATAAGGTATAAGTGAGACTCTAAGCATGATCCATCTTGGGACGTTGTCTCCGTTTGTAGACCTGTGAAGCTAGAAAACAAGTTGTTTTCAAAGTACAGTAATGAGACAGACATAACAGTTACAAAATATTCCTATTTCCAAAGGAAGAAAATGGAAAAAGTAAAGGGGCCATTGAGGGTGGACAATGGTGAGCTAAATGGTGACTCACACAAAATATATCCATGTCTTTATTCCTCAACCTGTGAATATTAACTTGTATAATAAAGAAACTGATTAAGGATCTAGAGAGCAGGAGCTGATCTGGATGGGACTTAAATGCAATCACATGTATCCCTATAAGAGAAAAGCAGGGGGGTTTTTAGAGAAGGACACAGAGGAGAAGACACACAAAGAGGAGTAGGTGAACTCATGGGCAGAGATTGAATCGATGTGGGCACAAGTCAGGGAGTGGTGGAGCCACTAGAAGCTGGAAGAAGCAAGGAATAATTCTCCCCTAGAGACTTCAGTGGTAGCATAGCCCTGCTGACACATTGGTTTCAGATTGCTGGCCTCCAGAACTGTGAGAGAGTACAGTTATATTGTTTTAAACCACCAAGCTTGTCATAATGTGGACAAAGAAATATACAGCCAGAGGAAACTCACGCAGGAACTTTCAAAGTTTTCACAGCTCTGTTTTCTTGCTCAAGATTCAATTACTTCTCCTTTATGTAAAACAAATAATTTTGACCAATAAACTTTTCAGCATTAAAAATTTGACCTCAAAACATTGATAATTAACAGGAGACAACAGGAAAAGGATAAATGAAAAGTAGATTTATGACCTGTGTTTTCTGCCATTGTCAACAAAGGGGAGAATGTATTTTTTGAAAACTTAAACAGTCTCCTATTATTGAAGCTCCACTAGGCAACAAACTTTGGTTTCTTTTTTGTGTGTTTAGACAAATGACAGGACAGAAGAAATTAACTCACATACTGTATCAGGTGGAGCCTGGTGAGGAAAATAGACAACAGTCATTTTAACAGGTAATTTAATGTAAGGATATAAATAAGCAGGTATTGGAGAAAAAGGGAAACATTGAGGCAATACAGAGATAGTACCTGAAGGAAGCAGCTGTGCCCCCCAGGGCTCAGGAACAAAGGGGATGGTTGAGGTTACTAGAATTGAGAAGTTCAGAGTGGAAATCTTGTGAATATGGTCCTCTTATCTCTGAGATGACAAAAGATGATTGGTTTTGGATCATGGAAAAAATGGAAATTGGAATCAACCATTTCTGAAGCCAACTACTGCTGCTGAGATGAAGTAACTGTGCTGAATGATGCCAAATGGTGACTCCCCCAAAATATGACCATATCCTTATTTCTAGAACCTATGAATATTACCTTGTATAATAAAGGAACTGATTACCTTAAGGATCTTAAGAGGAGGAGCTAAGCTCCTCCTCCCACAGAACAGTGAGCAAACAGAAGGCAAGTCTCCTCTTTCACCTCTAGTCTCCCTCTAGCACTTCTTGGGGCCCATATCTAAGAAACTCGGCTGGCAGAGGTGAAATAGAGTCTGCAGAGTTCCAGCGCCAGCAGTGCAAATTTGAGTGTAGAGGGTTGGGTTTGGAGCTAAGATTCCGTAGCTTAATAGCAATCTCAGACATGGAAGCAATACATATGAAAGAAACTGAGGAGGTAACCTGAAGTTATGTTTACTGTAAAGAATGAAGTCATGTTTTCTTTCCTGAGTTCAGAAGTGTTACTGAATTTACCTGGAGCAAGTAAAAGGCAGACTGTCCAGAAATGGATGTCGCTTATCTAGAGGAGAGTGGACTGTCACTCGAAGTGTTCATGTGAATCTGTCGTCAGATCTCCTTGGACCTTTGTGATCTGTTGGTGTTGGATGAAGGTGGAGGGAGGGATGCCATACAGTTGTAAGGATGTGGTGGTGACTGCATTAAAGGGCTGCTTTTGCAGGAAGGAACAAGCAGCTATGCTTAGTCTTGGGAATCACGTAGAAGCCAAGTGCCCCACTTAGTCATAAAAATGGATGCAATCTGAAAAAATGCTCCTGGCAAGCTATTTTACTGGAATGAGAGGGCAGTTAAATATTTTTCAGTTATCTGTTATCTTGAATGGGGGCGTCTTTTAGTAAAATGTTTGCAGCTGACACATCTGAGGATAAGTATTTTCCTGCCCACCCATGCTTCCCCTTAGCTTTGCACAAGGGTCAGCATGCTCTAAGTCCTCAGTATATAGCTTCAGAACATTTTTTTTCTGTGTTGATTGGGTGTCTTGACCTGGACCATTTGCCTCTTCTCCCAAGTACATTTGATTAGGAAGGTGTGGGGCTATAGCACCACTAAAATTCCCTGGTGTCTCTCCAAGGAGGTAGAAGACTTAGGTGGAATCTTTGTCTCTTTTGGGACATTTTTAAGGTGCCTGGGGAGCCTGCATTTTCACTATTTGCTGGATGTTCTGGAAGGTATGGATCTATGGCTATATATCACCTAGTTTTAGCATCATGTTCTTCAAAATTGCTCTCTGTCATCATTCAGTGCTAGTCAGGACCACCTTCACTTAGAATTTGTACTTACTGCCATGATTTCAGCTCCCTTTCTCTTTCCACATTTCACTCGTACTGGCTGAGAGGACAGGGATATCCCTTTCAGCCCTTTGCCCTATTCACGTACACTAGGGGACAGGTAGTATAATGTAGCCATTAAGCATTTGAGTTTGAAACGTAGTGCCAGAGACATTAGACAGTTACATAACCTTGTTGACCTTCAGTTTCCTCATTTTCAAAGAGTAATAATGGTAGTTTCTACCTCATGGAGTTTTGTATTAAATAAAATTAAAATGTGTGAAGCACTAGAAAAGTGTCAGGTATATAACAAATTGTTAGTAAGTGTTAGCATTATTGTTAAATTCCAACTCTATAATGAGATTCTTGGATTATCTCTTCTTTTTGATTTGGATTCAGGTTCACTTTTTAAGGGTGTCTGAAGACAACCATACTGGCTTCCTCTCCTGTAACAAGGGGCTTAAAAGATAAATAGACACTTCTATCATATAAAATCATACCTGGCTATGATTAAGTAGGAAGCATACAGCAGGCAGAACTGCTGCTGTGGCTGCTGGCTTGATTCTGCATGGGATTTCCCTTTGAAGACACAAGAGAAAGCTGCTTCTGTCTGTGAAGATCTGCTGGGTCCCAGCTATCAACTTCCAGCAGCAAGACCCAGCTGCAGAGATAGATGTTGGGTTTCTTTTTCAGATAGCATGTACTCTACCACTTAAAGTTCCACAGAGGGCAGTGGCTAGTGCCATTTATATAAATCTCAAGCTTTAATTTGGAAAGACAGTTCTGGCTGTTTCTGGCTACAGTAGGTACACAGAGAGTCTCAGATTGGGGAGAGTTTACTGAAAGATGTGGCTGACATTAGTTTTGGGTTTTGAAGGGAAGTAAAGAAGAGAAGTAGCACTGGGTGAATATCAACCAAAGTTAACCACCTCCACTGGTCAAGAGACATTACGGGCAATAATTACTTACTTGGTTAAGGAACAGTTAAGAACAGTTAAGCTGGTCCTGGCAGAACAGTTTAAGAGGGCCTAAGGAGGGTCTCAAGGCTTTCTCTATTTCACCGGGTAGACAATCCAGTCTTACCTTCCTAGCTGAGGGCATAGATTGATTTTCCTTGGTAAAGGGAACATCCCTTTTTAGTGTGGCCAAAAGGAAAAGTATCAGTGTGACAATGTTTGTTAAAGTACAAGTGTTTCTAGTCTACCCATAGCCATTGCACCTCTTCTAGCCCGAGTAAAGGGGAAAAGGGAATTCATCTGGTTGTTTTCAGCTTGCTTTTTCTGAGCCTTCCATCATATGAGAATCTGACCTTGCCATAAAACCCCACAAAAACCAGAAGTCAGGCAAGCTGGGGCATCTAGAAAGGTGGGAAGGGGCAGGAACAAGAGTTGAGAGAGTGAGGCTCAGCATCAGCTGTGGCCAAGACAAGAGTGGGAGAGGAGAAAAAAGAGGGATTTAAGATGTCCTGTGTATTATGAATTAAGGTCCCTTTGATGTTCTCAGACAGTGGTAAAGATTGGAGTTACGTAATCGTTCATTCAAGCAGTCAGTAGTGAGGGGACTGCTATCTTTGGAAAACTGCCATACTTTCTATTTTTATTTTAACTACACATTTCCTCAGTGACATGTGCTGTTTATGTAAGTCCCTCTCTGGAAACTTTTGGCCAATGATTTATGCTGGGAGGGCATTGTTCTTGAGAGAGGATATCTCTATCTGCATATATAAATCTATGTCTATCCCATTAACAAAGATAAATTTATTACAAATGTAAGTTTTTCAGAAATTCATGTGGGGGGTACCAGTAGTCCCCACATAAATACCCTCCTCATCCCGCTCTGGGTTTGCCACCCTTCTCTGAGTCACTATGACTACCACTCTTCCACGTTTCCAGCATAGATGCCTATCTAGATGTTCCACCTAATGAATTTAATACTGAGTTCTCAGGAAAGGAGCGGCATGGAAGGGAAGGAACGGGAATAAAAATAA
The DNA here is from genome assembly GCF_001604975.1 of Cebus imitator. Taxonomy (NCBI): domain Eukaryota; kingdom Metazoa; phylum Chordata; class Mammalia; order Primates; family Cebidae; genus Cebus; species Cebus imitator. Next base: position 4,117,288 of record NW_016107413.1, read on the forward strand.
AAGAAGGAAGAAAGGCAGAGTCATAAGTTTTTTAATGTGTATTTGCTGAGGGTGGTTTTTTGTTTTCTTCTTTCAAAAACTATAAAAGATTGAGACTGGAGATGGGAATGGAGAGACAGAAGAGAACTCAGACTAGGAAGGAGGAAGTGGAGGGATAGAGGGTAATAAAGATCATCACTGTAGAGAGCAGGGAAAAGAATAAAAAGGAACCATTGCCAAAACTTCATCAATATGGACCACATTCACGTATTAATCTCTGGGCAGGTTTCTCCAAACAGAGGGTAGAGGACTTGAACACCTTGTGTGTGGAGATAAGGAGTTTAAGTAAAGTGGCTTTATCTCTTTACCTAGGTGGAATTGAACAAACTATTGCTTCTACATAGAAAATCCAGCCATCTCTGTCATTATCTAATGCCTCTGCCTCAGACTCATTGCCACATTGTAATAGACAACCCTGTACAATCACCCTTAACCCCCTTTACCCTCTTTCTTTTCATTTATACACTTGGCAAAAAAAACAACCCTGGCCGAATCCAATTACGTACCCAACTCATTCTTGCATTCAAGTGTAAGGATGGCTTGAGAAAACACGCAAGTATGATGATTGGTCTTACTTTAAATTTATGATCTAATGGGTACTCAGTGCTGCCTAGTAATTCCTCCACACTTCCCTGTGTATTTGCTCTGTAATTCTTTCCTTTCTCATTTGATGCTGATACACTTGCCTTTGATACTTCAATAAGAACTAGGATTTCATTCAGTTTGAGACCTAGGCTGACAGTGTTTTAACAGTGACATCAATTCATCTTGTGTTTGAAGGACAAGACAAGCACAGTATAAGTTGAAGTTCCTGGATGACATTGCTTGTTTGTAAATTTCTTGAGGGAAAGAGCCAAGATACTGTTGGACATTTATTACATACCACTTAAATGCTGATTAATTGACTAAAAATTTTAGTCTGTCATGTTTGGGCAAACTCTCAGCTTCACCTTTTAGCTGTAAATTGTGTGGAATCCATTAGGTAAGAATTCATGTAGCTTTTATGTGACCCTTTCATTATTATTTCCTATCAAACCTTAACTTTTCTTCCTTCTGAACTCCCCCTTATCCCTGAGGTTGAGACTGGGACACATAATCCTCCTCAATGTGAAGTATTATTGTTAGTAATAGGATTTATAACCTTACATTTGAGCTCCAGTTTATGGAGAAGAAAGAACCGAGGACTGGAAGTGCCAGAGTTTTGAATGGGACTTAATTATTCTTACGTTTGATTGTTTAGTGTTTGGAGCAAATGATATGCTTTGTAGAGAATCCTCATCTCGTTCTGGATTAAATGATCTGCTATAAAGTGCTTCTGGCTCCAATCATGAGCCAGGTACGGGTTTTTCTAAGTTAAATGCTGATTAAATGGCATTTAGTTCTTTTTCTTTTCTTTTTTATTCACTGTTTATTACCGGGTACAATATGCCAGGCATTGTGCTAGGTACTGTCAAACTGAATCAAATATACACAATCTGTAGTTATTCTTTAGGTTACCAAGTACAGAAAAGTCTTGCCCTTTACTGGTCTAACTCTTTTAGTAGCAATCATGGGTAAAGTTTATTTACAACTATTAATTTCCAATTCTGCTCAGAGTAGATGGTATCTGCTAATATCTATGCCAACTCTCTCTTTAAAGAGAGATACTTAAAGTGCTCAAGCTCTAAGCAGTAAAACAAAGTATAAAGGAAAAATTGAATCATGCCACTGGTAAACACTCTTGAATTTACTTCGCCAAAGAAATGACTTGAGGTGTGGGGGTTCATCCAACCCCCACTTCAGCCTGAGGTGTCCTGCTGAAATAAGAAATGTACCTGTGTTGCACTGGCTCCTGGACAAGGCATGAAGCATGCTGATGAAGAGTGTTAATTTGCCAATGTGGTCTATAGAGTTTTGGAGTGGTGAGTTTCAACTTGTCAGCACTGTTGTTAACAGTGAGACTAATAATTGGCATCTAGTCTCAGTGAGACCCAAGGAGGCCTCTGCTATTGATGCTGATTACATAGTAGGACTATGCCTATGTGAATAGCAAAGTAAAAAAGCAAAAAATCTCATTGGAGATGCCATGTTAGGCTCTCTGGTTCCACTCGGGAGCCATGCATGGGTGGCTGCTACTGCAAGAGAGGCAGTCTTCATCTGACATGCATAGTCTTTCTTGCTGTCGTTGCTATGATATATCCTTTTCCTACAAAAAACACCTTGTAAACTTGTAAGCATTGTCATTTTGGATTCTGTGAGTTTCCCTGAAACATCAAACCTTGTTTAACAGCCACTATTAGAGCACTACTATTGGCAGTTTATTTTGTATCCTTCCACAACGTGATATCTGTATACAATTTTTAAAATTTCACAAAGTGATTTTTTTTTGCTTTTTAAATGTATTACTTTTAATTTTAAACCAAGTTAAATGAAACAAAAATGCAAATATCTTTGGTGTAAATTGAAAAATCTTACAATTCTGGTAAAAATATTTTTGTAATAGTTTCAAAATTTAAAACAAAGCAGTTAAATATTGTTTGTTTCAATTTTCTGGGTGCTTCTAACGAAAAAGTGCACCCAGAATATTTTAGATACTCTCATTTTTAAATTTTTTTTTGAAGAATTTCTCCTAACTCAAAGTCAAATATAATAGTCATATTAGGGCTGTTTGAGTCTCTTGTGTAATGTAATTCTTGTGTCTCCCCATTTTTCCTTCATGTTTATAGTTCTTAGACTTTCCTTTCAAAAGTAATGTATTCTGATATTCTCCAAGATTATGTTTGATTTTATCGTTTAAGGCTTTTCTTTGGTGAGGACCTGAGCACTTGCCCATTTGTTTTGTTCTTAGCAGACTTCATATATGGCTGTGTAGTTGGCTCCATTCACGACTCTCCATTAAATTAAATACTTTTAAATTATTGTTTTATTTGTCAAGAGCCATGGGCATTGGTCTCTTGGCAATCGAGGCTGAGAATAAAGTAGGACAGCTCTGGCCCTGAAGGAACATGAAGGATTTGGGCAGAACAATAGGCAAGTTGTAGATCAGGAAACTGAAAATCATTTTCCATGGGACATAAGTAGATGGGACATAAGTAAACATGTTCTAGCTTCCATTACTTATGGTGGTTTACTGGTAGAGTAGATACTCATCTAGTAAAGATTTCTTAATTATTTCAATGCATCCATAATGCATAGTAAAAATATATTAAATCTGTCTGCTATTATTTTCAAGTCTTTTGCATAGTGTTACTTTGGACTTAACAAACAAGATATTTTCTAATGGATACCTTTTAAGAATCAAATTTGTGGAGAGTAAAGGAACATGAAGGAGGGGATTGTGTGTGTGTGTATTCTTCGCCCAAAATGTGTATTCTGGCTCACATACCTGCTATTGTCAATGAAAGCAGGTCCTATCAATTTTTCCCATCAGTTTTTTTATCTTTATAATTTTGCACAGGATTAGCTTTTGGATTTTGATGTTGGAATATATTCATGGCTTAGCTGGCGTTCTAAAGAACTTCTGTCCTAGGGATCAAGAAGATGGTCTCTTCTTATATGTATAATAATATCTCTTACCTTTAACAATTCTTTTAAAATATCTCTCTGATATGTCATCTGGGTGAGTTAATAGTGTCTATTGTACTGTCATATGCATGAACATTCATTCACAAAAAGAGCCAGTCTGACAAAGCATAAAGTCAAGACCCCCTAAAGAGCTTCACAATACAGTTAGAAATTGAAAGGGCAGTGAAGGTCTTAGGGCAAATTTGGGAGTCATTCGGCATTCATCAATATGATCCAGTGAAGAATATCAAAGACTACCTGATGGAAAAAATGATGGTTTTGTTCTGTTGAGTTCTTGTTCAACTATAACTGCACTGAACTTCCACTAGAACATCTACCATCACAGCTACCTCTTACTCTGCTCAGGAGACAGTTTGTGAAATATAAGTAAGGGGAAGTTTTGTTCCCTTCTTTAGCTACTGTCACTCCAAGTTCTTTAAGGAAGAATAAACTGCTGAGAAACAGAAGAGCTGAAAACAGAAAAGAAACGAAGATCATGCATAGTTAGGCAACTAGAAAATGCCTAAACCATTCTGTAAAATCATACTTTTCCTTTAGGTCAAGAGACCCCACTTACCAAGAAATTTAAGCAATTCTCATTCCATAAACATTAACATCTGGCTTTGAATTAGGAGAAATTGTTCAAAAAATTTAAATGAGAATATCTAAAATCAAGAGAACTCTTAAAGGATATGAAAAACTGACAAAATAAATCAGCTTTACGTTCATCCATCTGTGTGGTAACAGATTGCATAAGGGTAAGACAAATGGAAAAGTCATAATTTAGAAATTTATTAAGACATCTTAGTGTAGTGCATTCATGTTTAATGTTTGCCTTTTTCTCTATCACAGTACAGAACAAGTTAAGACTGATAGAGACTGGATCCCTGATTTGAAGTTTATGACATAAAATTTAAGTATCCTCAGAGAAGATTCCCACCTCCCCTACACTCACATACATTTAGCATTTAGCTGTGTTCACCAATATCAAGGATACTAAACGAAAACCAAAAGGAACCCAGAAACAGTACACAACATTTCATTTGTAAATGACTGATACTTAAGGTCTCCTGTTTTCCAGTTAGTGTTATTAGAGTAATAGAAATTAACATTGTTAGCGCCTATCTTATGTCAGGCACTATGCTTTGTATTTAACTTACTTTTTTCTTATTTAATCTTTTTAATGGCCCTATGAATCAGTTATTATCCTTATTTTACCCTGATGGGAAAGTGAACATATTGAGAATCTCATTGTATGTTACTAAAAGCAACTAAATTCTACCATACTACTTCACCACCATCCTTCTCTTCCTTCTTAACAAATGAAGATGCACTTTGATCATAAAAAGATGTTCAGAAGCAGGCAATTGCTGATGTTAGTTCAGCAGTGGAATAATTCAGGGCTAATTTCTTTGCAGATCTCTTGGCCTTTTTTTTTTCCATGGTCGCAACATAGCCATTGCAGTTCTAGCTACAGCTTCCTGAATTCAGGGGAGAACGAAAAGGAGAGGGAAAGGTTGCATGTGCCACTTTTATCCCTTTCTGTAAGGAAAGAAAACATATTGCTCATAAATACTTCTAGTAGATTTCTGTTTAATTAAAATCTTTTTAAAATAATAAAGTATAGCATATTGAATAGTGTACAAAAATGAATGTACTATTCAATGACTATCACAAAATTAACACCCAGGTCAAAAAAATGAATATGTTGGCGTTCCAGAAACTCCTCACTTTGCCTCCTTCTAATCACAGCTTTTGCTAGATATTGCTGGATAGTAGTCTAGTTATTCTCTAAAATGATGGTTCTAATGCACTTTTACTATAGCACTTGTTTTAGGACAACCCCGCCAAGATACGTATTATCAAAATTTTGTTTTTGCCATTCTGGTGAATATGGAATGTTACACATGTGTTCTTTCACTAATGACTGTTGCTGTTGAGCATCTTTTTATGTGCTTATATGCCATGTGGGTTCTTCTCTGTAATTTGCCTCTCCTTAACCTTTACTATTTTTGTTTTAAAAAAACGTACTGCTTTTTAACTATTCCTTTTATATCATGGATACCAAGATTTTACACATTGCAAATACTAAGTATATGGCTTATTATTAAACTTTATGGTATATAGTGATAGGTGAACATATGTAATTTTGACAGAGTCAAATTTATCACCTTCATTTTTTATATTCTTTGGTTGGCTTGTTAAGAAGATGATATTATTTTCATATCATACAGAAATCTTTCCCTAACACCTTACATGTTTTTTTTACAACATGTTAAACATTTAAAAATTCTAATTAGGTTTTTACTCATTTGGAATTTATTTTATAAGTTTGGAATTTTTAAGTGTCTATTTGGAGTTTATCCTGATTTTTTTTCCCATTTACTTTATTGCATTTTAGGTTTTGGGGTACATGTGAAGAACATGCAAGATTGTTGCATAGGTACACACGTGGCAGTGTGATTTGCTGCCTTCCTCCCCATCACCTACATCTGGCATTTCTCC
>NW_016107413.1:4125894-4165310 GCF_001604975.1 Cebus imitator
AATTTATCCATTTCTTCCAGGTTTACTAGTTTATGTGCATAGAGTTGTTTGTAATAATCTCTGATGATGGTTTGAATTTCTGTGGAATCTGTGGTGATATCCCCTTTATTGTTTTTTATTGCATCAATTTGGTTATTCTTTCTTTTCTTTTTTATTAATCTGTGTTGTGGTCTGTCTATTTTGTTGATCTTTTCAAAAAACCAGCTCCTGGATTTGTTGACTTTTTGAAGGATTTTTTGTGTGTCTGTCTCCTTCAGTTCTGCTCTGATCTTAGCTATTTCTTGTCTTCTGCTAGACTTTGAGTTTTTTTGATCTTGTTCCTCTAGCTCTTTCAGTTTTGACCATAGGGTGTCAATTTTTGATCTCTCCTTGCTTTTCATGTGGGCACTTATTGCTATATATTTTCCTCTAGAGACTGCTTTAAATGTGTCCCAGAGATTCTGGTATGTTGTGTCTTCATTCTCGTTGGTTTCGAAGAACATCTTTATTTCTGTCTTCATTTCATTGTTTATCCAGCCAACATTCAAGAGCAAATTGTTCCGTTTCCATGAAGCTGTGCAGTTCTCAGTTAGTTTTTGAATTCTGAGTTCTAACTTGATTGCACTGTGGTCTGAGAGACTGTTATGATTTCCATTCTTTTGCATTTGCTGAGGAGTGATTTACTTCCAATTATGTGGTCAATTTTAGAGTAGGTGTGATGGGGTGCTGAGAAGAATATATATTCTGTGGATTTGGGGTGGAGAGTTCTGTAAATGTCTAGTAGGTTTCTTTGGTCCAGGTCTGAGTTCAAGTCCTGCATATCCTTGTTAATTTTCTGTCTGATTGATCTGTCTAATATTGGCAATGGGGTGTTAAAGTCTCCCAGCGACAAAAACAGCCGCGCAGGGCAAAGCAGCGGCACCGGCCGGCACAGCCGCGCTGGCCGAAACAGCCAGGCTGGTGTCCCATGGAGCTCCTCCGCCTGGGAATTTCCTAGTCTGTAGGCAATAAAAATGCGGCATCCACTCACCCTCTGAGCTTTCACTGGGAGCTGCAATCCTGAGCTGTTCCTAAATAGCCATCTTGGATCAATCTATCCTGATTTTTATAGTAATCTTTTTTTTTTGGTTGCTTTTTGGTTTTTTCACCCAATTGTATATCCTTAATGCTGCAGATGAGTCTTGTCTGTTCTTATAAAAAACATGTTTTCTTTTAATCTAAAAGTTTATCTTCCATTTTATTTTTTTTCCTATGCTTCTGTTAATGAATCAGGAGTGTTGGACCGTGGTTTCTCACAGACTGGATTTTAAAATTGTAAACTCATATAAATGGTCAACATGTTTTTTTTGTCCTCTGAATTTCCCACAAGTTGTTATCTTGTTGTAAATCCTGAATCAGACTTAGGTCTGATTGCTTTGGCACAACTGCATGTAGTGTCCTGTTCTTTCATTAGGAGGCACATAATGTCTGGTTCTGTTTTTGAAATACAGTATAAGCAGCTATTGATGCTCAAAGCTTGGACATATTAATTTGTGGTGTGAAAATGATATTATGTCTTTTTTACTTATAGTTAAAATACTCGTAGGATGTTTACTCTTATCTACTATTTAGTTACCCAGGTTTATAGTCAGATAGGATAGACAGGATGTGTTTTGATTCTTTCCCTTTATTTTGTTTTCAAGATAACAAATTGATTTTCTGTTATTTTTCAAAGATCAATTATTTTATATTTTAATATCATAATGAACTTTTACATTAAGGCATATTTGACAGGTTTAAATCCATTTCAGTTATTAGTTTTTGTAAAGTTCAAATTGTCTCATTTTTGGCCAGCAGAAACTTCCTAACATGAGCTCTGACTGCTTTGACGTGACCCTATTAGTGTCTGGTAGTTTTTTTACTATTTGGTATGATAAAAGTCTTAGACATATATCTTTTACATTTTCTGATCTAAGAATGCCTGAATTCATTTAGTGGGAAACGGTATTTCAAGCTCACAGTCTAGGTTTAAGGGATGCTTTTTGCTCTTAGATTGGCCATTGTTTCCAGGTCTCCTTGGTGATAGATCTAGGAATATATTAATAGATAATATTTTAAAGATGAAATACTTAAGAGTTCTTACTGACACTTCCAAATCAAAATCAGAACTATAGGGTTATTTGACTGCTTCCGTATCATACCTGTATCTACTCTTTCTACACTGAGAATCCTGGTTCTCCAGGACCCATGGAGGATAATATGATTCAAATTTAACTTGATCCACAGCATTTATACAACAGTCTTAAAATAGCAATGCTATACTACCAATATAATTACCACTAATTTAAAAATATGCTTTTCTGTTCTTTGTCCATTTTCTTCAACCAAAAGCATTATTTTCTTTATAGTTGCAAGCATAAACAGAAACTGACATGACAAAATCAGATTAGTCAAGTTTAATCTATAAACACCTTGCATGGACCCCTTTCAAAACTCAGAGCCCTAACAATGTCTTTGTATGATCATACACCTTTGGTAAAATTTGTAATAAAGATATTGTACCTGCAAAGAGATGTCTATTTCCTTTTCAACTTGCTCTGTCCCATATATACATATATATACACCCATATATATAAAATCTTTGTGAGTACATAGTAGGTGTATATATTTGTGTGGTACATGAAATATTTTGATATGGGCATGGAATGTGAAACAAGCACATCATGGAGAATGGGGCATCCATCCCCTCAAGCATTTATCCTTTGTGTTATCAGCAATCCAATTATACTCTTTTAGTTATTTTAAAATGTACAGTTTAGCTATTATTGACTATAGTAACCTGCAGTGAGATCACATAGTATGTCATTCATTCTTTCTAAATATTTTTTTAATCCATTATTCATCCCCACCTCTCCTGCAGCCCCCCACTGCCCTTCCCAGCCTCTGGTAATCATCCTTCTACTCTATGTCCATGAGTTCAATTGTTTGATTTTTAGATCCCACAAATAAGTGACAACATGTGATGCTTGTCTTTCTGTGCCTTGCTTATTTCACTTAACATAATCATCTCCAGTTCCATCCATGTTGTTGCAAATGACTGGCTCTCATTCTTTTTTTATGGCAGAATAGTACTCCATCATGTTTATGTGTTCACATTTTCTTTATCCATTAAGCTGTTGATGGACACTTACATTGCTTCCAAATCTTAGCTATTGTAAACAAAGCTGCAACAAACTTAAGAGGGCAGATATCTCTTCAGTATACTGATTTCCTTTCTCTGGGGTATAAATACCCAGTAGTGAAATTGCTGGATCATATGGTAGCTCTATTTTTAGTTTTTTTGAGGAGACTCCAAATGTTCTCCATAATGGTTGTACTGACTTATATCCCTACCATGAGTGTACAAGGGCTTCCTTTTCTCTACATCTTTGCCAGCACTTGTTATTGCCTCTCTTTTGGATGTAAGCCATTTTAACTGGGGTGAGATGATTGTAGTTTTGATTTGCATTTCTCTGATGACCAATAATATTAAGTACCTTTTTATGTCTGTTTTCCATTTGTAAGTCTTCTTTTGAGAAATACTTGTTCAGATCTTTTGCCCATTTTTTGATCAGAGTATTAGATTGTTTTTCTGTAGAGTCGTTTGAGTTCATTATATATTTTGGTTATTAATCCCTTGCCAGATAGGTAATTCAATGATATTTTCTCCCATTCTGTGGGTTCTGTCTTCACTTTCTTGATTGTATTCTCTGCTGTGCAGAAGCTTTTAAACTTGATGTGATCTCATTTCTCCAATTTTGTTTTAATTGCCTGTGCTTATCAGGTATTTCTCAAGAAATTTTTGCCCAGACCAATGTCCTGGAGATTTCCAAAATTTTTTCTTGTAGTAGTTTCATAGTTTGAGGTCTTAGATTTAAGTCTTTTTGATTTGATTTTGGTGTATGGCTAGAGATAGGGATCTAGTTTTGTTTTTCTACATATAGATATCCACTTTTCCTAGCATCATGTATTGAAGAGACTCTATGCTCTTGGCACCTTTGTCAAAAATGAATTCACTGTAGGTGTGTGAATTTATTTATGGGTGCTCCATTCTGTCCATTGCTCTATGTGTCTGTTTTTATGCCAGTACCATGCCATTTTGGTTACTATAGCTCTGTAGTATAATTTGAAGTTGGGAAAGTGATTCCTCCAATTTTGTTCTTTTTGCTCAGAATGCTTTGGGTATTCTGGGTCTTTTATGGTTCCATGTAAATTTTAGAATTGTTTTTTGTATTTCTGTGGAGAATTTTGTTGGTATTTTGATAGGGATTACATTGAATTTGCTTTGGGTAGTATGGACATTTTAACAATATTAGTTATTCTGATCCATGAATATGGAATATTTTTTGTTTTTTTAATGTTTTCTTCAGTTTCCTTTATCAGTGTTTTATAATTTTTATTGTAGAGATTTTTCACTTCTTTGGTTAAATTAAGTCCTAGATATGTAACTTTATTTGTGGCTATTGTAAATGGGATTACTTTTTAAATTTCGTTGTCAGATTGCTCACTCTTGGCATATAGAAATGCTACTGATTTTAGTATGTTGATTTCATATCCTACAACTTTACTGAATTTATCAGTATATTAAATTTTTCTTGTGTGTGGAGTCAAGGTTTTTCATAATATAACATCATGTTATCTGCAAACAAGGATAATTGGACTTCTTCCATTCCAATTTTAATGTGCTTTATTTATTTCTTGTCTGCCCTTTATTTATTTCTAGCTAAGACTTCCAGTACTACGTTGAATAACAGTGGTGAAAGTGGGCACCCTTGTCATGTTCAAGATCTTAGAAGAAAGGCTTTCAGTATTTCCCTATTCAGTATGATACTAGCTGTGGGTCTATTGTATATGGCTTTTATTACATTATATTCCTTTTATATCCAGTTTTTTTTAGTTTATTATGAAAGGGTGTCAGATTTTATCAAATGCTTTTTCAGCATTAGTTGAAATGATCATATATTTCTTTTCTTTTATTCTGTTGATATGATGTATCACATTGATTAATTCGTGTATGTTGAACCATCCTTGCATCCCAGGGATAAATACCACTTGGTCACAATGAATGATCTTTTAATGTACTGTTGAATTCGCTTTGTTAGTATTTCATTCAAGATTTTTTTCATCAATATTCATCAGAGATATTGGTCTGTTTTTTTTTTTTTAATGTGTCTTTGTCTAGTTTAGTATCAGGGTAATAGTGGCCTCAAAGGATGAATTTTTCTCTTTATTTTTTGGAATAGTTTAGTAGGATTGGTATTAGTTCCTCTTTACATGTTTGGTAGAATTCAGCAGTGAAATCATTGGGTCCTGGGCTTTTCTTTTTCTTTTGTTATGATTTCAATCTTGTTACTTGGTCTCTTCAGTTGTTATTGGTCTATTCAGGTTTCAGAATTCTTTTTGGTTCAATCTTGGTAGGTTGTTTGTGTCTAGGAATTTGTTCATTTCTTCTAAGTTTTGCAATTTATTGGCATATGAATTTCTGCAGTATCAGTTGTAATGTTTCCCCTTTAATTTCTGATTTTATTTATTTCAATCTTCTCTCTTTTTTCATAGTCTTGCTAAATGTTTGTCAAATTTGTTTACCTTAAAAAACACTTTTGTTTCATTGATCTTTTGTATTGTTTTCTTCATGTCAAATTGATTTATTTCAGTGTTATCTTTGTTATTTTCTTCAAATTTTCGGTTTGGTTTGCTCTTGCTTTGCTAGTTCTTTAAGAGGCATCATTAGATTGTTTAAGTTTTTATTCTTTTTTGATGCAGTCATAGCTATAAAGTTTTCTCTCAGTATTGTTTTGCTGCATCCCATATGTTTTGGTATATTGTGTTTCCATTATCATTTGTTTCAAGAATTTTTTTTCAGATTCGCTCTTAATTTTTCTATTGACCCACTCACTGGTTATTCAAAAGAATATTGTTTAATTTCCATGTTTTTGTAGTTTTCAAAATTTCTCCTGTTATTGTTTATTTCATTGTGGACAGAAAATGCTTGATATTATTTCAGATTTTTTGAATGTTTTAAGATTTGTTTTGTAACCTAACATATGGTCTATCCTTGAGAATAATTCATGTACTGAGGAAAGGAACATGTATTCTGCAGCCGGTGGATAAAATGTTCTGTAAATATTTATTAGATCCGTTGGTGCATAGTGCAGATTAATTCCAATGTTTCTTGATTAACTTTCTGTCTGGAAGACATGACCAATGCTGAAAGTAGAGTGTTAAAGTCTCCAGCTATTATTGTATTGGGGCCTCTAATAATATTTTCTTTATATATCTGGATGCTCCAGTGTTGGGTGCATATATATTTAAAATTGTTACAACCTCTTGCTGAATTGACTCCTTTTTCACTATATAGTGACCTTCTTTTTCTTTTCTTACAGTTTTTGTCTTGAAATCTATTTTGTCTTATATAAGTAAAATCACTCCTGCTCTTTTTTGGTTTCCATTGGCATGGAATATATTTTTCATCTCTTTATTTTCAGTCTATATGTATCTTTATATGTGAATTTTGTTTCTTGTGGGAAACAGATCATTGGGTCTTGTTTTTTTCATCCATTCAACTAGTCTAGGTCTTTTGATTAGAGACTTCTAGTCCATTAACATTCTATATTATCATTGATAAGGACTTACTCCTGCTATTCCACTATTTGTTTTCTGGTTTCTTTGTGGTCTTCTCTTTCCTTTTTGTCTTTCTTTAGTAATGAAAATTTTCTCTGGTGACATGATTTAGTTTCTTGCTTTTTATTTTTTGTGTACTCATTATACGTTTTCTGGTTTGAGGTTACCATGAGGCTTGGTTATTTTATAACCCATTATTTTAACCTAATAAAAACAACTCTTTTTGCATAAACAAACAAGCTAAGAGAAAACTAATAAAGAGTGTATGCCTAACGTCATCCCCACACTTTTATACTTTTTGTTGTTTCTATTTGTATTTTATTCTACTGTCTGTTTCTGAGCTGTGCAGTCTGGGGTGAGGGGAAAGGCGATGCCTACATTCTCTTAGCCACCCCAGATAGTATCTCAGTAGGTTGCCTGTTACTGCCCAAGTCCTCTGTCTTTTGACCATTTTAGTGCAAGGACTCACCTAAGAATTGCAGTCCTTGTGGCCTAGACTAACTTTCAAGTTTATTTAGAGACCCAGAGCACTTTGGCTCTCAGTGGTGAGACTTGTAGGAACTCAAGTTCACACAGCTGGTATCAGTGATTCCTCTCTGGCTAGGGCTGGTTGAAATGTTCCCTCTGTGGGTGGGCATCAGCTGAGTTTTGTATAGTTTCTCTTGTTGCTCTAACAAGTCAGCACTGAGTTCAATGCCTCAGAATTGCTGTATTCTCCCTCCTCCAGTGCACAGAGATGCTCTGTATACCATGCCCCTGCTGCTAAGGTGGGGGATGAGGGAGGGGAAGCATCAGCAATTCAAGACTGTTTTTTTCTGTCTCTCCAGTGCCTCTCTCAATAATACATAGTTAAAACCAGGTATTATGAGGGCTCACCTTACTTTTGGTTCTTATAAAGGTGTGTGTGTGTGTGTTTTTCCTGTAAGATAGATGTTAAATTGGCATCGTTATGGCAGGGGGTGGTGGTGGGGATGATGGGTAGAGACTTTTATCCCACCATCTTGCCCTGCGTCTCTGTCTTCCACATTTTTAATAGCTGTACTACATCTGTGCGTATAGTGTACACATAGCCATTTCATGTTGTATTCTTTCCTGTTTGACCCCCATTTAATCCTAGTTATATAGGTAATCATAAGTTTAATGCTCACCACCAGCTTCTATGTTGATGTCTCTCTACACATTTCAGTTGTCTGAAGCTTTTGGTTTGGTAGATTTCTCAGGAATGACTCGTGAGACAAATAAAGTTCTTGCATCCTGATAAGAGATTGTGTCCTTTATCCTGCAAAGTCAATTTTGAAGGCTATAAAATCCATGGCTCACATATTCTTTCCTTGAGCATCTTCAATTGTTTTCCATTTCCTCCCATCATAAGGCATCACTGTCTTAAAGTCTAACCTAATTTTTTTGTTTTAAAAGTCATGTGTCCAAAGGAGTTTTTTCTTTTTCTTTGAATTTCAGTGATTATGTCTTTGTGTTAGCCATTGTGGGTCAGTAATTTCACATTTGTTGTATGCTATGTTATAAGTAATTTCAAATTTTTCTTCAGATAAATTTTTTTGAGTTATAGTCTTTAGTATTTGTTTTTTCCTCTTTGCGTTGATTTTCTGCTTTAGAGATTCTTATCTGTATGTAGTATTTTCGTTGCCTGTTGTCAATATTTGTTGTTTTCTTTTGAATTACTTTTCATCTCTTCTTTTATTTCTCTTGGACTTATAAAAATTTCCTCCTTTCCTTCTGTTTCTCTCAGGGCATTATCTGTTGTATTTATACAGTCTTGTGTTCTTTCTAGTTTCGTCTTTATTGCTGACATTTAATTTTTTTCATTATATATCTTCTGAATATATATATTCTGTCACCTCATTTATAAATTATTGTAACTATAATCTGTGTTGCCTTTTATATCTTATTTTATTGATGCCTTAATTTTATCCTGAATAGAAGCTTACTGATTACAGCTTTGATCTGTTCCATGGTGTCTTTTTGGCCTCTCTTTTCGTCGTTTGTTGAAATTTTATTTTCCTTTTATTCTCTTTTATCTTACAAAACTTTGTATGGGATTTGACCTTGATGCTTATCTGTTAATTACTATATAAAATTAGTTTTCATAAACTTTTAATAGGAAACATGATAGAAGATAAAATTTCTTTCGAGTGCTTGTTTTCTTTTGATAAATATGTTCATAGTCATAACACACTTATTGTGAGATTTCTTGATGTTTTAAAAGTTTAGGCATTATCTCTTCCTGTGAAGATGAGGATTTAGCACTCTTACATCACCCCAATTCCTACCATATACGGGATCCTACTTGTTACCCATTTTTATCTCTGCAGTTATTATTTTGGTAATATCAGCGTTCAGTATTTGTAATTATAAAAACATTATTCAAAGCTATATTAATCAGGGTTCTTCAGAGAAATGGGACTAATAAGATGTAGATAGATAAAAATGTATTATAAACAATTGGCTTAAAGAATAAGTGGATTCCGTAATTGGTGATTGTGGAGACTGGCAAGTCTAAAATTTGCAGTGTGGGCCAGCAGTCTGGAGACCCAGGAGAGCTGATAATTTAGTTTCAGTGAGAAGGTCAGAAAGCTGGAGACCCAGGAGAGCCATTGGTGCACATGGAGTCTGAAGGCAGCTGCAAGAAAATTTCCCCTTGCTCAGGGAGGCTGGGTTTTTTGTTCTGTTCAGGTCTTCGGTTGACTGGATGAGTCCAAACCACATTGGGGAGGGCAATGTGCTTTACTCAAGGTTTACACACACACACACCCCTCAGAGATATTGTATGTTTGGTTCCAGACCACTGCAGTTAAAGGAATATTGCAATAAAATGAGTCATACAAATTTTTTGGTTCCCTAGAACATGTAAAAGTTATTTTTATACTATTCTGTAGTCTATTAAGTATACAATACCATGATGTCTAAATATCAATATATATACCTTAATTAAAAATACTTTATTGCTAAAAATGCTAACAATCATCTGAGCCTTCAGTGAGTTGTAAGCTTTTTGCCAGTGGGGTAGTCTTGCCTCCATGCTGATGGCTGCTGACTGATCAGCGTAATGGTGGCTGAGAGTTGGAGTGGATGTGGCAGTTTCTTAAAATAAGACAATAATGAAATTTGCTATATGAACTGACTCTTCCTTTAATGAAAGATTTCTCTGGAGCATGTGATGCTGTTTGATAGCATTTTACACACAGTGAAATTTCTTTAAAAATTGAAATCCTCTCAAACCATACTACTGCTTTATCAATGAAATTTATGTAGAATTCTAAATACATTGCTTTCATTTCAGCAATGTTCACTGCATTTTCATCAATGGTAGATTCAATCTCAATAAAACAAACACTTTCTTTGCTCATCCACAAGAAGCAACTCCTCATCCATTTAAGTTTGTTTTTGAGATTGCAGCAATTCAGTCACATCTACAGGTTCCACTTCTAATTCTAGTTCTCTTGTTATTTCCACAACATCTGCAGTTACTTCCCCCACTGAAGTCTTGAACCCCTCAAGTAATCCATGAGGATTAGAATCAACTTCTTCCAAACTCCTGTTAAGGTTGATATTTTGACCTCTTCACACAAATCATGGATGTCCTTAATGGCATCTAGAATGGTGAATCCTTTCCAGAAAAATTTCAATGCCCAGATCCATCAGAGGAATCACAATCTGTGACATCTATAGCATTATGAAATGTGTTTCCTAAATAAGACTTCTACATAGAAATGACTTCTTGATTCATGAGCTGCAGAGCATGAAAACATTAATCTCCTTGCATATCTTTGTTAGAGCTCTTGGGTGACCAGCTGCATTATCAATGAGCAGTAATATTTTGAAAGGATATATGTATATATATAAAATATTATTTTGAAAGTATATATATATATATATATATAAAATTTTTATTTTTTCTGAGCATTAGTTCTCAACAGTGGGCTTAAAATATCCAGTAAACCATTCTATTAGCAGATGTGCTGTCATCTGAGCCTTGTTGGTCCATTTACAGAGCACAAGCTAACTCAATTTAGTGTAATTCCTAAGGGACCTAGGACTTTCAGAATGGTAAATGAGCATTGGCTTCAACTTAAAGTCACCAGATGCATTAAATTCCTCATAGGAGAGTCTGTCGTTTGAAACCAGGCAACTTTACTTCTGTAGCTAAGAAAGTCCTAGATGGCATCTCCTTCCAATAGAAGTCTGTTTCATTTACTTTGAAAATCTGTAGTGTAGTGTAGCCACCTTCATCATTGATCTTAGCTAGATCTTCTGAATAACTTGCTGCAGCTTCTACATCAGCTGTTCCCTTTGTATTTTTTTTCTTTCTCTCCCTCTCTCTCTCTCTTTCTCTCTTTCTCTCCTTTCTTTCTTCTTTCTTGAGACAGAGTCTCACTCTGTCACCACGTGCCAGGCTGGAGTGCAGTGGCACAATCTCGGCTCACGGCAGCCTCCGCCTCCCAGGTTCAAGCAATTCTCTTGCCTCAGCTTCCTCACCTCTTTCAGCCTTCAAAGAATTGAAGAGCAGTAGGTCCTTGCTCTACAGGCTTTGGCTTAAGGAAATGTGACTGGTTTAACCTTCTAGCTATATCACCATAACTTTTTTTTCATATCGGTAATAAGACTGTTTCACTTTCTTATCATTGTGTGTTCACAGAGTAGCACTTGTAATTTTTTTTTTTTTTTTGAGATGGAATTTCACACTGTTGCCCAGGCTGGAGTGCATGGCCTGATCTCAGCTCACTGCAACCTCTGCCTCCTGCGTTAGCCTCCTGAGTAACTGCGATTACAGGCATGTGCCACCATGCCAGCTAATTTTAGAAGACATGAGTTTTCACCATGTTGGCCAGGCTAGTCTTGAACTCCTGACCTCAAGCTATCCACCTGCCTTAGACTCCTAAAGTGCTGGTATTACAGGCATGTGTCATGGTTCCTGGCCTTGATTTTTTTTCAAGAACGTTTTCTTTGCATTCACAGCATGGCTAACTGTTTGGTGCAAGGGGCCTAGCTTTTGTCCTATCTCAGCTTTTGGCATGCCTTTCTCAGTAAGCTTAATAATTTATAGCTTTTGATTGAAAATGAGAGATGTGTGACTCTTCCTTTCACTTGAACACATAGAAGCCATTGTAGGGTTATTAATTGGCCTCTTTTAAATATTGTTTTGTCTCAGAGAATAGGAAAAGAGGGATAAAGATGAGAGGATGGCCAGTCAGTGGAGCAGTCAGAACACATACCACTAACTGTGTATATGATTATAATATGATTGTGGTGCCTCAAAGAATTACAACAGTTACATCAAAGGTCACTGATCACAGATCACCATAATATGTATACTAATAATGAAGAAGTTTGAAATATTGAGGGAGTTACTAAAATATGATACACAGGTATGAAGTAAGCACATGCTGTTGGAAAAATGGCACCAATAGGCTTGACACAGGGTCACAACAAACCTTCATTTTGTAAAAACTAGTATCTGTGAAGTGCAATAAAACTAGGAAAAATAACTATGTTATTTTTTCATGTACATTTCCTAGGTGATCTGATATGCAGTAAGGTTTGGAATCCACAGAACTAGAAATCACTAAAAAATGGCTCTGAAGGATTTTTGTAAATTTGGACTTGTTTTTCTGTCACTCTCTAATTCTGTTCTGTTATTTTTATTTCAGTTTTCTAAATTTGTTGTCAAATGAAATATAAAAAGTACAGTGTATGAAGACTGTAGCTTGTCTTCTGCTGCTACTTATTAATCTCACAGTAGCAATGAGTACTCAGTCATAATATCTTCCCAATTAAAATTTGGAAGATAATCCAAAGATTTTCAGTCTCATACATGTGAGTCAGTATGAGTAGTCAAGTTGGCTCATCAGTTAGGGCACATTCAGTTTACCAAGACCACTATGACTGCCTCTCCATAAGAACTTGTAGAATTCTATAGCGAAATAACTTTCAACCATAAATGAACTTACAATGTTCTTTAGTCTTAATGTAGTAGATGTTGAGTAATTTGGTCAACCTCCCAGTCTTGGAAAGAGGCAAAATTAATTAACTTCCACTTTATTTGGTACTGATTACTATAAATATTAGGAAATACAAGATAATATGAATAAAAATAAGAACAGGTGTGAGATACTGTCAGTAAAAAGGGTGCATACTTGAATCAAAATAGTAATCAGAAATTTGCAATGGATCACATTTCAGTGCTAAGAAGAATATTCATACCAGATCTGGGTCAGTTAAAGGGACAGTGAAATGCCGAATGCTGAAGTGTGGTTTAAAACAAACAAAATTCAACAATTAATTCAATCTGGAGACCATGTCTTCTTTTTATACCTCCTTTAATTTTTTCTCTTTCTTAAAGAACACATGAAAAAGCATGATGGGATGGGGTCAGAGTTGGCTTCAAACTCTTTATTATATCAGTGAATTGGCAAACCTTGTCTTAAAGAGCTTGGTAGCTTATTTTAGGCTTCAAAGATATAAATTCTCTATGGCAATAGCTCAAATTTACTGTCATGTACAATCTGCCAATGACTATAGAAATGAATGGGTGTGGCTGTGCTCTGATAAAATTTTATTTATAAAAATAGGCAATTGTTCATAAGTCATAGCCAACCCTTGCTTAGAACATTCTGGATATAAGACTTTTTTTTTAATGTGTATGATTTTCTTTTAATCAAATACATTAAATTTTAAATACAAAAAAATTAAATTTGACTAAAAGAAAATACTTATCCTTTAAGCCAGATGGCAGAGAAAGTAACAAGTCCATCTGCATTTTTGATAACCAAGGTTGCCTTAAGTTACTAACAAGTTCTGAGACTGCTATCAACATTACAGATTTTATGATGACATTTAATGGAGGCAATGGCAGCTAGCAATTATGCCTATTTACCTGGCTTTGGGATGATAATGTTTTGAATTTTATCTAGAAAAATAAAACATTAAAATTTACCAATTAATGTTTGTAATCGTAATAGTTTTATCTTACTCAAATGATTTAAAGGTAAAATATTTTTAAAAACATTAAATAAGTGGTATTTTCCCATTTGTGAATTTTAACATTGTTTCAGTCTGTTTTAATATTTTGTGAGAAGAAAATATTGTCAGGAGGAAGCTAATCATCAATTTGCAACAGCTGAAACCAGCACAGCTGGTGGATGAGTGTTTTAATGTATTTCCAGATTAAGCAAGGCAGTTTAAAGAAAACGTCATGCAAAAATTCAATCTGCTTTGAGTTTAAAATAAAGTCTTCATCTGTGCTGCTGCAGAAAGAATAGCTACCTTATGCTTTGTCATATTGTAGTGGATTATCTTTAATGAAGCGTATATCCCCCAAAGCATTATTGTGATATTTTGTGTTTGTCTTGGTCTACACTAATGCGATGGTTTAGATTTAGTGAAAAGAAGCATGGATTTTACTCTTAGGAATGTCTTGGCAGGTTTTCTTTCCTGAAGTAAGTGAAAGCAATTCACACACCTTTAGAAGGAGACCTTTGTTAGTGATTTCAGTGGGCTTTTAGAGAAATGTTAATGCTGATGTCTTGGTCCCTGAAAATGACAAGAGGTTCTCACAAAGGAAATTCTTCATAATTTAATTAAAACCAGATGTAGTGTAGTATAACTCAGTTTTAAAAAGAGAACCTCTATTTTTCTACCTTCATCATCATCATCATCAATCTCTATATATTAATATTTGTAGTAACCTATCCATCCATCTATTATCTATTATCTCTCATCATCCATCTACCTACCTATGTACCTACTTACCTACTATATACCTATAGGAAGATATACTCCATAGTGAGATCTTGGTGGTATGGTCATGGGTGTTAATTATTTTATTATTACCTTTTGCTTAGCTGTATTTCTTGTGTTTCTTTTATGAATTATATTGTTTTTGTAACAATACAAAGTTGTATTTAATAAAACAAGTTCATTGCTCTTTTGAAGAGAAAATGTCAAACTGTTTAATTGCATGAGCATTAGAGAGACTAGTAATAAAACCAATGCATATTATTAAGGAAAAAGGCTACCTTTTCTGTTATTAAATTTTATTTCTTGAGTTTTTTTTTTCTCCAAGATATTCTTGTCACAGCTTGTTTCTAGTTGTGATCTCACAAAGATTTAATATGATCCTCACTCACTATCACATACTGTTGCCCTCTTAGGGTTTCTTTATGCTCTCTATTTCTGACACAGAACAAGTTATTACCAATCTAAGGACATTCAACCATTCTATGTATGTATGTATGTGTCTGTCTATGTATCTAATAACCTATTCATCTTCCCTTATTTCCTTCTGTCCATTCTTACAAAAGCATATAAATATTTTATGTGCTTTTCTGTACCTTGCTTTTGTCACTTGACAGAAATCACCTGTGATTCTTATAGTTTCTCTCTCGAGTACTTTTTCTTCTGTGTTTAAAAATTTTTTCATTAATTTTGTTTTCATATTTTTACTAATAATTGCCTATTACCATTTTCTTAATCTTTTAACATAATTTGTAAATATTTGGCTCTTAAAACATTTCTTCTGTCACAATGTCTCTCTTCTAAGATTCCCATTACATGCCCATTGAAGTGTTTAATATTGTCTTACAGATCTCAGATACTCTGATTTCTTTTTCACCCTTTTTATCTGTTTTAGATTGGATACTTTCTATTCACCCTTCTTGAACTCTGCTGTTTCTTCCACTGTGTCCAGTGTGCTGTTAACCTCACTGAATGCATTTTTAAAAATCATTTTGCATCATTTAGTTCTGGCATTTCAATTTAGTTTTTGTTGGTAGCTTATTTTATCTACTGAAATATCTATGCATTGTCATGTTTTCTATGTTTTAAAGTAATACAGTTTTAACTAGCTTAATTTAACTATTGCACAATGTATACATATTTCAGAACAACATGCTGTACATGATAAATACATACAATTTTTATCTGCCAATTAAAAATACAAGTGTTTAAAAAGGAAAATTGTTATGATTATTTTACTGTCCTTGTCTGATCTGATAATTCTATTATCTAGATTATCTGTACATCTTCTATTGAGTATTTCCTCTCATTTTCTTTTTTCACATATCTTGTGATATTTTATTGTATGCTGAACATTGTGTAAAAAAAAAATTCAAAACTGAGGTTAAAATTTATCTCTAAAAAAGCCAACTCCCTTCTCCTGTAAGACTACGTGTTTGTGGCTAAATCAATCTAACCCGTAGCTGGGCTATATCTGGGTTGTGTTGCAGCTTTACCTTGATTCAGTTCCTCATTGGTTGCAAATATTCTGAGGATGGGTTCAGGACTTTGTCTTCTGTGGGAAATTCTATTTACTCTATCAGCCTAGTCAACTTCCTGAACTAGGGGAGAGCTCCCTTTTTGTCTTACTCCATGGATAATAGCTTTTTGACTCACTGGGGAGTTGTCCTTTCTCAGTTTCTACTGCCTACTTTCTGCAACTTGGGATCTCTGTCTCCTCTCTACTGTCCTTTCCCATCCTTTGAAGGGCTTTGAAAGGATTTCCTTCAGCAATTCTACCTTACTCATGGCCTTCTCCAGCCTGCTGCTTTGCTCTTGGAAAAGTTCAAGTGAACCTCAGGGGTGATTTCCACCAGTCCTCTGCCCTTCCTATATCCTTTTATCCTGTGTATGCAGCAAAAATTTGTTGGAAGAGGAGGCTAGTGAGGAAGATTCGCTTTGTGTTTGGTGTTTCTAGTGATTCTAACTCACACACCAGCCCATAGTGAGCCATCAAAATCTTGATTAAAAATTTGGCTATTTTTTTCTTACCCTGTCTGGAATGTATCAGTCTGGACCCCATAGCTCTACTGAGAAGGAAAAAAGCTTTGAATATTTTCTCTCCTAAGAAGAAAAATTTATTATTTTGTATGTCTTCGTATCCTCAGCTTGGATGGATTTAAAAATACTATAATACAAATTATAGTTTATCTGGCTTGTTCATATTGTAAGGGCCAGAGCAGTAGTCTTTGTATTAGTTTGCTAGCTCTGCTGTAACAGAGACTGCAGATGGTATGTCTTAAACAAGAGAAATTTTTCCTCACAATCCTGGAAGCTGGAAGTTCAAGGTGTTGGCAGGGTTGGTTTCTTCTGAGATCTGTCTCCTCATCTTGTAGATGGAGCTCCCTGTGTCTTCACATGGTCTTCTCTTTTTGCATGGATGTCATAATTCTCTTTTACAAGGACATTATATAGGATTCGTGCATGCCTCAAATGATGTCATTTTACCTTAATGACCTCTTTAAAGGCCCTATCTCCAAATACAGTCTCGTTTTGAGGTACTGGAAGTGAAGACTTTAACATACACATTTTGAGGGGGAAACACAGTTCAGCCCTTATCAGCCTCTTTGCAACTTTCTCCCAGTCCTTTAATTTTAATGCTTCCGAGTCATATTGTTTTAGATGATTTCTCTTTTGTTCCTTATCAGATTGTATTTTACTTTGAGTGTTAATATGAAAATCTTCTTAAGTGTTAGATGAGTTCACCACATATACATTTGTTGATATGACTAGAGAATTAGATGGTAGGTCTATAATATCATTCAGTATATGTTTATAAATAGGTAATTGTGCAAATATATAAAAGAAAGCATGCTTTTTCAAATCACAATGCCATCTGCTATTTTTTCTTTAACTTTAAAATTTTTGGAAATTTAGGAAAGTTTGTAATTTGTTTTAGTGGTTACTTTTACATCAGTATTGTATGTATTACAAACAATGTCCCTTTATTTACATTGTTTATCATGAAGAATAAATTTAGACTGGAAACTTTTCCTTCCTTCCCCTTTGTTCTCTTCTATTATCTAATTTTCACCAATGGCTTTAACTTAATGTTGATTTTTTACTTTAAAATATGCCAAAGCTTTTTGAGTTTAAATATCAATATTTTATTCTAAGTCATAACTGATGGACAGTCCAGGAGTTTAGCTTGTTTTCCTCTTATCTCTCTGTTAATTAAATGTGTATTTTGTGTTATTTTTATATTGGTAGATAATACTAATATTTGTATGCTATTCTTTAACACTATTCCCCATTTTTAGCCTCAATTTTATTGTTAAATGTAATTATTGTGCACCATCAACTTTCAGTAAAGTTTCTCAGTAATTTCTTGATTGTCTGGTGCTTATCCCATAATAGATTCCCCAGAAAGGGAAATTAGAGAAACATACCCTGGGTTTTTTAATGTTCAGAAGATCACTGTCTTTATGCTTTAAAGGGAGCTTAAATTAAAATACAATGCTTGCCTCACATTTTCTTTTTTTGAGTAACTTGTAGGTGTTTCTTTACTGTTTTCTGGTGTTGCAGTGAGAAGTCTAATGCCACTTTCTTTTCTAGCATTTTTATAAGTGTCTTGATCTCGTTGCCTGAATACCTAGATAATCTATCTTTCTTTATGTTTGATTTCTAATAATTTTTCTGGGGATTGTCTTGCTGTTGACATGGGTGTTTTCACTGGTATATAGTATACCATTTCAGAATACATACTCTTTATTTTATGTCTCTTTTGTAAAAAACTGTCACAAATAATTAAAATTTCAAATATTTCTTTGTTCCATTATCTCCCTCCCACTCTGGGGCTTTAAATACATGTTGGATCTTCTGTGCATCTCTTCTGCGTCTACCCGCTTCTCTCCAAACCTTCCTTCTTTTCTAATATGTTTCATTTTATACAAATTTCTTCTTTTATACTTTAATTGCTAATATTTCTGTGGTGTCTGTTGTTTATTCTGGCCCTTATAACTTTGTCTTTATTTATAAAAGCAGTCCTTTTTTCTCAGTTTATTTTCTGAGTTCTGCACATCCTTCTCTGCACATATTCTAGTCCTCTCGTCTATGAGTCCCTCTAGGTCTGTTTTGTGTTTTGTTTCATAACTGCTGTTACTTCCAGAATGTTTTTTTTTTATAGTTTACTCATGAATGTCATGTTATTCATGTTTTTGAGTTTTCATTGTTTGTTGAAAAATTTAGCTACTTATTTTCACCCTTTGCTGGTATGGAAACAGACCAAATTTGTTTTCTTTTATACAGTTTAATCCAAACAGATTTTCCTGAACTGGTGATGGAAGGTTATTTTAGGGTGAAGTTGAATTGGCAAAGAGCATTTCAGGTTTCATAATTCAAGGCTTCCTTTCTCTGGAGCCAGAGTCAGGAGCTGGAAATGTAGCCCTTTCTTCTGGGGAGCCACTCTTGGAGTCTAGTATGGTTTAGCAGGACTCCAACCCTCACTTCTATCTCTCTCACACCTCCTTACAGCCTTTGACTTACAAGGTGACTTCACAAATTGTTTGGCAGCAGCCTTCGAGATTTTTTTGTCTCTTGATTGCTCTCACTACCTCAGCAAACCTGTTCTTTGTATTTAGGGGCTTCTCTAGAGGTTTCCTCTTAGTGTAACACTCCTTCCTGAAAGAGCTATTTGTGCAAAATTTCGGAACCCTTCCAGACTCAACACTTTGGCACTTCTTGTAATTCCCTGCAGCCCCTTTGCTGTTCCCTTATGTTCTATCTGCTGGGTTCATCCTTCAGCAGTACTTGCCCAGAATCTAGGTATTGATATGTTTCTTAGTTTTGCCATTTGCTTTCTGACATACCCACAGAATTTCCTACTCGTGTAGGGCCCTGTTTATCTAGGGGTAAATATTTGCTGGTGATATTTTGGATTTTCAAACACTATCTGCAACCCTAGTTTTCAGTCAGTCTCTCTAATATATGTGAATTCTGTACTTCCTTCTCCACCCCTATACTTTCTAATTGTTCTCTTTCAGGTTCCGCAGGCAATTCTGCCATTCTGGGGAGTCATTGTCCAGGCTTACAGATGCTTAATGAATCTTGTATTTTCTCTGTCTCTTACTTTTACTAGAAATGTAGTTGTTTCTCTCCTGCATTCTTCCTATTTCCCTATATGATTTTCAGAAGCAGAACTGGACAGATTTGATAGTAAGATATCATTTTTCAGGAAAAAGAAACAAAACCATTGACTTCAATGTCATTAGTCATAGAAACACATTTATATAAAGTGAGTGATGGCAAATTGTTCACAATCGCATTCCAGGCCACCAAGTACCCTTTAAACATCCATACGTTGAAGTGTAACCCTGTGGAAAGATCTGCTTGCTAATTATTTCTTAATTTTTTTTCCTTTTTAAAAATTTTTTGAGTGGGAGTCTCACTCTGTCACCCAGGCTGGAGTACAGAGGCCCAAGCTCAAATCACTGCAACCTCTGCCTCCTGGGTTCCAGTGATTCTCATGCCTCAGCCTGCTGAGTAGCTGGGATTACATGCATGTGACACCACATCTGGCTAATTTTTTGTCATTTTTGTATTTTTAGTCGAGATGGAGTTTTGCCATGTTGGCCAGGTCTTGAACTCCTGACTTCAGGTGATCCACCTACCTCAGCCTCCCAAAATACTGAGATTACAGGTGTGAGCCATGACTCCAAGCCTCTAAATCTAATATTCTGTGAGTGGTTCCATGAGATATGTTGCAAATATTCTTTGTATATAATTTAGCTTTCAGTGTATTCTTTTGTTTCAGTGTTTAGAAGATGTTTTGAAATGTGACACAAGGGCTAAACAGTGAATCTTGTATTCCATTTACAGCTCTCCTACCCTTGCTGCTTGATTTGGTAAAAGTTGTTTTACATCTAGGTCTTTGAAATTCTTACTTAAAAAGGTTCTGGTTAAATTTTCCTTGTTGTGTGTCAAGTGACTTAATGACACTGGCAAAATATTTTACAAAATAAAATAGTATTGGATTAATGAATGAAACACATGCAGACATTAGAGTCAGACAGGTCACCTGGGCTTCAATCCCAGCTCCATCATTTACTGTATGACCTTAAGCAAATTAATTAACCTCTCTGAGCTCAATTTCCTCATTTGTAAAATGAGGATAATAATGACCATCTCCTGTGTTAAGATTAATGAGATGACAGATACCACAGTGCATGGTAACTCTTTTGGGATTTGTAATGTACATCACTACAAGAAATCTTGGCTTGACTTTCTTTGCAGATTTTAAGCCTGGTGCCAAACACATCATGAACACAGGATTTATTATTTCAAATATTTATTGAATGCCTTTCAGAGGCTAAGGTGCCATTCTAGGTGCCAATGATAGAGCAGTGAACAAAATGTACAAAAATCTCTGCATTCATAGAGTTTACATTTGTAGGACTATATTTGTTATGCATCTTATTGAATGTTGTTAATAAAAATATATTAGTTGGCCCAAGTAATTAAAAATAGAAAATTCAGGTGCAGCTTGATCCAGGCCCCTAAGTTATATCATTAAGTTTCTGTGTTTTTCTTTCTCTATCTTTCAGTTTTTCTCTCTGCTAACTTGACTTCATTTATAGGCTGGCTTCCTCCACATAATTAAAAAGATTGCTTCCACCAGCTTCACACATTTGGGTTTTTACACTTAGTAATCTCAGAGGAAGAATGAGCCTTTCTCTCTTGGATGGCCTCTGACGGGTTCTCCTCAGGCTGTGTACCTTCTCTAAACCAATTTATGAGGAGTGAGGTGCTCTGAGTGGCTCATCCTCAGTATGTCGTGTGTCTCCTTTCTTGCACCCAAGAAAAGGAACCTGATTGTATTTCAGCCACATGATATGAAATTTCAGTAGAAAAGCAGGGTTACTTTTGGAGGAACCCTGAGATAGATACCTTTGGTACTTGAACTAAACTTTAATAGCTTTAGTTACTAAACTGACGGTATTTCATGGAGGGTGATGATAAAGAATGAATGATACTCTTGGACTGATTCGTGTGATTGTTCTTTGTTGGGACCATTATTTTCATACATTGACACAGTTTTTATAAATGTTTGTTGAATGTGCCTTTATATGTGTGATTTATCAGAGGATATATGAACCTAGATATCTGTGGTCTGTTTCCGGTAGAATAACTAAAATTGTATGACTTTTAAGAAATCAACCTCTGTGGGTCTTTGTTTTATGGCCTTCAAGATGGATAGGCTATGCTGGGATATTCATTAATTCACTGAGCACCTGTCTTGGTTCTCAATTATCTACTTGGACCTGTTCTATGTGCTGGGCATACAGCAATTATAAAACAGAAAATGTTCCTAACTTGTTGAAAATGATATTATTGTGGGGGTAAATCAATCAACAAATAAGCTAATAGACAGAATGCTGAATGGTGATCAGTACTCCAAAGTGGATGTAGTAAAGTATATGATGGTGAGGGCCTTATTTTTCTTTTTTATTTCTACATTCCTAGTGCCTAGAATGGTGCTAGGACATGGGAATACTCAACAAGCATTTGTTGACTAAATGAATGAATAAGCAAATTGACTTATTTGCAAATTGCCTATACTTATTATAAAGAATGAGTTCATTGCAGGGATTTTTGAATAAAGAAATCAGCAAAAGACTCCTTCTTAAAAATCAAGAAATCTATTAATGAATGTTAAATTTAATGTGTCAACTTGGTTAGGCTATGGTGCCCAGTTTGGTCAAACACTGGTCTAGATGTTTCTGTGAAAGTATTTTATAGATATAATTAACATCTACAAGTAGCTGACTTTAAATAAGTTTTTTAAAAAATAATATGGTTGGTCCCCATCTAATTAGTTGAGTTTGTTAGGATGGAAACTGAGGTTTCCTGAAAAAGAAGCAATTGTGCCTCAAGATGGGTAACACAGAAATCCTGCTGAATATCTAGCCTGCTGGCCTGTGCTACAGATTTGGAACCCAATACTCCAGTATCAACTCTTGTCCAAGTCAGCAGCCAACTGGCCTATTATCCAGATTTGCCAGCCCACACAATCTTGAGCCGATTCCTTAAAGTAAACCTCTTTGTCCCCTTTCTGCATGTATCCTATTGGTCTGTTTCTCTGGAGAGCCCCAACTAATATACTAGTGGAATGGTTTTAACAACTCTTTAACTCCTCTAATTGATTGCATTGTCAGTAGAGAGATTTAGGGGAAAAAATTCTAGTTTTCCTTAAATTCTGAGATTTTCAGCATACTTGGTGTCCTCTGATCATTTGGAGATACTCGAAAACAAATGGAAATTTCAATGTAACATGCAACCCAGTTAACTCAGAGGATAGTTGTATTGTAACTATCTTAACATTATTTTTATGTCTCCTTTTATTAATTTTCTTGACCAACGTTCAATGTTATAGACAACTTGTGGGAAGTAACAGAGAAGAAGGAATTTCCTGATCCAAATATAAACCAGCCCTGGGACATGGGAGAAGGAAGAGCTATGGAGTTTGAAGAGTTATACTTTGCTAGAACCCTCTTGGGTATGAAATATAAGAGAAGCTAACTGTAAAATATTTCAAAGTTTATATTGCATATATTCTTGCTCACCTTCTCCCTATGTTTAACACTCAAATGCCAGAAAGTAATCATGAAAATGGCAGAACTTAAAGCTGGATGTGGAGGAAAATTAGAATGTGACCAAATCCTAAAATTACTCTTTCATCGTAGTTTTCCTTAGACAAAACAAGAAATTGAAAGAAAAGTAAAATTTTCTAAAAGAGAAATAAATTTAAAAACCTCTTACTCTAGAAATGAGATAAACCTTGAGAGGTTATCTAGTGCATTCTTTTACCACCAGGCAGGTTGTGTATTTTCATCAGCAACATTTTAAAGCTCTCTTACAGGATACAAAAGCCCACAGCTCTCCTTAGTTATCTATTTTAATATTAAATAATTCCTACCATCAAAAATTCTTCCTTTTATCAAACATAATTTTTCTCTTGTTCTGGTCCAAATTGGAGTTGGAGAGCAGCTGGTGATTATTCCCTGTGTGAGAGCCCTTCATGTATTTATAGATTGTTATTAAATTGTTTCAAATCAACCTTTAATCTTCATGCTGAATAATATTCATTCTCTTGACCTCTTTTAATAGATCTTTTTTCAAACCCTTCAATCACCATTTGTAGCTTGCTGCTAAACCAGCTCATTGTCCCCTTTCTCTGTTTAGTCGTAGAAAACAGAGCCAAAGAGAATATTTTTGGAAGAGTAGGAGTTTGATGAAAAGATTTCATCCTTTGTATTTATGTACATGTGCACTTTCTTTATACAATTGATATTTAAAATAACTTATTTTTGCAAATCAAGTGACATTTCAATACTCCTAGCAAGTTTACCTTTCAAAGGATATAGGGAATCTTTTTTAAAATGAATACTTTTGTTAGGTAAATGCATAAAGAGTGACTTATTATACTCAGACTTTTGTGTTTTCAAAGAGTTTTTGTAAAGTAGAGCTCATCTCTTATTATATCATCTGCGTCTTTTTGTTCCATGGTAATTCTGTAACCCATTTCTGCTTGTGAATTATTATGTCTTATATTTGCTTTTGAATGCTACATTTGCACAATCAGCTCAGCATTTGTTAGGCACCTATGTGAAAAATGATTGAAGAAATGTGAAAAATAAATCATGTTCTGCTCTTTGAGAGACTGCAATCTAGAGGGAGAAATAGGTTGTACACAGATAATTAAAATATAATTTGGGAAGAATGTAAGCCTTACAAATTGGGACTCTTTAAATTTAGGATCTTTAAGATAAAGAAGTACTTCTTCAATGATTAGGAGAGACAGAAGATAGAAACAAAGATTTTATTATTTAAAGGCTCTGGGGGTACACGACATACCTGGAGATCAGTCAACACCGGGCGAGAGAGAAAGAGGAGCCCATGGGCCAGTGCCTTTGTTGGGGACCAAGGCATTATCCAAAAAGGATTCCCGAAGGTAGTTTTAATTGGTGAGTTTCCAATAAGCAGGCATGAGTTCTAAGAGGTCACACTCTGACTGAAAGGCGGTCACTGTGGTATGTCTGCACAGTCCATGAAGAGACTGAGGATCAGCAGGGCCAGTTGTGTAGGTTATATTTAGCTGTTCCATAGGGAGGTGGTTGCCAGGAAGAACTTGCATAAAGCAGATATCTGGATTGACCACATTGAGGAGCCTGGGTGGGGCTGTAAAGGGTGACTGAGGTCTGCTTTTAGTATGAGGAAATTAAACTTAAATTCAAAATGGATGTCAAGGCAATCATAAGAATTGACTGCAGACCTCTGGAAAAGGAGAGGTTATTAGGAAACAAGGAATTTTCAGAAAAGGTTGCATTTCAGGGAGTCTCGAAGATGGTGTAATACTTGTAAAAGTAGAATTAAAGTAGGTAATTACTAGCAGAAAGAACTAGGAGAAGCAATGGAATAGGGGAATGGCCAGTGAAGAATCAATTAAATGAAAGAAGTCTAGAAAGGGAATTTAGGAGATGCTGTGATTATTGCCTAGATGTTACTTACATTTAGAAATGTGGATTTTATAAAGTTGGCAATAAGCAGTCAGTAATGAGTCTGTAAGAGGTGTAACAAGGCTAAGCGTTTCCTTTAAAGAAGAATGCAGTAAAAATTTACTATTATTTTGGCTACCAAGAACCCAAATACCATAATTTGGGAATAATTCTCTATTACGTGATCTTAATTTGAAGTGGATTTCTGTCTCCCACTATGGAAACCCGATAGAGGCCAGACATTTCTTCTCCCTACTTGAAGCAGGAGACACATCCCCTTAATTCAGCCAATTAGAAACTCCTATGTAATTCTTTGATTTGAGGGATTAATGCAATGATGTAGCGACATACAGCAATCTATAATGTTAACAGTATGTCCAGCCAGGGTACTGCTGAGTATCCATTGTATTGGCACCAGTGGCTGTGTCTGCCCTAACTCTTCTTCAGACATGACCTTGACTATATTTCTCCCCCTCTGGCTTTATTTGATCTGTCCTAATTTCCTGAGCTTTGTTCTATAGCCTTCCAACTCATTCTGAGGGCCTTCTGGTATTCTGTACACAATTCTTTTTCTGCTTAATTTAACCCAAGTCATTTCAGGGGCTTTCAATGATGGAAACAAATATTTATCTAGAATCTCTGCACAGAATGGAGTGGCAGATGCCAGAAGTTGGGCACCTGCTATTGTCCAGGAGAGAAGTGATGCCACTTGAGTTCATACAGTGGCAGTCAGAAGTAAGAAGAGGGGCTGCATGTAAGAGATAGAATAATGGAATTGAATATGCAGTTGAACAGCCTGTACCATCTGTCACTGTTTCATTACCAAAATAGATTATGCATGATTTGGCTGGTTAGATGAACATCTTACCATTTTCTGCACCTCATGTACTGTCTTCCTAAAGTTCTCAGGTGAAGAGGATGCTTTTCTCAGGTGGAAGATGACTTTTATTTTTAATCGAGGTTGATTCATTGAGATGTTGTAACTAATTGGGGTGAAGAATAATGTCGTATTAAAGAATAAAACACAGTAAAGTTTCAGGTGAAGCAATTAGCAAGCAGCAATATTATTAAATAGGAGTGGTAAAGGAGGAAATAGTAAAAGGAAGATAATGATTATTAGATATTATTCAGATAGCTTTTCTGCTAGTTCTGTTTCATTAGAGTGCTAGATATCTACGTCTCAGTCCTTTTTGTACTGTTCTAACAAAATACCTGGGATGTTGTAATTTCTAAAGAACAGAAATGTATTTCTCTTAGTTCTAGAAACTGGGAAGTCTGAGATCAAGGTACTGGCAGCTTTGGTGGTCTAGGGAGGGCTGCTCTCAGCTTCCAAGATGATGGCTTGATGTCGCCTTCTCTGGAGAGTAAGAATGGTGTCTCCTACTGATGCTGTCTCTCCACAGCTTTTGTTAAACTTTCCCTGAATGCCTATAGCCCTCTTGTCCTATTGTACTCATTGCCACGTTTGTGTGTAGGACATTCATCACACGTGATGAGTCTGTCTTGTTCCCCAAAGGTTACAACAACCTCTCCACAGCTGTTGTTTTTATAACAGAAACATAACTCACATGGAACATTTATGCTCTATGAAGTGATATTTTTAAGTGATATGTTTTAAGAAATAAAAACTATATTTTTCACTCAGTCTAATAATTTTACTTAGTAGATTTAATTTTAGTAGTATTAACTTTTATGTAGGAAGCATAACTGACATAAAGCATTTATAGGTAACATAACTCACATAGGGCAGCCTTTTTGCCATGAGTTGTACATCTCCAGGAAAAATTCCTTTGTGCTATGCAAGCATCTAAAAATCTCATTTTAGAGACTTCCTCTTATCTAAAGTACTACTTCTTAGCCATGTCGCCACTAAAGTTATGATTGATGACCCTGCCCGTCTTTCATCTTTCTCTTTCTTATCATCATTTGTTCTCTGGTTTGTTTTTTCACCTCTCTGGAATGTTACTCTTCCGGGTCACACACAGCAATAATCACCCATTCTCTGAAATCTTTGTATAAACCAGCATCTGTCTTCTGGGTTTTGCCATTTATTTTAAGTTCTTATTAGGTTATTTTCCAAAACATCGTTTTCTTTATAAAATATATCCTGTTAGCTGTTAGTTCTTTCCTTGTCACAAAACTACAGAGATGTTATCAATTCATATTTACATATGGCAAAGACCAAGTTTCTACCCATCTCATTATCTATAGTATATGCAATTATTTGCATATTTTTGCATATGTTTTGAAAAATAAATTAGACCTTACCATACATATTCTGTGCCATAAATATCTTACAAAATAAATATCTTACAAAACCAGCATTTTCCTTATATTCTAAATATACTACAAATTTTAAACTACACATCAATGGATAAACAAAGTTATTTAAAACTATGTATTATGAACAATGTTTTAATATTCCTGCACATATTTTTGACTATGTCTAATTTTAGATAGCCAGAAATGAAGCTGGTGTGCCATAAAGATTCAACATTTTGGTTGGTTAACATACTGCTCTCCACAAAAAATGACCCGATTTATGTTTCTGCCATAACTCTGGGAGTTCCTGTTTGCTACCTCCTGTTTAACGTTTAATCATTTTAATTTTAACTTTTGATAATACCCTTGCCAAAAATGATCTTATGGTTATTTTAACTTATATTTTCTAAAGTATTAGGCTAAACATCTTTTCAGATATTTATTTGTATTTTTTCTGTAAATTGCATATTCATATGCTTATCATTTTTTACTTTTTCTCCTTAAAAATTGGTTGTTCGTATATTATGTAAGGGTATACTATACATTAAATTATGTATTCTGAATATTTTCTCATAATGTCATGATTTTTTAAACTTTTGTTTCAAGTATTTGTCTGGTTTCAAGTCTTTTTCAAGCATTTGTTTATTAATCTTTCCCTTAATTTAAATCTAGCTTTTCATCTTGTTTAGTAAGGCATTTATTTATATCTGATTGGAAGCATCTTTCATGTATTTTATTATAATGCCTTTGATTTTGCTTTTAATTTTTGAATACAAGTAAAAAATTTATTTTTATGTATCTTATTACAGAAGAATTTAACAATTATTTTTCCAAGCATGTAGCTGACTGTACACATACTATTTAGTGAATGTCCGTATTTCATCACTAATTCAAAATGTCTTTTTAAATCTTTCTGAAGTTTTAACTTTCTTTCATTGATCTATATTTAATAATTCTGTTCTACTACCACTATGATTGAATAGTTACACCTTTAAGTGCTGTGTTCTAAGGATTAAAAACTATATTTTTTTCACTCAATCTAATAATTTTACTTAGTTTTAATTTTGATAATAGTATCATTTTAATTTAATGTAGGTAAAATGAATTAGTGTAATACCAAATAATCTAACACAGGGTTTTCAGTTAGATTATTTGTTATAACAGCATATACATATAATGTTGAATGTGTATCGAAAATAACCATGTGAACCCATGATTTTTTTCTAATAACAAATTATATTTTCTAGCACCATTCTAGAAAGGGAGATTGAAGAAGTATTATCCTTAGCAATGAACGCTTTTAGAGCCCTAATTTTGGTCTCTAAATATGGCTCTCCACAAATAACAAGGTTTCTTAGAGATACGGCAGTTTCCAGGTGTGTAAAAAGCAATGTAAAAGGTGAGCCAGGAAGATCTTGCTGTGCCAGAAAGCAAAGAAGCTTTCAAGGACTAATGATGTNGACACAGCACAGGAATTGGCCTGCGGGACTCTCTTGGTCAAAGATGGAACAATTTTATCACTGAAAGAATAATAATTGCAATTATTTGAAACACATGGATGCATAATAATATCAAAGAAGAGAAAACGCAACAACAAAAACCCTACTTGCTATTGGCAGAAGTGACTATTACACTACCTTTTAGACATATACATTGCTAATTAAAAAGAAAGAAATAAACATTTATTCTTTAATTTTAATTAGAAATATATTCCAGGGTAGATAAATTACATCAATTAAAGAATATTTTTTTTTCTTGAAAAATGGAAACTAATGACTATGTGACAAATAATAAAATTAGAAAAATTCCTTTTTTTGTAATTTGTAACAAAATAATTGATTTAGGCAAAGACCATCAGTGTATGCCAAACCATAAACGTTGCTGAGGAACTCAATATTTGCATCCTGGAAAAGTACCACCCTAGAGATTACTTTAAGGTTGCAAAAGACAAACACATAACTGAACAATAGGGAAATCAGCTGTCTCTACCTGAACCCAAAGATCAACCATAACACTGAGAGTGGAAAAGGAGATGTTTTGTTACCTCTATGATGCCATAAGGAGAATCAGCATCACCTATTAAATATTTTTGACAGAAATATTAAACCTGAATCTAATCAAGCTTTTACATCTATCTTCTATTTTTCAGGAAGTACAGAGCATAAAGAGGAAAATGCTAAACAAGATGATGAGGAAACATTTAGAAAAATCTCAAAGATCAGTCATAATATAGGACAATTGACATATCTTGATCAACAAGTAAATAAGAGAAGAAAAAGGATGTGTGTGTGTGTATGTGGCTGAAGTGGTGAAGTGGCAGGGGAAGTATTAGTCTTTGTTGAAAGACATAACCAGGCTGTGCACGGTGGCTCACACCTGTAATCCCAGCACTTGGTGGGGCTAAGGCAGCCAGATAATGAAGTCAGGAGTTTGAGACTAGCCAGACCAACATGGTGAAACCTATCTCTACTAAAAATACAAAAATTAGCTGGGATTGCAAGTGTGCAATCCCAGCTACTCAGGAGGCTGAGGCAGGAGAATCAGTTAAACCCGGGAAATGGAGGTTGCAGTGAGCCAGAATCGCGCCACTGCACTCCAGCCTGGGTGACAGAACTAGACTCTCATTCCCAAAAAAAAAAAAAAAAAATAATATATCAATGTAAAAAAAAAAAAAAAAAAAAAGTAACCAAATGCCACATGTCAGTCTTCTTAATTCTAGTATGAACAAATGAGCAATAAAAGCCATTTTTAGGGCAGTTAAGGAAATATGAATTTGAACTGGATAATGTAATTTGTTAGATATGGACTGTTGTGGTTAAGCAGAAAAAAATATTTTCATTTTTTAGAAATACGTACTAAAATAGGCTAGAAATGCTATGATCTTAATTTACTTTAATATATTACAGCAAGCAAATAAATGAATAAATAAATCAAATGTGGTTACATATTGTGAAGTCTAAGTATTAAGCTTAGGGCTGTTTATTTTAAAACACCTTATAAAAATAGACTTACTTTACTGTGTCTTTGAAACTTTTCATAATAAAAACTAGAATAAGTATAAACATATTTATATTTTGTAAAAAACAGATTTATTTTTAGAATTCAAATAAAGCATCTAGGACGTTGAATTGGGGGTTTATCATATATATATATATGATACAGTAAGCATATATGTGTGTGTATATATATATGTGTATATATATGTGTATATATATATGTGTATATATGTGTATATATATGTATATATATGTGTGTGTATATATATATATATATACACATACATATATGCTTACTGTATACTTACTATATTGTGTCTTGTCACCCAACAACGTGTCTCTCCACTTATTCCAAATTAAAAAAATTTCTTCAATACTTTTATGTTTTTTTCATGCAAGACTTAAATATTCCCTATTAGGTGATTTTCTCAGTATCCTAATTATTTAGTTACTGTACTCTAGTCTATTAGCAATTGCTATTGATCAGAAAACAGTGGCCTATAGGGAAGTTGATTTCATTTCTAGCTGTCTTGCTGGACTCTTTATGGTGTTAGTCAGTAGTTTTGCAACTTTTATCTTTTTCTTTCAAATAATCCTTTTTAATTGTAAAATGTGATGTGCACACAAAGGCATGTGTAAAACAAAAATATACAGTATAATGACATTATTAAGCAATCATGAATGTAATCGTTGTATTAAGTAAAAAAAAAAAATTAAAAATTACCAGCATTCAAAGGAATAGTAATGCTGTGTTCTTTCTATGTCACATATTTTGACTGCTGTATTAACCATTCTGAAATACAAGTTTCTGGGTCATAATTTTTTGGCAATACATTCTGACTTCTTGAATTTTACTCATGAAACTTAAAAAAAATGGCAAAAGCCAAATATTTTCTCTCTTGTTTCAGCTTATTTATTAGTTTCAACTGGTGGAAATATATTACATTAATCTAGAATATTTTGGTACAGTTTTAATAATTATTTGTACATGTTTATGTATATATGTATACATAGGTATACATATACAAGTATATCTAGAAAATACAAATTTAAACAATTAGGTCTAAATGTCAGATGTTTGTAAATTAATTTCATAAATTATTTGTTTTCTAGTACACATTTTCAGGATTTGGTATTAACTAGGTGCTTCATTTTTAAATTCTTTCTGTGAAAGGTAGATATTCTGTTATTTTTCAACTCAGTGTAGTAAGTCTCAGATATGCTAGATTTGAGTATAATTCCTTAAATACTTGGCCTCAAAAAATTTGATTTTCTTTGCCTAGGACTCAGATATTTTAAAATTAACATTTTTCTTTTTCATTAGCAATTCCCCAAAATAAAGTAACCCACCTGCTGTTAGAACAAGGTCATCTGTATTAATCAGATTTAAACGGGAGGCAGAGCTGAGATACAACTTGTGAATTATGAAGAGGCTTTGTAATCAAGATATAAATACTAAATTCTATAGAACTTCTCAAAAACACCAGAAATCATTATTTTGATTTCTTCCTGTTAAATATCCTCATCAAGATGCAAATATATGGTGCTTATACTTTGCTAATTATAATCTATTAATCAAATATTAAAAAGTAAGTGCATTTTGGGAGTTTTCAAGTAAGTATTAGTAAATTTTGGTTCTGCAATGTTCATAGTAAAATAATTGTAGACGCAAGGATTAGCTCAGGTTTTCCTCCATATATCCAAGAAATAAAGCCTTCCTTGGTGAAGAAGGCAGAAAGAAAAAGGTCTTGGCCCATGAAGAGCTAGACAGAGCAAGGTGGTAAGATTTACTCTTCGACATGGAGAATGAGGGCAGACATATGCTATTTGTTTTTTTTGTTGTTGTTGTTGTTCTTAATATAGGCTTAAAGAGCTTGCTTCATAAAGCAATGCTTATCAAAGACTTTTCCTACCAAAATGCAGCCTAAAACTCTCCTCCATGAATGGAAAAATATCTTTTAAATTTAGTTTATTTAAAACAACAATTTGCATATTGTATTTAACTGCATAGTAGGTCCATATTTATTTTAATTAAAAAATTTAATGTGATATGCTTTTGTCAGTTAAAAATGATATTCTGTAAAGATGTGTGTTTACCCTGTGGCTTTAAGAACCTGCCCTGAAAAATTGAACTATATAGGGTATTTTCCAATTTCTGGTAGTACTACTCTCATTGCCCAAAACAACAATAACCAACATTTATTTAATGTTTAATATATTCTAGACATTGTTCCAAACTCATTAAATATATTATCCCTCCAACAAGGAGTGATGAATAAGGGTTTTTAAATTTTTATTTTATGTTTATGAAGAATTATCCTTATATAATGGTAATTTTCACAAACTGTGGTAATATCTTGGACTTTGTTTTCATGTTTGTCAATCAGAGCTTTGGCCCTACCCTAAAAAGAGGGTTTGTACTGTTTAAAGCAGTTCAAATTGCCCAATACTAACAAAAGTTCTGAAATAGACATATGATAGATTAAATCTTACATGGCAATTTTGTAAGTTAATATTTCCTAGTGATTTTATATCTTCTGATCGCTACTGAAAAGTTAATTTTTGTTACTCATATATCAATAATTTATCAAATAAGTTTAGTAACTAAATACTGACATATCGTAAATTTCTGCCTCTTCATTGCTTTGTAATATTCTTTAAGATTTTGGGTCAAAGGAATTAAACAGGCAAAGTTGGAGACAAATTAAATCTAAAGTGATTGTAATGATGGTCAATATTTGAAGTCTGCCATAGCAAGATGAGCACATCTAACAGAATCAAGTGATTTAATTAAATAAATTGTACAGTATATGGCAAACACCTTGCTGTGTAAAAGCACTAAGTTACTTGCCTATGTAGGTTTAGTCCAGTTCTTTATTCAGGGTCAATGTCTATGTATGCTCTGCTAGCAGAAAAGTGGCTTTTTGGATAACTGAGGCTTTTAAAAGTATCCTCAAGAGATGGTAAATGAGTGGGTGGTTTGATTGACTGCTTTTGTATTTGGGTAAAAAAAACATTTCTTAAAACTGGTTTAATGTAGCAAAAATCTGAGTTGAGGTTGTAGATTATAATAGAGTATGTTAAAAAGTAGTAGTTTGTAACCTAAATGAATACCTTAATCTCCTTAAAGCCATTAAAATGCATTATATACTTTAATTTTGATTTGAAATCACCTATTTTTTGATATTCCCAAACTACTTAATAAAACCCTAAAATTTTAATAGAGTAGAGTCCATTATGAAATTTTGGCAAAGAGTCATGACAGATCGGGATACATTTTTACTTGATTTTAAAGGATTTCTTATAATGATGAATTTATTGATATATAATTGTACATATTTTGGGGAAATGTGTGATATTTTGATACTTGCATACAATGTGTAATGATAAAGTAATTAGGATAGTCATCAAACATTTATCATTTCTTTGTGTTGGGAACATTTCAAATCTTATCTCCTAGCTGTTGTGAACTATACAATGCATTATAAACTATAGTCACTCTACTGTACTATCAAACACTACAATGTATTCCTTCTGTCTAACTGTATTTTTGTACTAGTTAAGCAACGTCTCTTTATCCCCCACCCTCTTCCCAGCATATGGTATTATCACTGTATGTCCATGAGATCAACTTTTTTAGCTCCCACATATGAGTGAGGATATGTGATATTTGTTGTTCTGTATGTGGCTTATTTCCCTTAACGAGGGAAATAACCTCTAGTTCCACCTTGTTACTGCAAATGATAATTTCAGTCTCTTTTTATGGCTGAGTAGTATTCCACTGTGTATGTATGCACTACATTTTCTTTATCCATACATCTGTTGATGCATACTTAGGTTGATTCCGTATCTTGGTAATTGTGAATAGTAGTGTAATAAACAGTAGATATGGGAATCTCTTTGATGTACTGATTTTCTTTCCTTTCCTTTGGGTAAATACCTACATATTTTTGAGATTACTGGATTTTCTGGCAATTCTATGTTAAGTTTTTTGAGAAACCTCCATACTGTTTTCTGCAATGGCTGTACTAATATACATTCTCATCAACACTGTATAAGAGTTATCTTTCTCTGCAATGATGAGTTTTGAAGGAACATTCAGAACGTGGAGATGTTAAATGAGGAGTTAGTATTAAGGATTCGGGCAAAATGAATCTGCCTGTAATGGAAGCTGTAACATAGTGAGTGATCAATAAACTTACCAAGTTGTAGGTGATGTTTGAGGCATTGAAGATTCTGCAGTGAAAACAGAGGCAAAATTTCCTGACCTCATGAAGCTTCATTCTGGTGGAGAGATACAGATGCAAAATGAAAAAGTAAAACATATCGTATGTCAAATGCTGTAAATGTGAAGAGGAAAATAAACTAGGAAAGAAAATAACAGAATTTTGGGAGTGATGGAGTTTGAAATCTTCGAGTGTTTAGAAATTGTCTCTGGAATTTTGCTATTTTAGCAAAGACTTGAAGCAGCTGAATAATTTTTGGAAATAACTCTGGGAAGAGCATTTGTGGCATGAAGAATAGCAAATGAAAAATGTCCTGAGATGGGAGCTTGTGAAGCATGTTTTAGGAATAGCACTTTGGCTTATGTTTTGGAAACAGTCTATGGGAGAGATGACAGTGTCTCAGACTGTCAGAGAAGTGGAGGTTTTGGGATATATTTTGGAGGATCACTGGAAAGATTTTCTCAAGAATGGTATGTGAGATGTAAGAGGAGTCAAGCATGAGTAAGGTATCTGACTTAACCCACTGGATGGT
Organism: Cebus imitator; assembly: GCF_001604975.1. Lineage (NCBI taxonomy): Eukaryota > Metazoa > Chordata > Mammalia > Primates > Cebidae > Cebus > Cebus imitator. The sequence continues at coordinate 4,160,813 of NW_016107413.1, forward strand.
TGAAGTTGTCATACTGAGATAGAAAGATTGCGGAAGATTTGGAGAGGGGTACTAAGTGAGCAATCTTTGGCCTGTAGGAATTTGCCAAGAAAGAATGAGGGTGTGAAAATAATCATGTTTTAGGCAAAGGAATTTTTATGTGCAATAGCATTGAACCTTGAAAATACTTTATTTAGGAAATGGAGAGACATTTTGCGTGATATAAGCACAGTGTATACTAGGGATTGGCAGACTATGTCTCAAGGGATAAATCCAGCCCACCGCCTGCTTTTGTAAGACTCATGAACTGTACAAAATGGTTGAAAAAAAATAAGAATAGTCTTTCGTGACATGTGCAAATGATATAAAATTCACATTTCCGTGTCCTTAAAGAACGTTTGATTAGCACACAGCCGTGCTCACTCATTTATGTGTTGTCTATAGCTGCCTGATGTGGTTTGGCTGTGTCCCCACTCAAATCTCATCTTGAATTGTAACTCGCAGAGTTCCCATGTATCCTGGGAGGGAAACCAGTGCAAAGTGGTTGAATTCTGAGGGCAGGTCTTTCCTGTGTTGTTCTCGTGATATTGAATGAGTCTCACCAGACCTGATGGTTTGATAAGGGGTAACCCATTTGCTTGCCTCTTATTCTTTCTCTTGCCACCACCATGTGAGACATGGCTTTCACCTTCTGTCATGATCATGAGGCCTCCTCAGCCATGTGAAACTTGAAGTCCAATAAGCCTCTTTCTTTTGTAAATTGCCCTGTCTCAGGAATGTCTTTATCAGCAGCATAAAAAATGGACTAATAAACTGCCTTTGTGCTAAAATGGTTGAATTAAGTAATTGTGATGGGGACTATATGGCCTGCCAGGGTGAAAATATTTACTACTCGTTTTTTACAGAAAAAATTTGGCGACATTGATGTACACAAAGGGAATAACACAAGTTAAAATGGAGCATTACGGGGGAGTCACAGATTGTGAAGTAACTTGTATGTCTTGCTAAGAAGTTGAAATGATTCTGCTTGAAGAGATCCTTCACATCCTTTGTTAGTTGTATTCCTAGGTATTTTATTCTCTTTGTAGCAATTGTGAATGGGATTTCACTTATGATTTAGCTCTCTATTATTGTTGTCTAGGAATGCTTGTGATTTCTGCACATTGATTTTGTATCCTGAGACTTTGCTGAAGTTGCTTATCAGCTTGAGGAGATTTTGGGCTAAGACTATGGGATCTTCTAAATATACAATCATGTCATCTGCAAATAGAGATAATTTGACTTCCTCTTTTCCTAATTGAATACATTTTATTTCTTTTTCTTCCCTGATCACTCTGCCTAGATCTTCCAATACTATATTGAATAGCAATGGAGAGAGAGGACATCCTTGTCTAGTACCAGATTTCAAAGGGAATGTTTCCAGTTTTAGCCCATTCAGTACGATATTGGCTGTGGGTTTGTCATAAATAGCTTTTATTATTTTGAGATATGTTCCATAGATACCTAGTTTATTGAGTTTTTAGAATACAGTAGAAAACCATTAAAGGTATGTCACAATTCAGAAAAATTTTTAGTTCAACCTAATTTTCAGTTGGAGAAATAAACACTGAGAGACTTATGTAATTTTGCCAGAGCTCTCCAGCACTTCAGTGTGAAGGCCAGTCAAGGACTGGAGTGATTAAACTCCCAGAGTCATAATTTTACTCTTGCACTTAACAGCTACTGTGGCACTTCTCTGTACAAGGAAGTTCCTCCAAAAATCTCATAGAATACTTTTATCTGCTATAGAATGTCAGATAAATAAGTAATTTGGTTTTCATGGTTTAACCTAACTCACATATTTATTTCATAATCAATAAAATAGTTATTTAAGAAAAGAAACTTCAAAATATTTGAATGAAATGAAAATAAAAGTTGAGCCATTATCTTAATAAATTTTGAATTTAAGCAAAGCGGAATTTGGCTGAAATTTGGCACTTCTGCCTCTCATTTGACTTGGTCTCTCTTTATCCTGCCCTATTTCTCTTAAGCAGTGAAAAAGACAGTGTTAGCAACAACCCGTAACACATTCCCTCATTACTGTTGTAGATTCTTAAAATTGATAACTGGGGACATGTCACTAATTCTAGATTGTGTTGAATGGAAGAGATGTTGTGGGTTGATAAGTTATCCAAGGGAGTGAGGCCAAGGAACAGCATCAGGAAAGATTTTGTTATTGCCAGTTTTATGGTTAAACAGTACATTACATTTGAAAAACACAACTGTCAGAAAAAGGAGGGGGGGCAGGTAATAAATGGAAACGTAATATATCACAGCAGACAGAGGTGGGACATGATCCCAGAGAGGAATGTAATTAGGACAAGAGAATAATACTCCTAGCTATCTCTCTCAAGTCTGGTGGTGAGTAGTGGTGGGTGCTTGGAGAAACCTTCTGATCTGTCTTCTCTAAAAAAGAGAAACTGAACTCCACTTGGGTAATTTGAGAAAAGTGACACAGCATTTCCTGATGAATCAACTTACTGACAGCTGACTACAACTATCATTCAGCTCATTGTTTACAAACTGAAGGTGCCATTCTGGTTATTTCTCAGTTGACTTGAGAGAAATACTACCATGAATCTCACAGAGCAGAGAATGCCAAACAGCAGCTTAAGAATTCTGTGTGGACTTAAGTCATGGTGACATATTGCTGTAACAGCTATCGGGACATGATGGAAAGCAGATTGTTGCCATTTGTCAAGTATATTAGAGCTTGCTTTGTTCCTTTGAATATATCAAATGTGAATGTGGATGAAATGCGTTTTTAAAAAGCTAATATGGAACTCAGTAATCCTGTATTACTAGTAAGACCCTTCTGGAGGTACACAAGGATGGGAAGCCTTATGGTCCAGTAAGATGGAGCTGTGTTTGCAGGTGAAACATATACAACTGAATGCCTCATGGGGCACACAGTATTTTATATTTTAGACCATTTTTTCCAAATGGCACCAATCCTACATGAGTGAAATAGCAGCAACATAATGTGGTAGTTTGATCATCAATGACCCTATCATACCAGATGTTCTGTAGAGATACCAAGAGATGGCTTCGATTATGAAATAAATATGTAGGCCAGTCTGAAACAATGTTCTGGTATGATTGTCCTCAGTAAGAAAAGACAACCCAAACAGTGACATTAAAGGGAATGCTTTCTTAGAAGTTGGCCATAAAACTTACTTTGAGGTGATACTGAAGCAATAAGTAAATAAACTGATTGAATAATTATTGTATTGGAGTACTATAATCATTGACAACTCTGGGAGAGGGTTCATACTCTTGCCAAGGAAGAATTATCAGATATTCTAGTTACCATTGAATCTGATATTTTTAAAGGCCAGTGGCCAAGAGTGGTCAAAGGCCAGACTCGGAAGTGACCCTATGGGAACACTCTGCTAATTCTAAATTGTGGCAGGTTGTCACTGGAAAATGAGACTTCTATCATCATTTTCTAATGATTTAGGTGTCACAAATGGAAAGTGAATATGCTTTCTCATTGTAATTGGTTTGGACAGAACAGATAATGAACATACTATGTCATAATTATGGGAGGTAGAAGGAAGATATTAAAAAATGACACATGGAAACCTGTGTCTGTAAATATTTGTACCACTATTCTGGTAGCTGGGATATGGTTATATCAAAAACCAGAGGGAATCTAGAATATTCTGAACAATACCTCCTAGGGCATTGGAAACGTGGCACATGGAAAAATATTGTTTCTGTTGGGAGAGAATGGGGAATGACACTATAATTTTAACTAATTTCATGGTGTGTTAAATGTTACTTAAATCTTGCTGTCACAGCTATATAGTGTAATAAATGGCTTGTTAATTGATAGACTTTTACAATGATTAGAAAACACTTAGGGAGGCTAACTTGGAGACCTTAATTTTTATGTATGAAAACCAGTTGGCCAGAAATAAAAGTGAACTCAGATTTGTTTTAGAAATAATTATATACAAAATTAAATGCCTCCATCAATACATATAAGTGATTCAAATAACTATAGTTGATAGAGAAAAAGCAATCAAACTTTTAAGAGAATAGCAAAAGACTTGTGAAAAAGATATAGTTACAATTAACATGCTTTGTAGAGGACATTCCTACATCCCATTGGATGTTTCAAAACATGGTAGTTCTCAGATGTTAGTAGGCTTGTCGGCATAAAATATTTTAAGACAGATAATGAAAAGATACTTGAGAAATAGGTACCAAGGGAGTATTCACTAAAGTCAGAGTGTGTACTGGAAAGAAAAATGTTAGCCACAGACCTACAAGCCATTTTTTCCCCTGCTGTGCGATGCCCTTGGAAGGAAAGATCCATCAAAAAAACCTGTAAACATTCTAAAGAAAGATCTCCTGTTGTTTAATAGTGGGAGAATTCTTACATATGGAGAACTTCAGCATGTGTGACTGGTCTCTCTAGGATTGCTTGTGTTAAATAATCCCAGCACTTTGGGAGGCCGAGGCGGGTGGATCA